>NC_141159.1:9323765-9653765 GCF_053477565.2 Lygodium microphyllum | reverse complement strand
AAATGCTCAAAGATAGACTACAATGTATCACTACACATATCGAGATCTCCCATCAACAAACATGGTCTACCAAGTGTCAAACAAGCTACCACTCTATCCCACAAACCACGTCTACTCTATCCCACAAACCACATCCAAATAAGGGATCATTAGGGCCATATAGGCCCATCAACCATAGGACATCCCCTTCGAACATGATTTCAAGCACAAGAAAACCACCATACATATCATTCTTGATCAAGACCAACTGAAATCTCTCATGGACAACCATGACTACACCAGAGTAATGTTGTGCAAAGTACCCAGCATAAGACAAGGGAAACCCATTCTAGTACACATGCTTGTTTGCATCATCGTGACTCTTATCCTCACAAGCACAAAAAATATCCCACTAATAATCATGCAGAATGCGCCGCATTTCATGCTGCCGACTGTGTGAGCAAATGCCATGCACATTCCAAGTGGCAACTTTCATATTTATTTAGACAAAGAAGATCAGACACGAAGCTGGTTTTGCCCGGATTTAAATTTTTGTGCTAGTATTTCAAAGGTTTCCTCACCAACAAAATCATCCAGCACTGCAACTAAGTTACTCCTCTAAGTTGCCAATTTTGAGGTACAGAGATCCTCTCCGTTGTTTGGGATGGACCTTGGATAATGACGATCCCATGGCGTAATCACCTTACCCTATGTGTCAAAGGCAAGTCATATCCGCGGATCTTTAGAACGATCCTTTCACTGTAGATGGTGTCCTCTCTCTCTTTTTTTTTCGTAAAAGGTAATTGTATTAATTACGAAAAAAATACAAGATTACTTGATTACAAGATACATGACGACAATGCAAGTCATCATGCGAAGAGGTGCTAAGTACTACAAGTTACAATTTCATGGCAACGATGCGGAGGAAATTGCCATATGCCAAGGACGGAAGTCCTCCGTAGAGAGCAAATCAGAACGATGGAGAAGAGCTAACTGCCAATACAAGAGGCCCTTAAGCCTCACAATATGCCGCTGAACATTATGGGCGGAGTCAAACAGAAAAGCATTCCGAATGGTCCAGTTATGCCAACAGCCCCAGTATCGAAGAAAGTGATACATGAGCTTCATATGTGGCTGTGCGGGAGTAGGGTATTTGGGCTGGCCGAAAACCCAATCAAAGGGGCGCAGTGTGATACCAACCACCCCTCGCCAAACGGCCGACAAAAATAACCAGACTTTCTTAGCGACGGGGCAGGAAATAAATCGGTGGCGGGCGGATTCCATAGTAGTGGTGCAAAAGAAACAGGTGCCATTGGAGATTCGTCGCTTGGAAAAAGCCGAAGCAAGCGAAAGACCCCCAATTATCACTCTCCAAAGAAAGACTTTGTATTTAAAGGGTGTCTTGTTGACCCAGCCCTCCATCACAGTGACCCTCCACCACGAGCGGGATTTACGCAATCCCCATAAAGCATTCGCTTTAGTAACTAGCCATTGATTATCTTTAATCAGGAGACGATACACTTGATTAGCAGAAGCTTTGCTCAAAGGCAGCCGGCCTTGTAGGTCCCAATCCTGCCAGGGATGATCCAAAGCAAGAGCAGGAAAGGGTTGTCTGCTCTGGAGCACCGTCACGAGCTGTTCCCATAAAGGCCTATATCCACGAGGGATCCGGAAAATCCTCCTAGCAGTACAAAACGAGATAAGCACATTGCGACTGGCAAGGGTGGCATCCGCAACTGAAGACAAGCCCAAACGTGCCATCCGGTTGAATTGTGGTCTAAGCTCATGTTTACCTTCCCACGAAAGTAGACGCGAGACTGCCAGTAATTCCAATTGAAAAGAGTTAGTAGCCAGGCGATCCTCCGTTGGGTGCCACTGAGCCTTTCGAAGGACGTGTTTCCAGGAACACACCAAATGAGTAAGCAGCGATGAAGAAGAACTGGAAAACCGCGAATCCACATTAAGAACGTGCCACCAAGAACTCCGGAGTCGGGTATTGCCATGCCGAAGCCCATGACCCTCAAGGAAAGAACGGGCGATAGCGACCCACGGATGATGATCATCCGAGCACATGGCGCGGAAAAGGGACCAACGAAGTGCCTGCATGTGAGTTTGGGCATCTAAAATACCTCCGCCACCCATGCTTTTGGGGGTGCACGCATGCGACCACGAGATCCAGGAAATACCTGCATGCAATGAGTCCTTCTTCCAGAGCATGAAGCGAATAGACTGAGTGAGAGCATTCAGAGTCGTAGGAGTCCAAGGCAACAATGCCAAGAAATATGTGAGCATTGGCAACATAATTATCTAGGCTACTTTGAGGCGAACATGAAAAGGCCAGGCCTGAGACTTCCAGTACATAAACTAGGCCACCATCTTCTGAGAAATCCACTGCAGAAGCTGCTTTGGGGGAACATCAACACCCAATGGGTATCCAAGATGCCTGACAATGGAACCTCGAGGAACAACCAGACCCTGCCAGTCCAAGGACTGCAAATCCGACTCCGTGCAGCTTAGAATGGCTGATTTGAGCGGATTGATACGAAGGCCTGACGCCTGGCCAAAGAGACCCCAAACATCCAATGCTTTTCGAAGGTTATCCTTGTCCGCACGCAAAATCATAAAAGTATTATCCGCCAGGGATTGGCTAATGAAATGTTGTCCTGTAGGAAGCGACAGTCCGGCCAACTGGGAAGAGGCGGCCATATGTGATAACATGGAAAGAATTGGATGTGTCGCAAGGGCAAAGAATAAAGGGCTCAAAGGGCACCCCTGTCTGACAGAACGGGCAAGGACAAATGGCTCAGTAACACCTCCGTTCAGCATGACTCGCGAAGACGCCGCAGCACTAATGGTATAGATCAGACGAGACATCCGAGCACCAAAGCCCATAGCGAACATAAGGTCAGCAACAAAAGACCAGTCCAGATAGTCAAAAGCCTTTTCCAGGTCCAGTTGAATCAACACCACCTCCTGATTAGAATGCCGGGCATAATCAATGGCCAATTGGGCATTCAAAACATTGTGTAGAATATTTCGGCCCTTAACGAAACCGTACTGGAGAGGGTGCACAAGGGCAGGGAGATGCTTATGGAGCCGGTTCGCCATTACATTGGAAAAGATTTTGTACATGGAACCCATCAAAGAAATGGGGTGCCAGTGTGTCAACTTAGATGGCGAAGGAACTTTTGGAAGGAGTTTAATAAGTCCTTGTTTCCATGAGGGAGGCATGATCCCCGTTTCCCACACCTGCTGAAACAGAGCCTGCAATGGTTTCGCCAGTTGGGTAGCAAAAGCTTCAAAGAACTCATTGGTGAGACCATCCCAACCCGGACTTTTATCTTTGGGCAAGTGTAACAAGACATCCATAACCTCTGCTTCACCAATATCTGACTCCAGAGTAGCTTGCATGTCCTGCGGTAGCTGATTGCGGACCAGGTCATAAAAGACCGAACGGGCCTGAGTAATTTGGGCTGAAGGAGGAGAAGCAGAACCGAGAAGGTCACGGAAATAATTCCTGCACATATGCACAATAGTCTGTGGATCCAGGATAAGGTGGCCTTGTGCATCCTCGAGTCTGGTCAAAATTCTCTCGAGCAGGAGAGGCATGGAGAGCTCGAAAGAACTTATGGGTCTGACATGCACTATCTTGCAAAGTCTCTGTTAGATGTTGCAATTTGGCCTGCTGATACGATTTTAACTGGAATTCTTTAACAAGATCGGCCACCCGCAGGGCCAGTGCAAGCAAAAATCCATCATCCAGAGTGTCCATCAACAGGGAGCGAACCAAAAGCAGCAGGTCCTCCGCTGCCTGTCGACGGCGCCGACAAAGAGAGGCATGATAGATCCCATATTGCCGAGCAACCCACTGCACATTAGAGAGCAATCGGTCAAATGACGCAGTGCCCTGAGAGGAAAAGTCCAAGGAGAATCTGTCAAGCAATTGCTGCATATAGCCCTTAAAAATTGTATGCTTTAAGTAGAAGGAGTTGAAACGCAAAGGGAGTCTCTCCAGAAATTGCTTGAAGGGGGCAATGGGTTGTGCAAGCAACTCGAACTGCAGAGGGAAATGGTCCGACAAGACATATTGCTGCAACACTTTTATTTCGAGCATCTCAAGCAGAAAATCATCATTCTGCATGATATATATACGGTCCAACCGCGACCATGTTGTGGCATACTGGGCCGAATGGAAAGTAAAGCCTGGAGAAGACGGGTGTAGCCAGGACCAAAGATCTTGCTTAAGAACAGCAAGAGCCAAGTCGTGCCACATACGACTTTCCGGCGCATCCATGACCGAGTGCTCCGATGTAGACTGGGGAGAATCAACACACATATTGAAATCCCCCATGAAGAAGCCGCGTCTGCCAAGTGACAAGGAAGTCTTCAAAGTCTGCCAAAGCTCCCGGCGAGATAACGAATCATTCGGAGCATAGAGGCCAAGTAACCATAGGATTTCCCCTTCGAATAAGATTTCAACCACCAAAAAGCGGCCATGAACATCATTTTTAATAAGAACAGGCTGATATTTGGCATGTACAATCATGAGCACACCCGAATAATGCATGGCCTGTGTTCCTACATAGAACAAACGAAAGCCATGGCAATCCACAACTTTACCGGCGTCACTGTGACTCTTGTGCTCAACAGCACACAGGACATCCCACTGATTCTCATACAATGCAGTCCACATGGCATGTTGCTTGTGACGAGAACAAATTCCTCGCACATTCCACGTGGCTATTTTCATGTGTATACAAAACACAATCAGGTACGAGGCACAGCTTGCCTCGATTTGACTTTGTCGGCGAGAATGTCCAGGACTCCCTCATCCAAGAAATCCGCCAACACCGCAAAAGAGTGCTGAGGGCCAGATTTGGAAGTAGACGGCATATCTGCTTGCTTGGGGTTGGAACGTGGGTAACGACGATCCCACGGAGTAATGACGTTGCCTCTGGTATCAAAAGCCAGCTGTGCAAGTGGACCCTTTAGACGATCCGAATACATTTTCCTGGCGGGCTGATGACGGGGAGCTGAAGAAACCAGAGCAGGAGCAGAGCGCTCGGACGACAGACGACATCATTTCCTTCCTGCGCATATATGTTCGCATGGAATCGTGTGAGGTAGTAGGCCCAGTACTCTCCATGCCAGCACCAATCCTGTTGCCTTTTTTGGCACGTACTTCAACCCAATCAGTAGCACGGGAATCCAGACCCGAAACCTGTTGTTTACCTTTGGCCAGAACTTGGGGCGGGTGGGTAGGATCCAGCGACGGAGCATCACACACCATATCTTCCATGGGCGGAGCAACATGAGCTGCATCTGAAACGTGTTGTTGCTCGGGGCATTCAGCCATAAAGTGCCCCAACTGTCCACAGGAAAAGCAATGGCCTGCAAAATTGCCCCATTTCAAACGAAAGTGTAACGGATGCATGCCAGAGCAATTGAGGTGTAACCATGCACAAGCGGTTGCGATTCACAGCCCTGAGACTGGGAGGGACCAGAACCGTGCCCACAGCGGCCATAGCATCCTTCAATAGCGGCCAATAAACAGCCGGACAATTTTCCACTTCTACCCACACAGGGCATTCACGTTGCAGGAGGCGCTGGAAATCTGCCATCGGACGCCATGGAACCATATGAACCAACCGACGATCAAAAAACAAAGGCAGTTTAGACAGAAGAGCAGCACGGTGCGTCTTTGTTTTCAAGAGGACCTCAAAAAAACCCCGGGATCCAACAAAAATCTCTTCAACACATTCCCCTTGTAGCAGACTCTGCAGCCATTGGCGAATACGGGAAAGCAGCGGGATGCGACCAGTGAAGAAGAGTATCACCGCGCGATCATAAAATACCGAAAAGGAGCGTAGGACAGTTTTTGGCTCGACGGTAGCTTCCAGAACATCGTCTGGAGCAGAGGCAGAGAAGGCTTCCTGGTTATGTTGAACATATTCACCAAGCAGAGTGTTGGCAAATTCCAACAGATGCTCCCAGTCCACCTCCTGAGAGTCCACCGGATCCGAAGCAACCTGCGCATAGGAACGATCCGGAGTAACGCCTATCTCTTCTGGGGTGTGCTTGGTACGTTTGCCCGCAGGCTGGATGTCAGGACCCGGGGGCAATTCTTCAGTGCACGGAACCATATCCTCGGGTTCCTCAGCATCAGAGTCCGGGCCAAGTGCTGCCACCGTTTGGTCTAGGAAATCCAGATCCAAACCAGCCATCGTGTATGACGAACTGATCTCACAGAAGGACTGACCGACACACACACACTCTCTCTCTCTCTCTCTCTCTCTCTCTCTCTCTCTCTCTCTCTCTCTCTCTCTCTCTCTCTCTCTCTCTCTCTCTCTCTCTCTCTCTCTCTCTGTGTACAGAGCAGAGGGCACGCGATCCCGGACGCTGCCTCTCTGACGAAGGTCAGGTTTAGGGTTTCACAGGAGCTGGGCGCCTCTGCACGAAAGGAGGAGCACACGCAGGCGGCGCCTCGAACCGCGGCAGAGGGGAAGTTGACAGGGCGGCTGCAGACGATTCAGCGAGACAGGCAGGAGAAAAAACACGGCGGATCCGCTGACTCTCGGCGTCAGGGGTAGGCTACCGTGGATAGGGCGGCAGAAACAGGGCGTCTGGACAGCTCCGGGAGCAGGCGCGACAGTCAGCAACAGGCGTCGATGCAGCCCTCGATGATGGTGGACAAACGCGACCTACCGACGAACAGAGGCGAGGACTGGGCTGGCGCGAACGGGGGGTGACGTCTGGCAGGGCGTCAGGCGGCGACGACGCAGACGAGGACAACAGCAGGGCGCGCCAGATCATGCGATGGCAGGGCGGCACGACGCAGGAGTACCATCGCGACGGATCTCAGTAGGTGTCCTCTCTCTCTCTCTCTCTCTCTCTCTCTCTCTCTCTCTCTCTCTCTCTCTCTCTCTCTCTCTCTCTCTCTCTCTCTCTCTCGTAAAAGGTAATTGTATTAATTACGAAAAAAGGTACAAGTTGACATGATTACAAGATACACGATGGCTCCAAGCCATCGAGTTACAAAAGTCATGGCAAAGACACAGAGGAAATTGCCATATGCCAGGAAAGTAAGTCCTCCCGAGGGAGTAAGTCAAAGTGCCGAATGAGATCTAACTACCAATGCAGGAGACCTGTAAGCCTTGCAATATGTCCCGGAACATTAGAGGCCGAATCAAAAAGAAAGGCATTTTGAGTGGTCCAATTGTGCCAGCAACCCCAGTATCTAAGAAAGTGAAACAAGATCTTCACATGCGACTGTGCCGGTGTGCGGTATTTGGGCCGTACAAAAACCCAATCAAAAGGACTTAGGGAGAAACCAACCACTGCTCGCCAAACCGCTGACAAGAGTGACCAGATATTCTTCACGAGAGGGCAAGAAATAAATCGATGACGGGCGGATTCCACACTGGTGGTGCAAAAGAAACAATTGCCGTTAGAGATGCGACGCTTGGAAAGGGCGGAAGCAAGAGGAAGACCACCAATCATGACCCTCCAAAGAAAGACCTTGAATTTGAAAGGCGTATTGTTCAACCAGCCCTCCATCACAGTTGTCTTCCACCATGACTAAGATTTCCACAATCCCCATACAGTATTAGCTTTAGTAACCAGCCATTGATGATCTTTAATCAAAAGATGATACACCTGGTTAGCTGAGGCCTTTCCCAAATTCAACCGACTCGCAAGGTCCTAGTCCTGCCAAGGACAATCCAAAGCAAGGGCAGGAAAGGGTTGCCTACTCTGGAGCATTGACAAAAGCTGTTCCCATAAATCACGGTATCCACGAGGGATTCTGAAAAGCCTCCTGGCTGTTCGAAAGGATATGAAGACGTTGCAACTGGCAAGGGTGGCATCTGCAACTGAAGTCAAGCCCAAACGTGCCATCCGGTTAAATTTTCGTCTGAGCTCATGTTTGCCTTCCCAAGAAAGTAGTCGCGAAACTGCCAACAATTCCAGTTGAAAAGAGTTAGCATGTAAGCGGTCCTCCGCTGGATGCCAACGCGTCTTCTGGAGAACCAATTTCCAGGAGCGGACCAAATGAACAAGGGATGAGGAAGGAGTAGAAAACTGCAAGTCTGCATTAAGAACATGCCACCAGGAGCTCCGAATTTGTGTATTACCATGCAGAAGCCCGTGATCCTCAAGAAAATAACGAGCTATAAGGACCCACGGTTCTGATCCACGCACATGGCACGAAAAAGAGACCAACGAAGTGCCAGCCTATGAGTTTCAGCATCCAAAATAGCCCCACCACCCATGTGTTTGGGGGTACATGTATGCGACCAAGAAATCAATGAAATGCCTGGCTGCAAGGAATCCTTCTTCCATAACATGAAACGAATGTGCCGAGTGAGCGCATTCAAAGAAGTAGTAGTCCAAGGCAGCAATGGCAAGAAATATGTGAAGCATCGGCAACATAATGGTCTGAGCCACTTTGAGACGAACATGGAAGGGCCAAGCCTGCGACCTCCAATACAGAAACTTAGCTACAAGTTTCTGTGAAATCCAATCGAGAAGTTGTTTTGGCCGAACATCAACACCCAAAGGGTACCCAAGATGGCGGACAATGGAACCACTGGGAACAACCTGACCCTGCCAGCCCAACGACTGTAAATCGGACTCCGTGCAACTGAGAATGGCCGATTTGAAAGCATTGATATGAAGACCAGAAGCATGATCAAAGAGCATCCAAACATCTAATGCTTTGCAAAGATTGTCCTTGTCGGCACGCAAAATCATAAAGCTGTCATCAGCCAAAGATTGAGTAATGAAGTGTTGTCCAAAAGGAAGGGACAATCCAACCAACTGAGTAGAAGCTGCCATTGAAGATAACATGGAAAGAACCGGATGAGTCACAAGGGCAAAGAAGAGAGGACTCAAAGGGTAACCTTGTCTCACAGAGCGTGCAAGGACAAATGGCTCGGTGACACCACCATTTAGCATAACTCGCGAAGAAGCCGCAGTACTAAGGGTGTAGATCAAGCGGGACATCCGAGTATCAAAGCCCATAGTAGACATAAGTTGTGCAATAAAAGACCAGTCTAAATAATCAAAAGCCTTCTCCAGATCCAATTGAATCAAAACCACTTGCTAATTCGAGTGCCTTGCATAGTCGATAGCCATTTGCACATTTAAAGATATTGTGCAGAATGTTTCGGCCCTTACTGAAACCATATTGAAGCGGATGCACAATGGCCGGAAGATGCTTGTGGAGCCGATTCACCATCACTTTGGAAAAGATTTTATACATCGAACCCATCAAAAAAATTGGCCTCCAATGTTTCAACATTGACGGCGAAGGGACTTTAGGAAACAGTTTAATAAGACATTCTTTCCATGAGGAAGGCATGAACCCCGTTTCCCAACCCTGCTAAAACATAGCCGTCAATGGTTTCACCAGTTGGGTAGCAGAAGTCTCAAAGAATTCATTGGTGAGACCATCCCAACCGGGACTTTTATCCTTGGGCAGGTGTAACAGAACATCCATAACCTGTGCATCACAAATATCTGTCTCCAAAGTAGTTTGCATATCAAGTGGAACTTGGTTGCGGACCAAATCATAGAAAACTGAATGTGCATGAGTAACGTGGTCAAAAGGCGAAGGAGAGGAACCAAGAAGGTCAACAAAATACTTCTTGCACATATTCACAATCGGCTGGGGATCAATGATCATTCGACCTTCTGAATCCTGTAGTCTGATCATATTTTCTCGCGCAGGAGATGAATGTAGAGCTCGAAAGAACTTATGAGTCTGACAAGCACTGTCTTGCAAGTTGTCGTTCAAATTTTGCAATTTGGCCTGCTGATAAGATTTCAACTGAAACTCTTTAATAAGATCAGCCAAACGCATCACCAATGACAGCAGGAATACATCATCTGGAGTGTCCCCCAGCAGAGAACGAACCAAAGCCAGTAAGGCCTCCGCTGCATGCTGATGCCGCCGACAAAGAGAGGCATGATGGATCCCATACTGCCGAGCAACCCGCTGCACATTAGAGAGCAAGCGTTCAAAAGAAGCATTGCCCTCAGCGGCGAAGTCCAATAAAAATCTATCAATCAATTGCTGCATATAGCCCTGAAAGATTGCATGCTTCAAATAAGAGGAGTTGAAGCGCAAAGGGAGTCTATCCAGGAATTGCTTAAAAGGTGCAATGGATTGTGCAAGTATCTCAAGCTGTAGAGGGAAATGGTCCGACAAGGCATATTGCTGCAACTCTGGCATTTCCAGCATCTCAGGAACAAAATCATCATCCTGCATGATGTATATGCGGTCCAACCGCGACCATGTAGTTGCATACTGCGCAGAATGGAAAGTAAACCCTGTAGAAGAGGGGTGTAGCCAAGACCAGAGATCTTGCTTAAGTACAGCAAGAGCAAAAGCATTCCACACACAACTTTCCGAAGAGTCCATCACCGAATGTTCTGATGTGGACTACGAAGAATCAACACACATATTAAAATTCCCCATCAAAAAACCCCATCCGCCAAGTGACAAGGAGATCTGCAAAGTATTCCAAAGATCCCGACAGGATAACAGGTCATTCGGAGCATAGAGGCCCAACAACCATAAAATCTCTCCTTCAAATAAAACTTCAATCACCACAAAACGGCCATGTACATCATTTTTTATGAGAGCAGGCTGATATTTCTCATGTACAATCATAAGCACACCAGGATAATGCATGGCATGTGTCCCTGCATAAAACAAGTGAAATCCATGGCAATCTACTACTTTTCCTACTTCAGTGTAACTCTTGTGCTCAACAGCACACAAGGCATCCCACTGATTCTCATGCAATACAGTCCACATGGCATGTTGCATATGGCAAGAACGAATGCCTCGCCCATTCCACGTGGCTATCTTCATGTGTATTTAAAAGGAAACCAGGAACGAGACACAGCTTGCCTCGATTTAACCTTTTCTGCCAGAATGTCAAGGACTCCCTCATCCAAAAAGTCAACTAAGACGGCAAAAGAGTTCTGACGGCCGGCTTTAGAGATAGAGGGAATATCCACTGTCTTGGGGGTGGAGCGGGGATAACGACGATCCCATGGGGTAATCACATTACCTTTATTATCAAAAGCCAACTTAGCACGTGGGCCCTTTGGACTATCCGAATAGACTTTCCTAGTAGACTGATGACGAGGTGCAAAAGAAACCATTGGATGAGCATGATGCTCTGAAGACAACATCTCTTTCCGGCGCATATAAGTGCGCATAGAATCCTGTGAAGCATTAGGCCCACTATCTACCAAGCCAGTATCAAGTCTTTTATTTACCTTTTTTTGCACGTACATCCACCCAGTCATTGCTGCGGGAATCCAAACCCGAAACATGCTGTTTACCTTTATCCAAAAAGTTTAGGTGGCTGAGTGGCATCGTGCGATGGAACATCGCACACCATATCTTCCATGGGCAACGCAACATGCTTAGCATCTGAAGTCTGTTGCTTCTTTGGGAATTCGGCCATAAAATGCCCCAATTTTCCACACGAAAAGCAATGTCTTGCAAAGTTGCCCCATTTCAAACGAAAGTGCAAAGGATGCATGCCAGAGCAATTAAGACGTAACCAAGCAGGCCTTTTCCTAGCCATGTCCCATAACATACACTAACGGTTACGATTCATGGCCCTGAGGCTCGGGGGGCCCAGCACAGTGCCCACAACGGCCATGGCATCCTTTAACAGTGGCCAATAGACAGCCGGACAATTTTCCACTTCAACCCAGACAGGGCATTCACGTTGAAGCAAGTGCTAAAAATCTACCATTGGGCCCCATGGCACAACATGGACCAGACGGTGATCAAAGAACAATGGCAGTTTAGACAGGAGATCAGCACAATGCTGCTCAAATTTCAACAGCACCTCAAAAAAGCCTCGGGGCCCAACAAAAATCTCCTCAACATACTCCCCTTGTAGTAGATTGTGTAGCCACTGAGGAATATGGGAAAGCACTGGGATCCTGCTAGTGAAAAAGAGTATAACAGCACGGTCATAAATCACCGAAAATGAGCGCAAGACATTTTTCAGGTTCACCGTGGCTTCCAGCACATCTTCAGTTTCCAAAGTCAGAAAAAGCTTCATGATTATTTTGGACATAATCTCCAAGCAGAGTGTTGGCGAATTCTAGCAAATGCTCCCAGTCAACATTCTGAGAATCCACAGAATCAGAGGCAACCCAAGCATAAGAACATTCTTGATGATCCATTGTCGCTTCCGAAGCATGTTTGGTGCGCTTGCCCGCAGGCTGGAAATCAAGACCAGAGGGCATCTCCTCTGAGCAAGGAACCATATCCTTTGGGTCCTCTATATCAGAATCCGGACCAAGGGCTGCCACCGTTTGGTCGATAAAGGCCATGTCCAAACAAGCCATGTTGAATCACCACTTGTGCAGGTCAGATGCAGAGCCAAGAGCTCACGGGTGGTAGAAACAAACACTGGCCGCTCTCCCTCTCTCTCTCTGACACGCGCTCGCTTTTTCTCACTCTCTCCCTCTCTCTCTTTTCTGTACAGAGCCACTGTCCAGGGCTTATTCAGCACGCACAGCCAATGGAACCTGTTTGATACCTGTCAGCCTCAGCCATGGCCTGTCCCGAGGGAGTGTAGATAACGTGTGGGGCTAGGCGCAACCCTAACCGTGCAGGTGCACGAAGGAGAAACGCAGGGCCAACGGGCAGTGACAAAGGTCAGAGCGCTGAGGCAGAGAGCTGGCAGACGGCGGCAGGGATCAGGCGACGGTCCACAGGGCACAGGTCTGACGGCGACATCAAGAGCCCTGACACACAGGGCGGACGGGCAACAAGTAGGAGCCGAAGTCGAAGTCGCAGGTCAGGCGCGCGACAGCAGGGCGGGTCACGCGACGGGACTACAGACAACGAGGACGAGGCGCAGGCGACGGAGCAACAGACGATGACGACGGGGCGCAAGCGACGCATCTCTCTTTTTTTTCGTAAAAGGTAATCGTATTAATTACGAAAAAAATACAAGATTACTTGATTACAAGATACATGATGACACTAAGCCATCATGTGAAGAGGTTCTCTCACTCTTTCTCTCTCTCTTTTTCTGATTACAAGAGACACGAGGGCCCTAGGCCAACGTGTGGGGAATCCCCGTAGGAATGCACTAAAAAGGTCACACCAATCATGGCAACGACCCAAAGGCAATTGCCATATGCCAAGGATGCAAATCCTCCCGAGGGAGCAAGTCGGAGTGTCGGATGAGATCTAGCTGCCAATGCAAGAGCCCTTTAAGCCTGGCAATATGTCGCGGTACATTAGAGGCCGAATCAAAGAGGAAAGCATTGCACGTGGTCCAAATGTGCCAGCATCCCCAGTATCTGAAAAAGTGAAATAAGATCTTCACATGCAACTGTGGCGGTGTGGGATACTTCGGGCGCACAAAAACCCAGTCGAAAGGAGTTAGTGAGGACCCCACCACCGCGCGCCAAATGTGCGACAAGAGTGACCAGATATTCTTGGCGAGCGGGCAAGAAAGAAAACGATGTCGGGCCGATTCCGCCATTGTGGTACAGAAGAAACAATTGCCATTCGAGATGCGACGCTTGGCAAGGGCCGAGGCAAGAGGAAGACCACCAATCATCACCCGCCAAAGAAAGACCTTGCATTTGAAAGGTGTCTTATTCAGCCAGCCCTCCATCAGCGTTGTCTGCCACCATGACAGCGATTTCCGCAGTCCCCAAACAGTATTAGCTTTCTCACCCAGCCATTGGTGATCTTGAATGAGAAGATGATACGCCTGATTAGTAGAGGCCTTTTCCAGACTCAACCGGCCTGCAAGGTCCCAGTCCTGCCAAGGACGATCCACAGCCAGGGCAGGAAAGGGTTGCCTACCCTGAAGCTCCGACGAAAGCTTTTCCCATAAATCACGGTATCCGCGCGGGATCTTGAAGAGTCGCCTAGCAGTGCGAAACAATACGAGGACATTGCGAGTGGCAAGAGTAGCATCCGCAACCGACGTCACACCTAAACGGGCCATGCGGTTAAATCTTGGTCTGAGCTGATGTTTATCTTCCCATGAAAGGAGTCTCGATACTGCCAACAATTCCAGCTGAAAGGAGTTAGTCTGCAAGCGGTCCCCTACTGGGTGCCAACGGGCCTTTTGGTGCACCACTTTCCAAGAGCCGACCAAGTGCAGTAACAAAGAGAAAGAGGGACTGGAAAAACGAGAGTCAGCATTAAGGACATGCCACCAGGAGGCCCGAAGCCGTGTGTTACCATGGCCGAGCCCGCTGTCCTCAAGAAAATAACGGGCTATGATGGTCCACGGGTGATGATCCACACACATGGCACGAAAAAGGGACCAACGGAGAGCTAGCATATGAGTTTCTGCATCCAAAATAGCTCCACCACCCATGCGCTTAGGGGTACATGTATGTGACCATGAAATCCACGAAATGCCTGCTTGCAGTGAATCCTTCTTCCATAGCATGAAACGGATGGGATGAGTGAGAGCCTTCAAAGTAGTAGGCGTCCATGGCAACAAAGGCAAGAAATACGTTAGCATTGGTAGCATGATTGTCTGGGCCACTTTGAGGCGGACATGGAATGGCCACGCTTGCAACTTCCAATACATAAACTTCGCCGCCAGTTTTTGTGAAATCCACTCCAGCAGGTCTTGTGGCCGTACATCCACCCCCAATGGGTATCCAAGATGCCTGACAATGGAGCCACGGGAAACCACCTGGCCTTGCCAGCCTAATGACTGTAAATCAGGCTCCGTACAACTGAGAATGGCTGACTTAAAGGCATTGATGCGAAGCCCAGAGGCCTGACCAAAGAGTGTCCAAACATCTAATGCCCTTCGAATGTTGTCCCTGTCCGCCTGCAAAATCATAAAGGTATCATCAGCCAAAGATTGGCTAACGAAGTGCTGACCCAAAGGGAGAGACAGGCCTGCCAGCTGAGCAGAGGCTGCCATGGAGGATAACATTGAAAGGACCGGGTGAGTTGCCAGGGCAAAGAAGAGAGGGCTCAAAGGACAACCCTGTCTGACCGAGCGTGCAAGGACAAATGGCTCTGTAACCCCACCATTGAGCATAACTCTGGAGGAAGCCGCAGCACTAATGGTGTAGATCAATCGGGACATCCGAGTACCAAAGTCCATAGCAGACATGAGATCTGCAATGAAAGACCAATCCACATAATCAAACGCCTTTTCCAAGTCCAATTGAATCAATACCACTTCCTGACCGGAGTGCCGCGCATAGTCAATAGCCATTTGCACATTTAAGATATTATGCAGAATGTTGCGGCCCTTAATAAAGCCATATTGGAGAGGATGCACAATAGCTGGAAGGTGCTTGTGTAGCCGATTCGCCAGCACTTTGGAGTAGATTTTATACATGGAGCCCATCAAAGAGATTGGTCTCCAGTGTTGCAGCTTTGACGGCGAAGGGACCTTTGGAATTAGTTTGATAAGGCCTTCTTTCCATGAGGAGGGCATGACCCCTGTTTCCCAAACCTGCTAAAACATGACCACCAATGGCTTCACCAACTGAGTGGCCGAGGTCTGAAAGAATTCATTAGTGAGTCCATCCCAGCCAGGACTTTTATCCTTCGGCAGGTGCAACAAAACATCCATAACTCCTTGCAAATATCCGCCTCCAAAGTGGCTTGCATATCAACTGGAACCTGCTGGCGGACCAGATAATAGAAGACCGAGCGGGCATGCGTAACCTGGCTAGAAGGCGAGGGAGAAGAACCAAGAAGTTCCATAAAATAATTTCTGCACATAGTGACAATGGTCTGCGGATCAGTGACCATGCGACCTTCCGAATCCTCGAGTCTGGTCATATTTTCGCGAGCCGGAGACGCATGCAAGGCGCGAAAGAACTTATGAGGCCGGCAGGCACTATCTTGCAATGTGTCAGTCAAGTTATGCAGCTTGGCTTGCTGATAAGATTTCAACTAAAACACTTGAATAAGATGGGCCAAACGCCTCTCCAGTGACAGCAGAAAATCATCATCTGGGGAATCCAGGAGCAAGGAACGGACCAAAGCCAGTAAGTCCTCTGCTGCATGTCGACGTCGGCGACAAAGCGAGGCATGATGGATCCCGTACTGCCGAGCAACCCGCTGCACATTAGAGAGCAGCCGTGCAAATGAAGGCAAGCCCTCAGAGGCGAAGTCCAATAAGAACCTTTCAATCAACTGCTGCATATAGCCCTGGAAAATTGAATGCTTCAAATAAGAGGAGTTGAAACGTAAAGGGAGCCTGTCCAGCAATTGCACAAAAGGTGCAATAGATTGTGCCCGCATCTCAAGCTGGAGGGGGAAATGGTCCGACAAGGCATATTGCTGCAAGACCTTCATTTCCAGCATCTCGGGAAGAAAATCATTCCCCTGTATGATATACATTCTGTCCAGCCGCGACCAGGTAGTTGCATATTGTGCGGAATGAAAAGTAAACCCCCAAAAAAGAAGGGTGAAGCCACGACCAAAGATCTTGCTTGAGTACATGCAAAGCAAAGGAACTCCACACCCGGCTTTCCGGCGTATCCATTACCGAATGCCCTGAAGTGGACTGAGAAGAGTCAACACACATATTGAAATCACCCATCAAAAACCCCCTTCCGCCGAGTGACATGGAGCCCTGCAAAGTGGACCAAAGATCCCGTCGGGATGCGGGATCATTCGGAGCATAGAGGCCCGACAACCATAAAATCTCTCCTTCGAATAAGACTTCGATTACCAGAAAGCGGCCCTGCACATCATTTTTAACAAGGACAGGCTGATGTTTCTCATGGACAAGCATCAGCACGCCCGAATAGTGCGTAGCATGGGTCACTGCATAAAACAGACGGAATCCATGACAATCCACAACTTTTCCTGCTTCACCGTGACTTTTGTGCTCAACTGCACACAATACATCCCACTAGTTCTCATGCAAGACGGTCCACATGGCATGTTGCTTATGGCGAGAGCAAATGCCTCGCACATTCCACGTGGCTATCTTCATGTATCCTTAAAGAAGGAAGTCAGGAACGAGGCACCTGCTGCCTCGATTTCACCTTTTCCGCGAGAGCATCCAGGACACCCTCATCCAAAAAAATCAGCCAATACTGCAAACGAATTCTGGCCACCTGCTTTAGAGGTAGAAGGGAAATCCACTGCCTTGGGAGAGGGGCGGGGATAACGCCGATCCCAGGGTGTAATAACATTACCTTTGGCATCAAACGCCAGCTTAGCAGGTGGGCCTTTGGGGCCGTCGGTATAGACTCTCCTTGGAGACTGATTACGGGGGGCAGACGGGGCCGTAGGATGCGCAGCCTGCTGTGAAGCGACCATTTCTTTCCTGCGCGTATACGTGCGCACTGAATCCTGGGAAGCAGTAGGCCCAGGATCCGCCAGGCCTGCATCCAACTTTTTACCTTTTTTGGGACGTGCCTCAATCCAGTCAGTGCGACGGGCATCCACACTCAGGACATGTTGTTTGCCTTTATCCATGACATGAGGAGACTGAAGGGCTTCCTGGGGCGTGGCATCAAGCACCATGTCATCCTTGGGCAGCACAACCTGCGCATCCTCTGAAGACGGATGCCTTTCAGGGCATTCGGCCATGAAATGCCCCAATTTACCACATGAAAAGCAGTGTCCCGCAAAGTTGCCCCATTTTAAGCGGAAACGCAAAGGATGCATGCCTGAACAATTGAGGCGAAGCCACGCGGGCCTTTTCCTGGCCGTGTCCCATAGCATGCATAAACGGTTTCGGTTCATCGCCCTGAGGCTTGGGGGAACCAGCACTGTTCCCACAACCGTCATCGCATCCTTCAACATGGGCCAATAGACCGCCGCACAATTTTCCACCTCCACCCACACCGGGCATTCTCGTTGAAGCAGACGCTGGAAGTCGGCCATGGGGCGCCATGGCACAACATGGACCAAGCGACGATCAAAGAATAGTGGCAACTTGGACAGGAGCTCAGCTCGATGCATTTCCGATTTCAACAGCACCTCATAAAAGCCACGAGGTCCAAGGAAGATCTCCTCAACACACTCCCCTTGCAATAAATGGTGCATCCATTGGCGAATATGCGAAAGCACTGGGATCCTGCCAGTGAAGAAAAGTATAACTGCACGGTCATAGAACACCGAGAAGGATCGCAAGACTGATTTGGGGTCCACTGTGGCTTCCAGCACATCATCCGTTGCCGCATCAGAAAAAGATTCATTATTATGCTGGACATAATCGCCAAGCAGAGTATTGGCAAAGTCCAGCAAATGCTCCCAGTCAATTTCCTGCGAATCCACAGGATCAGAGGCCACTTGCGCATAGGAACGTTCCGGAGGACCCATTGGCTCATCAGAAGTATGCTTGGAGCGTTTGCCGGCAGGCGGCAGTTCAGAACCCGGAGGCAACTCCTCCGTGCATGGCACCATATCCTCCGACTCCTCTGCATCGGATCAGGGCCAAGGGCTGCCACCGTCCGGTCGAGGAAATCCATATCCAGGCCAGCCATACTGCTGTCTTCGCGTTCGTGCCCCCTCTCTCTCTCTCTCTCTCTCTCTCTCTCTCTCTCTCTCTCTCTCTCTCTCTCTGTGTGCAAGTCCCGCAGACTTGGCGGCCTCAGCCGTGGCCTATCCCGAGGGAGCTCTCTCTCTCTGTACAGAGCAACGAGCACACTGGACGGGACACTGCCTCTCTGACGTTTGTGGGGCTTAGGGTTGACCACAATTGGGCGCCTCTGCAGAAGGGGGCAAAACGACCAGGCGCACCCGCGAACAGAAGAGAGGTTGAAGGCAGAGGGGCGTCTGCAGTCGTGGCAACGCAAGCGGGCAGGAAGTCAGCGCAATGAAACTCGTGACGTACCAGAAGGGCGCCGAGGAGCAGGACGAGCGAAACGACGGCGAGACGGAAGGACGACGGCGCGCGAAACGATGACGAGGCGGAAGGACGACAGTTGGAACCGCAGCCACCAGGACGAACGACAGACGGGTGACGGCCTACGCCGTCTGCACGCAGGGGGAACCGGGCAGCGGATGACGCATTGAGGGAGCTAGACACACAGGCCTCTCTGGATGAGTTTACAGGACAGTTGGCCGAGATAATACACACTTCAGCAGCATACGCTTTCACACACACTACACCGTCAGATAAACCTCCACGAGGTAATGCTCCACAGAATGGCTGGTATGATGATGAGTGCAGAGAGACACGAGCACGTTTTCAGCGAGAGCTGGCACTTGGTATATGCACCCATAAGCATGCTTGAACACTCTTCAGACGGTTGGTACGCAAAAAGAAGCAGGAATACCTGAGCAGACTAGAAACAGAAATGTATTCCATGTTCTTGGGGCAGGACAGCAAGAGAGCATTGAAAAAGATGCATGAGAGCCAGCCACCCCTACAAATTACTAGACCGGATGATTAGCATGGATACGCTTGCACACTATGATATCCCTGGCCAAGAGCCTATGCCACTCCCCTCAACCTCAAGACCAGCAAATTGCAGATTTTTCACAGAAAAAAAAGTGAGGAATGCCATATGGAAGCTGAAAAATGGAAGAGCCCAAGACCATGAGGGTTTAGTGGCTGAACACTTCACGCATGCCTGTGATATTCTGGCACCAACGCTGGCTCACATCTTTAATAGGGCAGTTTGTGAGGGATTTCCAACCTGTTGGTCAGACCATATTATTGTGCCGCTCTTTAAGAGTGCAGACCCCGCGCTACCTAGTAACTACTGAACTATCATGATTGGACACATGCTGGGCAAGATATATGGCTCTATCGTGGAACAAGCATTGAGTGAATGGGCCGAGATGCATGGCCTGAGGTCAAAAGGCCAGGCTGGCTTCAGGAGGGGATATACAACTCTAGACCATATCTTTACGTTGAGGGCAATCATTGAAGAAGGCAAGGCATTCAAGAAAAAGATCTATTGCTGTTTTGTGGACTTTCGCAAGGCCTTTGACACAGTGCCACGTGCTAGACTCATGAAAACAATGCAAAACATTGATGTGCCCGTAGAGATACAGTGGAGTATCTATGCCCTATATGAGACAGTGACAGGCAGAGTACGAACACCTAAGGGCATCTCAGATACAGTCAATAGCACCATTGGGGTGAAACAAGGCTGTCCACTTTCACCGACGCTTTTTGGGCTGTATATAGATGAAATTTCAGAATATGTGGATAGGACGGGTGGGGCCGGAGCCAGCCTAGCTGGAGTGCTGATACCATTACTGCTTTATGCCGATGATATTGTACTTATATCTGACTCACCTGAGGGACTAAATAGACACTTGGATGCATTATCAGCTTTTTGCAGAGATAGAGATCTTAAGGTGAACCTTGGGAAAACTAAAATTATGGTATTTAACACTTCAGCTGCTTGGGTGACAAGAGCTGAGCACCAGTTTACTTTTGATGGAGAGCCAGTGGAGATGGTTAGGCAGTATGTTTATTTGGGGGTCACATTGAAGGGACCACAGTTCTCTTGGAGAGAGACATCAAAGGCTCCTTTGGCAAAAGCATATGCAGCCTTAGGGGCATTGGAGAGGCAATGTGCTCACATACAATTTCATGAGCCGCACACCAAACTGTGCCTTTTTGACACCTTGGTTACACCCACACTCCTATATGGGGCAGCTATTTGGGGTCCGAGTCTGTTTCACACGAGGAGACAGCCTTTGGAAGACCAGGATGGACCAGAGAAGGAATACTATAATGGATGGGAGCATATGGAAAGACCACTGGTCATGATGATCTCACGCATCATACGAGCGAAGAGCTCGACCCCACATGAGATTATCAGAGCTGAGTTGGGGGCATCACCCATGGTGGCAGAGGCCTTGGTTCAGGCAGTGACTTTCATACATAGACTATGGGAGCTACCCCAAGATAGATACCCACGGCTAGCCCTGGCCTCTTCTAGACAACTAGCAGCAAACGGTGACAGACACTGTTGGTATGCTCCGATGAGTACATGGATGCGTCTACATGGTCTGCAGATTGACAGACTACCCCCCTTTGACTATAGCCTGGATTGCCCTACACTTCACCTAAGCCGATCAGAGCTAAACCATGTGATCAGAGCAGACATACTGAAGTTAGATACGGAGAAGACCTGGATCCGACCCCCCTCGCCCCATGGCACGAGGATGGCACACTACCAGACCCACTTCCTCCAGGTATCTGAGGATGGTTTCATCACCCGACCCAATTACATGGACACACAGCTGCCTCATGGACTACGCACAGTTATTGGTCAGATCCGCACCTCATCCCACCACCTGAGGATTGAGACAGCCAGATGGGAGGGTATACAGACAGAAGAACGCATATGCCCACTATGCGACCGAGAGCCAGAGACAGAGGAACACTACATCTGCCGATGCACTGTATCTTACGACATACGAGGTAGATACCACTGTCTGTTTCGAGAGGGTTTTGGACCCCTGAGACGGATCATGCAGTATGAGGATCAGAGATGCTTGGGATTTTTCCTCTTGGAGCTCCAGAGGCGCAGAGCAACAATTCTACGGAGTAGGAGGCCCCCACAGCTCGGCTCACATAGACAGAGAGCAGTCACTGACTTTTTCATGGATACACGACAGAGTATGGTAGATCCCAATACTACTGCCACACAGCCTACAGGAGTACATCATCATTGGACCTCATCTTCTGTAGGTGTCCCTTTGGATAGAGCAGTGGCACTTAGCCGGTCTAGGCACCCACGTCCACCCGGACGAAGGCCTAGACATCCACACCAAAGACAAATTAAAGCCATCATTGAGCGCCACAGGAGACAGATGCCAAGACGCCTCAGCTATGCAGAGATACACCTCCCTAGAGAACAGACATATCATTGATGGAGAGTTTTCCTTTCTCTACTCTCACTTTCAGATCACTGACATGTTTCCCTTTTCTCGGACACTATTTCATTTCCTTTTCAGTCTTATAGGCATGTTATTCATCTTTTTTCTCGTTCTAGATGAGAAACACACCATCATTGTATGTACTGCTTTGGTCTCATAGGCCACATTGGCCTTTTAGAGACGTTAATATACTCTCTCTCTCTTTTTTTTTCGTAAAAGGTAATTGTATTAATTACGAAAAAAATACAAGATTACTTGATTACAAAATACATGACGACAAGCCAGGCCATCATGTGAAGAGGTGCTAAGTACTACGAGTTACAATTTCATGGCAAGTATGCGGAGGAAATTGCCATATGCCAAGGACGGAAGTCCTCCGTAGAGAGCAAATCAGAACGATGGAGAAGAGCTAACTGCCAATACAAGAGGCCCTTAAGCCTCACAATATGCCGCTGAACATTATGGGCGGAGTCAAACAGAAAAGCATTCCCAATGGTCCAGTTATGCCAACGGCCCCAGTATCGAAGAAAGTGGTACATGAGCTTCATATGTGGCTGTGCGGAGGTAGGGTATTTGGGCTGGCCCAAAACCCAATCAACGGGGCGCAGTGTGATACCAACCACCCCTCGCCAAACGGCCGACAAAAACAACCAGACTTTCTTAGCGACGGGGCAAGAAATAAATCGGTGGCGGGCGGATTCCATAGTAGTGGTGCAAAAGAAACAGGTGCCATTGGAGATTCGTCGCTTGGAAAGAGCCGAAGCAAGCGGAAGACCCCCAATCATCACTCTCCAAAGAAAGACTTTGTATTTAAAGGGTGTCTTGTTGACCCAGCCCTCCATCACAGTTGCCCTCCACCATGACCGGGATTTACGCAATCCCCATAAAGCATTCGCTTTAGTAACTAGCCATTGATTATCTTTAACCAGAAGATGATACACTTGATTAGCAGAAGCTGTGCTCAAATGCAGCCGGCCTTGTAGGTCCCAATCCTGCCAGGGATGATCCAAAGCAAGAGCAGGGAAAGGGTTGTCTGCTCTGGAGCACCGCCAAAAGCTGTTCCCATATAGGCCTATATCCACGAGGGATCCGGAAGAGCCTCCTAGCAGTACGAAACGATATAAGCACATTGCGACTGGCAAGGGTGGCATCCGCGACTGAAGACAAGCCCAAACGTGCCATCCGGTTGAATTGTGGTCTAAGCTCATGTTTACCTTCCCACGAAAGTAAACGCGAGACTGCCAGTAATTCCAATTGAAAAGAGTTAGTAGCCAAGCGATCCTCCGTTGGGTGCCACTGAGCCTTTTGAAGGACGTGTTTCCAGGAACACACCAAATGAGTAAGCAGCGATGAAGAAAAACTGGAAAACCGCGAATCCGCATTAAGAACGTGCCACCAAGAACTTCGGAGTTGGGTATTGCCATGCAGAAGCCCATGGCCCTCGAGAAAATAACGGGCGATAGCAACCCACGGATGATGATCATCCGAGCACATGGCGCGGAAAAGGGACCAACGAAGTGCCTGCATGTGAGTTTGGGCATCTAAAATACCTCCGCCACCCATGCGTTTGGGGGTGCACGCATGCGACCACGAGATCCAGGAAATACCTGCATGCAATGAGTCCTTCTTCCATAGCATGAAGCGAATAGACTGAGTGAGAGCATTCAGAGTCGTAGGAGTCCAGGGCAACAATGCCAAGAAATATGTGAGCATTGGAAACATAATTATCTGGGCTACTTTGAGGCGAACATGAAAAGGACAGGCTTGAGACTTCCAATACATAAACTTGGCCACCATTTTCTGAGAAATCCACTGCAGAAGCTGCTTTGGGGGAACATCAACACCCAAAGGGTATCCAAGATGCCTGACAATGGAACCTCGAGGAACAACCAGACCCTGCCAGTCCAAGGACTGCAAATCCGACTCCGTGCAGCTTAGAATGGCTGATTTGAGCGCATTGATACGAAGGCCTGACGCCTGACCAAAGAGACCCCAAACATCCAATGCTTTTCGAAGGTTATCCTTGTCCGCTCGCAAAATCATAAAAGTATCATCCGCCAGTGATTGGCCAATGAAGTGTTGTCCTGTAGGAAGCGACAGTCCGGCCAACAGGGAAGAGGCGGCCATATGTGATAACATGGAAAGAACTGGATGTGTCGCAAGGGCAAAGAATAAAGGGCTCAAAGGGCACCCCTGTCTGACAGAACGGGCAAGGACAAATGGTTCAGTAACACCTCCGTTCAGCATGACTCGCGAAGACGCCGCAGCACTAATGGTGTAGATCAGACGAGACATCCGAGCACCAAAGCCCATAGCAGACATAAGGTCAGCAACGAAAGACCAGTCCAGATAGTCAAAAGCCTTTTCCAGGTCCAGTTGAATCAGTACCACCTCCTGATTAGAATGCCGGGAAAAATCAATGGCCAATTGGGCATTCAAAACATTGTGTAGAATATTTCGGCCCTTAATGAAACCATACTGGAGAGGGTGCACAAGGGCAGCGAGATGCTTATGGAGCCGATTCGCCATTATTCTGGAAAAGATTTTGTACATTGAACCCATCAAAGAAATGGGGCGCCACTGAGTCAACTTAGATGGCGAAGGAACTTTTGGAAGCAGTTTAATAAGTCCTTGTTTCCATGAGGGAGGCATGATTCCCGTTTCCCACACCTGTTGAAACAAAGCCTGTAATGGTTTCGCCAGTTGGGTAGCGAAAGCTTCAAAGAACTCATTGGTGAGACCATCCCAACCCGGACTTTTATCTTTGGGCAAGTGTAATAAGACATCCATAACCTCTGCTTCACCAATATCTGACTCCAGAGTAGCTTGCATGTCCTGCGGAAGCTGATTGTGGACCACGTCATAAAAAACCGAACGGGCCTGAGTAATTTGGGCTGAAGGTGGAGAAGCGTAACCGAAAAGGTCACGGAAATAATTCCTGCACATATGCACAATAGTCTGTGGATCCAAGATAAAATGGCCTTGTGCATCCTCGAGTCTGGTCATATTCTCTCGAGCAGGAGAGGCATGGAGAGCTCGAAAGAACTTATGGGTCTGACATGCACTATCTTGCAAAGTCTCTGTCAGATGTTGCAATTTGGCCTGCTGATACGATTTTAGCTGAAATTCTTTAATAAGATCGGCCACCCGCATGGCCAGTGCAAGCAGAAATGCATCATCCGGAGTGTCCACCAGCAGGGAGCGAACCAAAACCAGCAGGTCCTCCGCTGCCTGTCGACGGCGCCGACAAAGAGAGGCATGATAGATCCCATATTGCCGAGCAACCCACTGCACATTAGAGAGCAATCTTTCAAATGACGCAGTGCCCTGAGAGGAAAAGTCCAAGGAGAATCTGTCAAGCAATTGCTGCATATAGCCCTGAAAAATTGTATGCTTTAAGTAGGACGAGTTGAAACGCAAAGGGAGTCTCTCCATAAATTGCTTGAAAGGGGCAATGGGTTGTGCAAGCAACTCGAACTGCAGAGGGAAATGGTCCGACAAGACATATTGCTGCAATACTTTTATTTCGAGCATCTCAGGCAGAAAATCATCATTCTGCATGATATATATACGGTCCAGCCGCGACCATGTTGTGGCATACTGGGCCGAATGGAAAGTAAAGCCTGGAGAAGACGGGTGTAGCCAGGACAAAAGATCTTGCTTAAGAACAGCAAAAGCCAACTCTTGCCACATACGACTTTCCGGTGCATCCATGACCGAGTGCTCCGATGTAGACTGGGAACAATCAACACACATATGGAAATCCCCCATGAAGAAGCCCCGTCTGCCAAGTGATAAGGAAGTCTTCAAAGTCTGCCAAAGCTCCCGGCGAGATAACGAATCATTCGGAGCATAGAGGCCAAGTAACCATAGGATTTCCCCTTCGAATAAGATTTCAACCAACAAGAAGCGGCCATGAACATCATTTTTAATAAGAACAGGCTGATATTTGGCATGTACAATCATGAGCGCACCCGAATAATGCATGGCCTGTGTTCCTGCATAGAACAAACGAAAGCCATGGCAATCCACAACTTTACCGGCGTCACCGTGACTCTTGTGCTCAACAGCGCACAGGACATCCCACTGATTCTCATACAATGCCGTCCACATGGCATGTTGCTTGTGGCGAGAACAAATCCCTCGCACATTCCACGTGGCCACTTTCATGTGTATACAAAACACAATCAGGTACGAGGCACAGCTTGCCTCGATTTGACTTTGTCGGTGAGAATGTCCAGGACTCCCTCATCCAAGAAATCCGCCAACACCGCAAAAGAGTTCTGAGGGCCAAATTTGAAAGTAGACGGCATATCTGCTTGCTTGGGGTTGGAACGTGGGTAACGACGATCCCACGGAGTAATGACGTTGCCTCTGGTATCAAAAGCCAGCTGTGCAGTTGGGCCCTTTAGACGATCCGAATACATTTTCCTGGCTGGTTGATGTCGGGGAGCTGAAGAAACCATAGCAGGAGCAGAGCGCTCAGAAGACATCATTTCCTTCCTGCGCATGTATGTTCGCATGGAATCTTGTGAGGTAGTAGGCACAGTACTCTCCATGCCAGCACCAATCCTGTTGCCTTTTTTGGCACGTACTTCAACCCAATCAGTGGCACGGGAATCCAGACCCGAAACCTGTTGTTTACCTTTGGCCAGAACTTGGGGCGGGTGGATAGTATCCTGCGACGGAGCATCGCACACCATATCTTCCATGGGCGGAGCAACATGACCCGTATCTGAAACGTGTTGTTGCTCAGGGCATTCAGCCATAAAGTGCCCCAACTGTCCACAGGAAAAGCAATGGCCTGCACAATTGCCCCATTTCAAACGAAAGTGTAGCGGATGCATGCCAGAGCAATTGAGGCGTAACCAAGCAGGCCGTTTCCTTGCAGTATCCCATAACATGCACAAGCGGTTGCGATTCATAGCCCTGAGACTGGGAGGGACCAGAACCATGCCCACAGCAGCCATAGCATCCTTCAATAGCGGCCAATAAACAGCCGGACAATTTTCCACTTCTACCCACACAAGGCATTCATGTTACAGGAGGCGCTGGAAATCTGCCATCGGGCGCCATGGAACCACATGAACCAACCGACGATCAAAAAACAACGGCAGTTTAGACAGGAGAGCAGCACGGTGCGTCTCGGTTTTCAAGAGGACCTCAAAAAAACCTCGGGATCCAACAAAAATCTCTTCAACACATTCCCCTTGTAGCAGACTCTGCAGCCATTGGCGAATACGGGAAAGCAGCGGGATTCGACCAGTGAAGAAGAGTATCACCGTGCCATCATAAAATACCGAAAAGGAGCGTAGGACAGTTTTTGGGTCGACGGTAGCTTCCAGAACATCGTCTGGAGCAGAGTCAGAGAAGGCTTCCTGATTATGTTGAACATATTCACCAAGCAAAGTGTTGGCAAATTCCAACAGATGCTCCCAGTCCATCTCCTGAGAGTCCACAGAATCCGAAGCAACCTGCGCATAGGAACGATCCGGAGTAACACCTATCTCTTCCGGTGCATGCTTGGTACGTTTACCCGCTGGCTGGATGTCAGGACCCAGGGGCAATTCTTCAGTGCACGGAACCATATCCTCCGGTTCCTCAACATCAGAGTCCGGGCCAAGTGCTGCCACTGTTTGGTCTATGAAATCCAGATCCAAACCAGCCATCGTGTATGACGCGCTGATCTCGAAGAAGGGCTGACCGACAGTGCAGAGCGGGACCGCTCTCTCCCTCTCCCCCTCGCTCTCTCTCTCTCTCTGTGTACAGAGCAGGGGGCACGCTATCCCGGACGCTGCCTCTCTGACGATGGTCAGGTTCAGGTTATGACAGGAGCTGGGCGCCTCTGCACGAAAGGAGGAACGCACTCAGGCGGAGCCTCGAACGGCAGCATAGGCAAAGTAGACGGGGCGGCTGCAGACGTTTCAGCGGGACAGGCAGTAGACCGGGCGGTGGCTGACAGGAGCGGGCAGCGTCTAACAGGCGACGTTTAACAGGCGAGGGCGGATAGGTCTGGCAGGCGATGGCGTCTGACAGGCGAGGGCTGGTCTGATGGCGAACAGGACGACGTGCAGGTCCCGCGACGGGTCGGACAGGTCAGACGGGCGGTGCCGCAACGGGTCAAGTCGGGGCAAGAGGGCGCAGGCGAGATGGGGCGAGGGGGCGCAGGTAAGGGCGACGGCTGGGGGCGCGAGTCGCAGGTCGCGCAGGCAGCGGCAACAGGTCGCGCAAGACGGGGCGTCGTCAGGGCTCCTGTCGAGAGGGCAAAACGGCGGCGCGCTAGGTCAGAACGGCGGCAGCACCACGCGCAGGCTCCTCTCTCTCTCTCTCTCTCTCTCTCTCTCTCTCTCTCTCTCTCTCTCTCTCTCTCTCTCTCTCTCTCTCTCTCTCTCTCTCTCTCTCTCTCTCTCTCTCTCTCTCTCTCTCTCTCTCTCATATGCACTGCGAATACAGAGCTCTGACCTGCGGGAGATCTCGAAATCAGCTAAGAAGTTGGCAGTAGGCAGCTACAGGTGTGGCAGAGAGCGTACAGGACAGAGATATCGCGGGAGAGAAGCATCTCGCGGGAGACAAGAAGTCGGGAAGAGAAAGGAGGGGACAGGTAATAAGAGAGAGAGAGAGAGAGAGAGATGGGGTGGGTCCTTTTCTTCTTTAGCAAAGGGTGCGCGGTGTCGCCATGACTGATTATTACGATTGCACTGTTTGCACGATAGATTGCCTCTGCACTAAAACCGTCTTCCACAAGAGCTGGAACAGAACATACTCTCTCTCTCTCTCTCTCTCTCTCTCTCGTAAAAGGTAATTGTATTAATTACGAAAAAAGGTACAAGTTTACATGATTACAAAATACACGAGGGCCCTAAGCCAACGTGTGTAAAAACCCAATACTAGGCTACGAAAAAGTTACACAAGTCATGGCAAAGACCCAGAGGAAATTGCCATATGCCAGGGAAGCAGGTCCTCCCGAGGGAGCAAGTCCGAATGCCGAATAAGATCTATCTGCCAATGCAAAAGACCTTTAAGCCGGGCAAGGCGTCTCGGTTCATTAGATGCCGAATCAAAAAGAAAGGCATTCCGAGTGGTCCAAGTGTGCCAGCATCCCCAGTATCTGAAGAAGTGGAATAAGATCTTCATATGCAATTGGGATGGTGTGGGGTATTTTGGGCGCACAAAAACCCAATCGAAAGGGGTTAGTGAGGATCCCACCACTGCGCGCCAAACCTGTGACAAGAATGACCAGATATTCTTGGCAAGCGAGCAAGAAATAAATCGATGTCGGGCCGATTCTGCAGTCGTGGTACAGAAGAAACAATTGCCGTTCGAGATGCGACGCTTGGAAAGGGCCGAAGCAAGAGGGAGACCACCAATCATGACGCGCCAAAGAAAGACCTTACATTTGAAAGGGGTCTTATTCAACCAGCCTTCCATCACAGTTGCCTTCCACCATGACTCAGATTTCCGCAATCCCCACACAGTATTAGCTTTCACAGCCAGCCAATGGTGATCTTTAATCAAAAGATGATACACCTGATTAGCAGAAGCCTTTTCCAGACTCAAGCGGCCTGCAAGGTCCCAGTCCTGCCAAGGACGATCCACAGCGATGGCAAGAAAGGGTTGCCTGCCTTGAAGCACCGACAGAAGCTTGTCCCACAAATCACGATATCCGCGCGGGATTTTGAAAAGTCTCGTGGCAGTACGAAAGGATGCAAAGACGTTGCGACTGGCAAGGGTGGCATCCGCAACTGAAGTCACACCCAAACGGGCCATGCGGTTAAATCTTGGTCTGAGCTCATGTTTGGCTTCCCATGAAAGTAATCTGGAGACTGCCAGCAATTCCAATTGAAAGGAGTTAGCATGCACGCGATCCCCCACTGGCTGCCAACGCGCCTTTTGGAGCACCACTTTCCAGGAGCCAACCAAATGCAGTAACAAAGAGCAGGCGGGACTGGAAAACCGAGAGTCTGCATTAAGGACATGCCACCAGGAGCACCGAAGTCGTGTATTACCATGCCGGAGCCCGCTGTCCTCAAGAAAATAACAGGCTATAATGGTCCATGAGTGATGATCCACACACAACGCGCGAAAAAGAGACCAACGAAGAGCCCGCATATGAGTTTCAGCATCCAAAATAGCCCCCCCACCCAGGCATTTGGGAGTGCATGTATGTGACCATGAAATCCACGAAATACCTGCGTGCAAAGAATCCTTCTTCCATAACATGAAACGAATGGGGCGAGTGAGAGCCTTCAAAGTAGTAGGCGTCCACGGCAGTAATGGTAAGAAGTATGTGAGCATCGGCAGCATAATTGTCTGCGCCACTTTGAGGCGGACATGGAATGGCCACGCTTGCAACTTCCAATACATAAACTTAGCTGTCAATTTCTGTGAAATCCACTCCAACAGTTCCTTTGGCCGAACATCAACCCCCAATGGGTATCCAAGATGCCTGACAATGGAGCCACGGGGAACAACTTGACCTTGCCAGCCCAATGACTGTAAATCAGACTCCGTGCAACTGAGAATGGCTAATTTGAAGGCATTGATGCGAAGACCAGAAGCATGACCAAAGAGCGTCCAAACATCAAATGCCTTGCGAATGTTGTCCTTCTCCACACGCAAAATCATAAAGCTATCATCAGCCAGTGAATTGGCTAATGAAGTGTTGTCCCAAAGGAAGCGACGATCCGGCCAGCTGAGTAGAAGCTGCCCTTGAAGATAACATTGAAAGAACCGGGTGGGTTGCCAGGGCAAAGAAGAGAGGACTCAAAGGGCAACCCTGTCTCACTGAGCGTGCAAGGACAAATGGCTCTGTAACCCCACCATTGAGCATGACGCTCGAAGAAGCCGCAACACTAATGGTGTAGATCAATCGGGACATCCGAGGACCAAAACCCATAGCGGACATAAGTTCTGTAATGAAAGACCAGTCCAAATAGTCAAAAGCCTTTTCCAGATCTCGTTGAATCAATACCACTTCTTGACTGGAGTGCCTTGCATAGTCAATAGCCATTTGCACATTCAAAATATTATGCAGAATGTTGCGGCCCTTAATGAAACCGTATTGAAGAGGATGCACAATAGCTGGAAGGTGCTTGTGAAGCCGATTCGCCAGCACTTTGAAAAAGATTTTGTACATCGAACCCATCAAAGAAATTGGCCTCCAGTGTTGCAACCTTGACGGCGAAGGAACCTTTGGAAGCAACTTGATAAGGCCTTCTTTCCATGAGGAAGGCATCACCCCTGTTTCCCAAACCTGCTGAAACAAAGCCACCAGTGGCTTCACCAATTGGGTGGCGAAGTTCTCAAAGAATTCATTGGTGAGACCATCCCACCCAGGGCTTTTATCCTTAGGCAGGTGTAACAAAACATCCATAACCTCCTCCTCACAAATATCTGCCTCCAACGTTGCTTGCATATCAAGTGGAACCTGCTGGCGGACCAGATCATAGAAGACGGAACGTGCATGCGTAACCTGGTTAGAAGGCGACGGAGAAGAACCAAGAAGATCCTGAAAGTAATTCCTGGACATATTGACAATGGTCTGCCGATCAGTGACCATGCGACCTTTTGAATCTTGGAGTCTAGTCATATTTTCTCGAGCAGGAGAAGCATGCAATGCGCGAAAGAACTTATGAGTTTGACAAGCACTATCTTGCAATGTGTCGGTGAAGTTGTGCATTTTGGCCTGCTGATAAGATTTTAACTGAAATACTTGAATAAGATCAGTGAAACGCATTGCCAGTGACAGCAAAAATACATCATCTAGGGTGTTCACCAGCAGCGACCGAACCAACGCCAGTAAGTTCTCCGCTGCGTGTCAGCGCCGGCGAGAAATAGAGGCATGACGGATCCCATACTGCCGAGCAACCCGCTGCACATTAGAGAGCAGTCGTGCAAAGGAAGCCAAGCCCTCAGAGGCGAAGTCCAATAAGAACCTCTCAATCAATTGCTGCATATAGCCCTAAAAGATTGGATGCAACAACTGCATAAAAGGTGCAATAGGTTGTGCAAGCATCTCAAGCTGGAGGGGGAAATGGTCCGACAATGCATATTGCTGCAAGACTTTCATTTCCAGCATCTCGAAAAGAAAATCACCCCCCTGCATGATATACATTCGGTCCAACCGCGACCAAGTAGTTGCATATTGTGAGGAATGAAAAGTAAACCCTGAAAAAGAAGGGTGGAGCCAAGACCAAAGATCTTGCTTAAGTACGTGAAACACAAAGGCATTCCACACCCGGCTTTCCGGAGCATCCATTACCGACCCTGAAGTGGACTGAGAAGAGTCAACACACATATTGAAATCTCCCATCAAGAAACCCCTTTGGCCAAGTGACATCGAGCTCTGCAAAGTCGACCAAAGATCTCGTCGGGATGCGGGATCATTCGGAGCATAGAGGCCCAGCAACCATAAAATCTCTCCTTCAAATAAGACTTCGATTACCAAAAAGCGGCCCTGTACATCATTTTTAATAAGAACAGGCTGGTATTTCTCATGGACAATCATCAGCACACCCGAATAGTGCATAGCATGTGTCCCCGCATAAAACAGGCGAAATCCATGACAATCCACAACTTTTCCTGCTTCACCGTGACTCTTGTACTCAACCGCACACAAGACATCCCACTGGTTCTCATGCAAGACAGTCCACATGGCATGTTGCTTATGACGAGAGCAAATACCTCTCACATTCCACGTGGCTATCTTCATATATCTTCAAAAAAGAGAATCAGGAACGAGGCACCTGTTGCCTCGATTTCACCTTTTCCGCTAGAGCGTCCAGAACACCCTCATCCAGAAATCAGCCAACACTACAAAAGAATTCTGGCAGCCCGCTTTAGAGGTAGATGGAATATCCACTGCCTTGGGAGTGGGGCGAGGATAACGCTGATCCCAGGGTGTAATCACATTACCTCTATTATCAAACGCCAGCTTAGCAGGTGGGCCCTTGGGACCATCTGTATAGACTTTCCTTGTAGACTAATTACGGGAGCAGAAGGGGCCATAGTACGCGCAGCATACTGTGAAGAGAACATTTTTTCCTACGCATATACGTACGCACAGAATCCTGTGAAGCATTAGGCCCAAAATCCGCCAGGCCTACATCCAACTTTTTACCTTTTTTTGGACGTGCCTCGATCCAATTAGTGCTACAGGAATCCAAACCCAGGACCTGTTGTTTACCTTTATCCACAACATTAGGTGGCTGGAGGACCTCCTGTGCCAGGGCATCAAGCACCATGTCATCCTTAGGCAGCACAACATGCGCATCATCGGAAGACGGTTGTCTTTCTGGGCATAATCGCCTACGAATTATGCTGGACATAAGCACGTCATCAGTTCTCGAGTCAGAAAAAGTTTCATGATTATGCTGGACATAATCGCCAAGCAGAGTATTGGCAAAGTCCAACAAATGCTCCCAGTCAATCTCCTACGAATCCACAGGATCAGAGGCAACCTGCGCATAGGAACGTTCCTGAGGGCCCATTGACTCGTCAGAAGTATGCTTAGAGCGTTTGCCCAAAGGCGGCAGTTCAGAACCCGAAGGCATCTCCTCCGTGCATGGCACCATATCCTCTGGCTCCTCTGTATCAAAATCAGGGCCAAGGGCTGCCACCGTTTGGTCTAGAAAATCCATATCCAAGCCAGCCATACTGTTGTCGTCTCTCTCTGTCAGGGCACGCAGCCAAGGGCAACGTCGCAGGGCAAGTCAGCCAACGTCACAGGTCAGCCTACGTCTCGGGACCGCAGGGCAGGTCCGCAGGGCACGTTTGCCGACCTCACAAGTTCAGCAAGGCGGGTCAAATGAGCGGCCAAGCGGGCGCACCGACACAGGGAATCGTACGTGCAGACGCAAGGACCAGCAGACAAGGAAATCGGCACAGTCGTGCGCGCGGGGTCTCACAGACGGACCGATCGACGTCACGCAGGGGTCAGACAGGGCGCGAACAAAGGTGAGCGTGGGCGAACGGGCGCACGCAGGTGCGAAATGGGTTGGACGAAGGCGGGCAAAAACGGCGCGAACCAGGGCGGCCTGGTCCGAACGGGCACGGACGGGTCGGGCAGGGAAGCGTACCCGCAAACGGGCACGCACCAGGGCGGACGGGCGCAGAGGCCGCAGACGACAGCGACAGGACGGAACGGGACAGCTGCGAACCAAGGTGCACCTCTCTCTCTCTCTCTCTCTCTCTCTCTCTCTCTCTCTCTCTCTCTCTCTCTCTCTCTCTCTCTCTCTCTCTCTCTCTCTCTCTCTCTCTCTCTCTCTCTCTCTCTCTCTCTCTCTCTCTCTCTCTCTCTCTCTCTCTCTCTCTCTCTCTCTCTCTCTTCGTAAAAGGTAATTGTATTAATTACGAAAAAAATACAAGATTACTTGATTACAAGATACATGACGACAATACAAGTCATCATGCGAAGAGGTGCTAAGTACTACAAGTTACAATTTCATGGCAAGGATGCGGAGGAAATTGCCATATGCCAAGGACGGAAGTCCTCCGTAGAGAGCAAATTAGAACGATGGAGAAGAGCTAACTGCCAATACAAGAGGCCCTTAAGCCTTACAATATGTCGCTGAACATTATGGGCGGAGTCAAACAGAAAAGCATTCCGAATGGTCCAGTTATGCCAACAGCCCCAGCAGCGAAGAAAATGATACATGAGCTTCATATGTGGCTGTGCGGGAGAAGGGTATTTAGGCTGGCCCAAAACCCACTCAAAGGGGCGCAGTGTGATACCAACCACCCCTCGCCAAATGGCCGACAAAAATAACCATACCTTCTTAGCGACGGGGCGGGATATAAATCGGTGGCGGGCGGATTCCATAGTAGTGGTGCAAAAGAAACAGGTGCCATTGGAGATTCGTCGCTTGGAAAGAGCCGAAGCAAGCAGAAGACCCCCAATTATCACTCTCCAAAGAAAGACTTTGTATTTAAAGGGTGTCTTGTTAACCCAGCCCTCCATCACAGTGTCCCTCCACCACGAGCGGGATTTACGCAATCCCCATAAAGCATTTGCTTTAGTAACTAGCCATTGATTGTCTTTAATCAGGAGATGATACACTTGATTAGCTGAAGCTTTGCTGAAAGGCAGCCGGCCTTGTAGGTCCCAATCCTGCCAGGGATGATCCAAAGCAAGAGCAGGAAAGGGTTGTCTGTTCTGGAGCACCGTCACGAGCTGATCCCATAAAGGCCTATAACCACGGGGGATCCGGAAAATCCTCCTAGCAGTACGAAACGAGATAAGCACATTGCGACTGGCAAGGGTGGCATCCGCAACTGAAGACAGGCCCAACCGTGCCATCCGGTTGAATTGTGGTCTAAGCTCATGTTTACCTTCCCACGAAAGTAGACGCGAGACTGCCAGTAATTCCAATTGAAAAGAGTTAGTAGCCAGGCGATCCTCCGTTGGGTGCCACTGAGCCTTTCGAAGGACATGTTTCCAGGAACACACCAAATGAGTAAGCAACGATGAAGAAGAACTGGAAAACCGCGAATCCGCATTAAGAACGTGCCACCAAGAACTCCAGAGTCGGGTATTGCCATGCCGAAGCCCATGACCCTCAAGGAAAGAACTAGCGATAGCGACCCACGGATGATGATCATCCGAGCACATGGCGCGGAAAAGGGACCAACGGAGTGCCTGCATGTGGGTTTGGGCATCTAATATAGCTCCGCCACCCATGCTTTTGGGGGTGCACGCATGAGACCACGAGATCCAGGAAATACCTGCATTCAATGAGTCCTTCTTCCAGAGCACGAAGCGAATAGACTGAGTGAGAGCATTCAGAGTCCTAGGAGTCCAGGGCAACAATGGCAAGAAATATGTGATCATTGGCAACATAATTATCTGGGCTACTTTGAGGCGAACATGAAAAGGCCAGGCCTGAGACATCCAGTACATAAACTTGGCCATCATCTTCTGAGAAATCCACTGCAGGAACTGCTTCGGGGGAACATCAACCCCCAATGGGTATCCAAGATGCCTGACAATGGAACCTCGAGGAACAACCAGACCCTGCCAGTCCAAGGACTGCAAATCCGACTCCGTGCAGCTTAGAATGGCTGATTTGAGCGGATTGATACGAAGGCCTGACGCCTGGCCAAAGAGACCCCAAACATCCAATGCTTTTCGAAGGTTATCCTTATCCGCACGCAAAACCATAAAAGTATCATCCGCCAGGGATTGGCTAATGAAATGTTGCCCTGTAGGAAGCGACAGTCCGGCCAGCTGGGAAGAGGCGGCCATATGTGATAACATGGAAAGAACTGGATGTGTCGCAAGGGCAAAGAATAAAGGGCTCAAAGGGCACCCTGTCTGACAGAACGGGCAAGGACAAAAGGCTCAGTAACACCTCCCTTCAGCATGACTCGCGAAGGCGCCGCAGCACTAATGGTGTAGATCAGACGAGACATCCGAGCACCAAAGCCCATAGCGGACATAAGGTCAGCAACAAAAGACCAGTCCAGATAGTCAAAAGCCTTTTCCAGGTCCAGTTGAACCAACACCACCTCCTGATAAGAATGCCGGGCATAATCAATGGCCAATTGGGCATTCAAGACATTGTGTAGAATATTTCGGCCCTTAATGAAACCGTACTGGAGAGGGTGCACAAGGGCAGGGAGATGCTTATGGAGCCGATTCGCCATTACTTTGGAAAAGATTTTGTACATGGAACCCATCAAAGAGATGGGGCGCCAGTGTGTCAACTTAGATGGCGAAGGAACTTTTGGAAGCAGTTTAATAAGACCTTGTTTCCATGAGGGAGGCATGATCCCCGTTTCCCACACCTGCTGAAACAGAGCCTGCAATGGTTTCGCCAGTTGGGTAGCGAAAGCTTCAAAGAACTCATTGGGGAGACCATCCCAACCCGGACTTTTATCTTTGGGCAAGTGTAACAAGACATCCATAACCTCTGCTTCACCAATATCTGACTCCAGAGTAGCTTGCATGTCTTGCGGTAACTGATTGCGGACCAGGTCATAAAAGACCGAACGGGCCTGAGTAGTTTGGGCTGACGGAGGAGAAGCAGAACCGAGAAGGTCACGGAAATAATTCCTGCACATATGCACAATAGTCTGTGGATCCAGGATAAGGTGGCCTTGTGCATCCTCGAGTCTGGTCAAATTCTCTCGAGCAGGAGAGCATGGAGAGCTCGAAAGAACTTATGGGTCTGACATGCACTATCTTGCAAGGTCTCTGTTAGATGTTGCAATTTGGCCTGCTGATACGATTTTAACTGGAATTCTTTAATAAGATCGGCCACCCGCAGGGCCAGTGCAAGCAGAAATGCATCATCCGGAGTGTCCATCAGCAGGGAGCGAACCAAAAGCAGCAAGTCCTCCGCTGCCTGTCGACGGCGCCGACAAAGAGAGGCATGATAGATCCCATATTGCCGAGCAACCCGCTGCACATTAGAGAGCAATCGGTCAAATGACGCAGTGCCCTGAGAGGAAAAGTCCAAGGAGAATCGGTCAAGCATTTGCTGCATATAGCCCTGAAAAATAGTATGCTTTAAGTAGGAGGAGTTGAAACGCAAAGGGAGTCTCTCCAGAAATTGCTTGAAGGGGGCAATGGGTTGTGCAAGCAACTCGAACTGCAGAGGGAAATGGTCTGACAAGACATATTGCTGCAACACTTTTATTTCGAGCATCTCAGGCAGAAAATCATCATTCTGCATGATATATATGCGGTCCAACCGCGACCATGTTGTGGCATACTGAGCCGAATGGAAAGTAAAGCCTGGAGAAGACGGGTGTAGCCAGGACCAAAGATCTTGCTTAAGAACAGCAAGAGCCAAGTCGTGCCACATACGACTTTCCGGCGCATCCATGACCGAGTGCTCCGATGTAGACTGGGAAGAATCAACACACATATTGAAATCCCCCATGAAGAAGCCGCGTCTGCCAAGTGACAAGGAAGTCTGTAAAGTCTGCCAAAGCTCCCGGCGAGATAACGAATCATTCGGAGCATAGAGGCCAAGTAACCATAGGATTTCCCCTTCGAATAAGATTTCAACCACCAAAAAGCGGCCATGAACATCATTTTTAATAAGAACCGGCTGATATTTGGCATGTACAATCATGAGCACACCCGAATAACGCATGGCCTGTGTTCCTGCATAGAACAAACGAAAGCCATGGCAATCCACAACTTTACCGGCGTCACTGTGACTCTTGTGCTCAAGAGCACACAGGACATCCCACTGATTCTCATACAATGCCGTCCACATGGCATGTTGCTTGTGACGAGAACAAATTCCTCGCACATTCCACGTGGCAATTTTCATGTGTAAACAAAACCCAATCAGGTACGAGGCACAGCTTGCCTCGATTTGACTTTGTCGGCGAGAATGTCCAACACTCCCTCATCCAAGAAATCTGCCAACACCGCAAACGAGTTCTGAGGACCAGATTTGGAAGTTGATGGCATATCGGCTTGCTTGAGGTTAGAACGTGGATAACGACGGTCCCACGGAGTAATGACGTTGCCTCTAGTGTCAAAGGCCAGCTGTGCAGGTGGACCCTTGAGACGATCCGAATACATTTTCCTGGCGGGCTGATGGCGGGGGGCTGAAGAAACCATAGCAGGAGCAGAGCGCTCTGACGACATCATTTCCTTCCTGCGCATATATGTTCGCATGGAATCGTGTGAGGTAGAAGGCCCAGTATTCTCCATGCCTGCACCAATCCTGTTGCCTTTTTTGGCGCGTACTTCAACCCAATCAGTAGCACGGGAACCCATACCCGAAATCTGTTCTTTAACTTTAGCCAGAACTTGGGGCGGATGGGTAGGATCCAGCGACGGAGCATCACACACCATATCTTCCATGGGCGGAGCAACATGAGCTGTATCTGAAACGTGTTGTTGCTCGGGGCATTCAGCCATAAAGTGCCCCAACTGTCCACAGGAAAAACAATGGCCAGCAAAATTGCCCCATTTCAAACGAAAATGTAACGGATGCATGCCGGCGCAATTGAGGCGTAACCATGCAGGCCGTTTCCGTGCAGTATCCCATAACATGCACAAGCGGTTGCAATTCACAGCCCTGAGACTGGGAGGGACCAAAACCGTGCCCACAGCGGCCATAGCATCCTTTAATAGCGGCCAATAAACAGCCGGACAATTTTCCACTTCTACCCACACAGGGCATTCACGTTGCACGAGGCGCTGGAAATCTGCCATCGGGCGCCATGGAACCACATGAACCAACCAACGATCAAAAAACAAAGGCAATTTAGACAGAATAGCAGCACGGTGCGTCTCCGTTTTCAAAAGGACCTCAAAAAAACCCCGGGATCCAACAAAAATCTCTTCAACACATTCCCCTTGTAGCAGACTCTGCAGCCATTGGCGAATACGGGAAAGCAGCGGGATGTGACCGGTGAAGAAGAGTATCACCGCGCGATCATAAAATACCGAAAAGGAGCGCAGGACAGTTTTTGGCTCAACGGTAGCTTCCAGAACATCGTCTGGAGCAGAGGCAGAGAAGGCTTCCTGGTTGTGTTGAACATATTCACCAAGCAGAGTGTTGGCAAATTCCAACAGATGCTCCCAGTCCACCTCCTGAGAGTCCACCGGATCCGAAGCAACCTGCGCATAGGAACGATCCGGAGTAACGCCTATCTCTTCCGGGGTGTGCTTGGTACGTTTGCCCGCAGGCTGGATGTCAGGACCCGGGGGCAATTCTTCAGTGCACGGAACCATATCCTCGGGTTCCTCCGCATCAGAGTCCGGGCCAAGTGCTGCCACCGTTTGGTCTAGGAAATCCAGATCCAAACCAGCCATCGTGTGTGACGAACTGATCTCACAGAAGGACTGACCGACACACTTGCTCTCTCTCTCTCTTTCTATGTACAGAGCAGAGGGCACGCGATCCCGGACGCTGCCTCTCTGACGAAGGTCAGGTTTAGGGTTTCACAGGAGCTGGGCGCCTCTGCACGAAAGGAGGGGCACACGCAGGCGGCGCCTCGGACCACGGCAGAGGTTAAGTTGACAGGGCGGCGTGGGTAGGGCGGCAGAAACAGGGCGTCAGGGCGAGAGGGCGTCAGGGCGGCAGAAACAGGTGAATCTGGCAAGGCTGGACAGTCGACGGAGGAGGGCAGGGACAAGGCAACGTTCAACAGGGCCCGCAATGCAAGCGGACGGCATGAAGCAGGGTAGACAAGCGTGAACGGGTGCGAAGTAGGGCGGACAGGCGCGAACCAGGCCGGAGGAGCGCAAATGGGTGCGGACCAAGGCGGATTGGCGCGAACCAGGGCGGACGGGTCCGAACGGGCGCGAACAGGGGCGGATAGGTCAGGCGATGGAAGCGACGGGCCAGACAACCGACAACAGGTCGTGCAACGGGCCAGCCATCTCTTCTCTCTCTCTCTCTCTCTCTCTCTCTCTCTCTCTCTCTCTCTCTCTCTCTCTCTCTCTCTCTCTCTCTCTCTCTCTCTCTCTCTCTCTCTCTCTCTCTCCGTAAAAGGTAATTGTATTAATTACGAAAAAAGGTACAAGTTTACACGATTACAAGATACACGAGGGCTCTAAGCCAATGTGTGTAAAATCCCAGTACAAAGCCACGAAAAAGCTACACAAGTCATGGCAAAGACCCAGAGGAAATTGCCATATGCCAGGGAAGTAAGTCCTCCCAAGGGAGCAAGTTCGAGTGCCGAATGAGATCTATCTGCCAATGCAAGAGACCTTTAAGCCTAGCAATGTGTATCCGTACATTAGAGGCCGAATCAAAAAGAAAGGCATTCCAAGTGGTCCAATTGTGCCAGCATCCCCAGTATCTAAAAAAGTGGAATAAGATCTTCATATGCAACTGTGGCAGTGTGGGGTATTTTGGGCGCCCAAACACCCAATCGAAAGGGGTTAGTGAGAACCCCACCACCGCACGCCAAACCTGTGACAAGAGCGACCAGATATTCTTCGCGAGCGGGCAAGAAATAAATCGATGTCGGACCGATTCCACAGTAGTGGTGCACAAGAAACAATTGCCGTTGGAGATTCGATGCTTGGAAAGGGCCGAGGCAAGAAGAAGACCACCAATCATCACCCGCCAAAGAAAGACCTTACATTTGAAAGGTGACTTATTCAACCAGCCCTCCATCACAGTTGCCTTCCACCATGACTGAGATTTCCGCAATTCCCATACATTATAAGCTTTAACCCCCAGCCATTGATGATCTTTAATCAGCAGATGATACACCTGATTAGCAGAGGCCTTTTCCAGACTCAACCGGCCTGCAAGGTCCGAGTCCTGCCAAGGACGATCTACAGCCAGGGCAGGAAAGGGTTGCCTACCCTGAAGCACCGACAAAAGCTGTTCCCATAGATCACGGTATCCGCGTGGGATCCTGAAAAGTCTCCTAGCAATACGAAACGATGCGAGGACATTGCGAGTGGCAAGGGTAGCATCCGCAACCGAAGTCACACCCAAACGGGCCATACGATTAAATCTCGGTCTGAGCTGATATTTGTCTTCCCATGAAAGTAATCTCGAGACTACCAACAATTCCAGTTGAAAGGAGTTAGTATGCAAGCGGTCCCCCACTGGATGCCAACGGGCCTTTTGGAGCACCACTTTCCAAGAGCCGACCAAGTGCAGTAATAACAGAGAGGAAGAGGGACTCAAAAATCCAGAGTCTGCATTAAGGACATGCCACCAGGAGGCCCGAAGTCGTGTATTACCATGCGTAGCCTGCTGTCCTTAAGAAAATAACGGGCTATAATGGTCCACGGGTGATGATCCACACACATGACGCGAAAAAGTGGGGAACAACCTAACCCTGCCAACCCAATGACTGTAAATCAGACTCCGTGTAACTGAGAATGGCTGATTTGAAGGCATTGATACGAAGACCAGAAGCATGACCAAAGAGCGTCCAAACATCTAATGCCTTCCGAATGTTGTCCTTGTCCGCACGCAAAATCATAAAGCTATCATCAGCCAAAGATTGGCTAATGAAGTGCTGCCCCAAAGGAAGAGACAATCCGGCCAGTTGAGTAGAAGCTGCCATTGAAGATAACATTGAAAGAACCAGGTGGGTCGCCAGGGCAAAGAAGAGAGGACTCAAAGGGCAATCCTGTCTCACCGAGCGTGCAAGGACAAATGGCTCTGTAACACCACCATTGAGCATAACTCGCAAAGAAGCCGCAGCACTAATGGTGTAGATCAATCGGGACATCTGAGTACCAAAACCCATAGCAGACATAAGTTCTGCAATGAAAGACCAGTAAATAGTCAAAAGCCTTTTCCAGAACCAATTGAATCAATACCACTTCCCGACTACAGTGCCTTGCATAGTCAATAGCCATTTGCACATTTAAGATATTATGCAGAATGTTGCGGCCCTTAATGAAACCATATTGAAGAGGATGCACAATAGCTGGAAGGTGCTTGTGGAGCCGATTCGCCAGCACTTTGGAAAAAAATTTATACATCACACCCATCAAAGAAATTGGCCTCCAATGTTGTCTCTCCCTCCCTCCCTCGTTGAGGGCAATCATCGAAGAAGGCAAGGCATTCAAGAAAAAGATCTATTGCTGTTTTGTGGACTTTCCAAGGCCTTTGACACAGTGCCACGTGCTAGACTCATGAGAAGAATGCAAAACATTGCTGTGCCCGTAGAGATACAGTGGAGTATCTATGCCCTGTATGAGACAGTGACAGGCAGAGTACGAACACCTGAGGGCATCTCAAATACAGTCAATAGCACCATTGGGGTGAAACAAGGCTGTCCACTTTCACCGACACTTTTTGGGCTGTATATAGATGAAATTTCAGAATATGTGGATAGGACTGGTGGGGCCGGAGCCAGCCTAGCTGGAGTGCTGATACCATTACTGCTTTATGCCGATGATATTGTACTTATATCTGACTCACCTGAGTTACTAAATAGACACTTGGATGCATTATCAGCTTTTTGCAGAGATAGAGATCTTAAGGTGAACCTTGGGAAAACTAAAGTTATGGTGTTTAACACTTCAGCTGCTTGGGTGACAAGAGCTGAGCACCAGTTTACTTTTGACGGAGAGCCAGTGGAGATGGTTAGGCAGTATGTTTATTTGGGGATCACATTGAAAGGACCACAGTTCTCTTGGAGAGAGACATCAGAGGCTCGTCTGGCAAAAGCATATGCAGCCTTAGGTGCATTGGAGAGGCAATGTGGTCGCATACAATTTCATGAGCCGCACACCAAACTGTGGCTTTTTGACACCCTGGTTACACCCACACTCCTATATGGGGCAGCTATTTGGGGTCCGAGTCTCTTTCACACGAGGAGATAGCCTTTGGAAGACCAGGATGGACCACAGAAGGAATACTATGACGGATGGGAGCATATGGAAAGACCACTGGTCATGATGATCTCATGCATGATACGAGCGAAGAGCTTGACCCCACATGAGATTATCAGAGCTAAGTTGGGAGCATCACCCATGGTGGTTGAGGCCTTGGTCCAAGCAGTGACTTTCATACATAGACTATGGGAGCTCCCCCAAGATAGATACCCACAGCTAGCCCTGGCCTCTTCTAGACAACTAGCAGCAGACGGTGACAGACACTGTTGGTATGCTCAGATGAGTACATGGATGAGTCTACATGGGCTGCAGATTGATAGACTACCCCCCTTCGACTATAGCCTGGATTGCCCTACACTTGACCTAGGCGGATCAGAGCTAAACCATGTGATCAGAGCAGACATACTGAAGTTAGATACGGAGAAGACCTGGATCCAACCCCCCTCCCCCCATGGCACGAGGATGGCACACTACCAGACCCACTTCCTTCAGATATCTGAGGATGGTTTCATCACCCGACCCAATTACATGGACACACAGCTGCCTCATGGACTACGCACAGTTATTGGTCAGATCCGCACCTCATCCCACCACCTGAGGATTGAGACAGCCAGATGGGAGGGTATACAGACAGAAGAACGCATATGCCCACTATGCAACAGAGAGCCAGAGACAGAGGAACACTACATCTGCCGATGCACTGTATCTTACGACATACGAGGTAGATACCACTGTCTGTTTCGAGAGGGTTTTGGACCCCTGAGACGGATCATGCAGTATGAGGATCAGAGATGCTTGGGATTTTTCCTCTTGGAGCTCCAGAGGCGCAGAGCAACAATTCTACGGAGTAGGAGGCCCCCACAGCTCGGCTCACATAGACAGAGAGCAGTCACTGACTTTTTCATGGATACACGACAGAGTATGGTAGATCCCACTACTACTGCCACACAGCCTACAGGAGTACATCATCATTGGACCTCATCTTCTGTAGGTGTCCCTTTGGATAGAGCAGTGGCACTTAGCCGGTCTAGGCACCCACGTCCACCCGGACGAAGGCCTAGACATCCACACCACAGACAAATTAAAGCCATCATTGAGCGCCACAGGAGACAGATGCCAAGACGCCTCAGCTATGCAGAGATACACCTCCCTAGAGAACAGACATATCATTGATGGAGAGTTTTCCTTTCTCTACTCTCACTTTCAGATCACTGACATGTTTCCCTTTTATGGGACACTATTTCATTTCCTTTTCAGTCTTATAGGCATGTTATTCATCTTTTTTCTCGTTCTAGATGAGAAACACACCATCATTGTATGTACTGCTTTGGTCTCATAGGCCACATTGGCCTTTTAGAGACGTTAATATACTCTCTCTCTCTCTCTCTCTCTCTCTCTCTCTCTCTCTTTCGTAAAAGGTAATTGTATTAATTACGAAAAAAAATACAAGATTACTTGATTACAAGATACATGACGACAATCCAAGCCATCATGTGAAGAGGTGCTAAGTACTACCTGTTACAATTTCATGGCAAGGATGCGGAGGAAATTGCCATATGACAAGGACGGAAGTCCTCCGTAGAGAGCAAATCAGAACGATGGAGAAGAGCTAACTGCCAATACAAAAGGCCCTTAAGCCTCACAATATGCCGCTGAACATTATGGGCGGAGTCAAACAGAAAAGCATTCTGAATGGCCCAGTTATGCCAACAGCCCCAGTATCGAAGAAAGTGATACATGAGCTTCATATGTGGCTGTGTGGGAGTAGGGTATTTGGGCTGGCCCAAAACCCAATCAAAGGGGTGCAGTGTGATACCAACCACCCCTCGCCAAATGGCCGACAAAAATAACCAGACTTTCTTAGGGACGGGGCAAGAAATAAATCGGTGGCGGGCGGATTACATAGTAGTGGTGCAAAAGAAACAGGTGCCATTGGAGATTCGTCGCTTGGAAAGAGCCGAAGCAAGCGGAAGACCCCCAATCATCACTCTCCAAAGAAAGACTTTGTATTTAAAGGGTGTCTTGTTGACCCAGCCCTCCATCACAGTGACCCTCCACCACGAGCGGGATTTACGCAATCCCCATAAAGCATTCGCTTTAGTAACTAGCCATTGATTATCTTTAATTAGGAGATGATACACTTGATTAGCAGAAGCTTTGCTCAAAGGCAGCCGGCCTTGTAGGTCCCAATCCTGCCAGGGATGATCCAAAGCAAGAGCAGGAAAGGGTTGTCTGCTCTGGAGCACCGTGACGAGCTGTTCCCATAAAGGCCTATATCCACGAGGGATCGGGAAAATCCTCCTAGCAGTACGAAACGAGATAAGCACATTGCGACTGGCAAGGGTGGCATCCGCAACTGAAGACAAGCCCAAACGTGCCATCCGGTTGAATTGTGGTCTAAGCTCATGTTTACCTTCCCACGAAAGTAGACGCGAGACTGCCACTAATTCCAATTGAAAAGAGTTAGTAGCCAGGCGATCCTCCGTTGGTTGCCACTGAGCCTTTCGAAGGACGTGTTTCCAGGAACACACCAAATGAGTAAGCAGCGATGAAGAAGAACTGGAAAACCGCGAATCCGCATTAAGAACGTGCCACCAAGAACTCCGGAGTCGGGTATTGCCATGCCGAAGCCCATGACCCTCAAGGAAAGAACGAGCGATAGCGACCCACGGATGATCATCATCCGAGCACATGGCGCGGAAAAGGGACCAACGAAGTGCCTGCATGTGAGTTTGGGCATCTAAAATACCTCCGCCACCCATGCGTTTGGGGGTGCACGCATGCGACCACGAGATCCAGGAAATACCTGCATGCAATGAGTCCTTCTTCCAGAGCATGAAGCGAATAGACTGAGTGAGAGCATTCAGAGTCCTAGGAGTCCAGGGCAACAATGCCAAGAAATATGTGAGCATTGGCAACATAATTATCTGGGCTACTTTGAGGCGAACATGAAAAGGCCAGGCCTGAGACTTCCAGTACATAAACTTGGCCACCATCTTCTGAGAAATCCACTACAGAAGCTGCTTTGGGGGAACATCAACACCCAATGGGTATCCAAGATGCCTGACAATGGAACCTCGAGGAACTACCAGACCCTGCCAGTCCAAGGACTGCAAATCCGACTCCGTGCAGCTTAGAATGGCTGATTTGAGCGGATTGATACGAAGGCCTGACGCCTGGCCAAAGAGACCCCAAACATCCAATGCTTTTCGAAGGTTATCCTTCTCTCTCTCTCTCTTTTTTTTTTTTCGTAAAAGGTAATTGTATTAATTACGAAAAATACAAGATTACTTGATTACAAGATAGTTGATGACACTAAGCCATCAGGAGAAGAAGTTCTCTCGCTCTCTCTCTTTCTAATTACAAAAGGCACGAGGGCCCTAGGCCAACGTGGGGAAAATCCCAGTAGTAGTGTACTAAAAAGTTACACGAATCATGGCAACGACCCAGAGGCAATTGCCATATGCCAAGGAAGCAAATCCTCCCGAGGGAGCAAGTCAGCATGTCGGATGAGATCTAACTGCCAGTGCAAGAGGCCTTTAAGCCTGGCAACATGGCGCGGTACATTAGAGGCCGAATCAAAGAGAAAAGCATTGCGCGTGGTCCAAATGTGCCAGCAGCCCCAGTATCTGAAGAAGTGAAATAGTATCTTCATATGCAACTGTGGCAGTGTGGGATACTTCGGGCGCCCAAAAACCCAGTCGAAAGGAGTTAGCGAGGAGCCCACCACAGTGCGCCACATGTGCGACAAGAGTAACCAGATATTCTTGGCGAGCGGGCAAGAAAGAAAACGATGTCGAGCTGATTCCGCCGTTGTGGTACAGAAGAAGCAAGTGCCATTGGAGATGCGACGCTTGGCAAGGGCCGAGGCAAGAGGAAGACCACCAATCATTACCCGCCAAAGAAAGACCTTGCATTTGAAAGGTGCCTTATTCAGCCAGCCCTCCATCAGGGTTGTCTGCCACCATGTCAGCGATTTCCGCAGTCCCCAAACAGTATTAGCTTTGTCACCCAGCCATTGGCGATCCTGAATAAGAAGATGGTAGACCTGATTAGTAGAGGCCTTTTCCAGACTCAATCGGCCTGCAAGGTCCCAGTCCTGCCAAGGGCGATCCATAGCCAGGGCAGGAAAGGGTTGCCTGCCCTGAAGCTCCGCCGATAGCTTTCCCCATAAATCACGGTATCCGCGCGGGATCTTGAAAAGTCGCCTAGCAGTCCGAAAGGATATGAGGACATTGCGCGTGGCAAGGGTAGCATCCGCAACCGACGTCACACCTAAACGGGCCATGCGGTTAAATCGCAGTCTGAGCTGATGTTTGTCTTCCCATGAAAGGAGTCGCGATACTGCCAACAATTCCAGCTGAAAGGAGTTAGTCTGCAAGCGGTCCCCTACCGGGTGCCACCGGGCCTTTTTGAGCATCACTTTCCAAGAGTCGACCAAGTGCTGTAACAAGGGGGAAGAGGAGCTGGAAAAACGGGAATCAGCATTAAGGACATGCCACCAGGAGGCCCGAAGCCGGGTGTTACCATGGCAGAGCCCGCCGTCCTCAAGGAAATAACGGGCTATGATAGTCCACGGGTGATGATCCACACACATGGCCCGAAAAAGGGACCAACGGAGAGCCAGCATATGATGTTCTGCATCCAAAAGAGCTCCACCACCCATGCGCTTAGGGGTACATGTATGCGACCATGAAATCCAAGAAATGCCCGCCTTCAGAGAATCCTTCTTCCATAGCATGAAACGGATGGGGTGAGTGAGAGGCTTCAAAGTAGTAGGCGTCCAGGGCAACAATGGCAAGAAATACGATAGCATTGGGAGCATAATTGACTGAGCCACTTTGAGGCGGACATGGAAAGGCCACGCTTGCGACGTCCAATACATAAACTTTGCCGCCAGTTTTTGTGAAATCCAGTCCAGCAGGTCCTTTGGCCGTACATCCACCCCCACAGGGTATCCAAGATGTCTGACAATAGAGCCACGGAAAACCACCTGGCCTTGCCAGCCTAATGACCGTAAATCAGGCTCCGTGCAACTGAGAATGGCGGACTTAAAGGCATTAATGCGAAGTCCAGAGGCTTGACCAAAAAGCGTCCACACATCTAATGCCTTGCGAATGTTGTCCCTGTCCGCCTGCAAAATCATAAAGGTGTCATCAGCCAAAGATTGGCTAATGAAGTGGTGGCCCAAAGGAAGAGACAGCCCTGCCAGCTGAGCCGAATCTGCCATGGAGGATAACATTGAAAGGACCGGGTGCGTCGCCAGGGCAAAAAAGAGCGGACTCAGAGGACAACCCTGTCTGACTGAGCGTGCAAGGACAAAGGGCTCAGTAACCCCACCATTGAGCATAACTCTGGATGAAGCCGCAACACTGATGGTGTAGATCAATCGGGACATTCGGGTGCCAAAGCCCATAGCAGACATGAGATCTGCAATGAAAGACCAGTCCACATAATCAAACGCCTTTTCCAAGTCCAATTGAATCAATACCACTTCCTGACCGGAGTGTCGCGCATAGTCAATAGCCATTTGCACATTTAAGATATTATGCAGAATGTTGCGGCCCTTAATAAAACCATACTGGAGAGGATGCACAATAGCGGGAAGGTGCTTGTGAAGCCGATTCGCCAGCACTTTGGAGTAGATTTTGTACATGGAGCCCATCAAAGAGATTGGTCTCCAGTGTTGCAGCTTTGACGGTGAAGGGACCTTTGGAATCAGTTTGATAAGGCCTTCTTTCCATGAGGAGGGCATAACCCCCGTTTCCCAAACCTGCTGAAACAAGACCACCAATGGCTTCACCAACTGAGTGGCTGAGCTCTGAAAGAATTCATTAGTGAGACCATCCCAGCCAGGACTTTTATCCGTCGGCAGGTGCAACAAAACATCCATGACCTCCTCCTCGCAAATATCCGCCTCCAAAGTGGCTTGCATATCCAATGGAACCTGCTGACGGACCAGATGATAGAAGACCACGCGGGCATGCGTAACCTGGGTAGAAGGGGAGGGAGAAGAACCAAGGAGATCCATAAAATAATTTCTGCACATATTGACAATGGTCTGCGGGTCAGTGACCATGCAACCCTCCGGATCCTGGAGTCTGGTCATATTGTCACGAGCCGGAGACGCATGCAGGGCGCGAAAGAACTTATGAGACTGGCAGGCACTATCTTGCAATGTGTCAGTCAAGGTATGCAGCTTGGCTTGCTGATAAGATTTTAACTGAAATACTTGAAGAAGATGGGCCAAACGCCTCTCCAATGACAGCAAAAAATCATCATCTGGGGAATCCAGGAGCAAGGCGCGGACCAAAGCCAGTAGCTCCTCTGCTGCAGATCGACGACGACGACAAAGCGATGCATGGTGGATCCCATACTGCCGAGCAAGACGCCGTACATTAGAGAGCAACCGAGCAAATGAAGGCAATCCCTCAGAGGCGAAGTCCAATAAGAACCTATCGATCAATTGCTGCATATAGCCCTGAAATATGGGATGCTTCAAATAAGAGGAGTTGAAACGTAACGGGAGCCTATCCAGCAACTGCATAAAAGGTGCAATAGATTGTGCCCGCATCTCCAGCTGAAGGGGGAAATGATCCGACAACGCATACTGCTGCAAGACCTTCATTTCCAGCATCTCGGGAAGAAAATCGTCCCCCTGCATGATATACATTCTGTCCAGCCGTGACCAAGTAGTTGCATATTGTGCAGAATGAAAAGTAAACCCCGCAAAGGAAGGGTGAAGCCAGGACCAAAGATCCTGCTTAAGAACATGCAAAGCAAAGGAATTCCACACCCGGCTTTCCGGCGCATCCATGACCGAATGCGCTGAAGTGGACTGAGAAGAGTGAATACACATATTGAAATCTCCCATCAAAAGCCCCCTTTGGCCACGTGACATGGAGGCCTGCAAAGTGGACCAAAGATCCCGTCGGGATGCGGGATCATTCGGCGCATAGAGGCCCAGTAACCATAAAATCTCGCCTTCAAATAAGACTTCGATAACCAGAAAGCGGCCCTGCACATCATTTTTAATAAGGACAGGCTGATATTTCTCATGGACAATCATCAGCACGCCCGAATAGTGCGTAGCATGGGTGCCTGCATAAAACAAACGGAATCCATGACAGTCCACAACTTTCCCTGCTTCACCGTGACTTTTGTGCTCAACTGCACACAATACATCCCACCGATTTTCATGCAAGACGGTCCACATGGCATGTTGCTTATGGTGAGAGCAAATGCCTCGCACATTCCATGTGGCTAGCTTCATATCTCTTCAAAAAAGAAAGTCAGGAACGAGGCACCTGTTGCCTCGATTTCACCTTTTCCGCGAGAGCATCCAGGACGCCCTCATCCAGAAAATCAGCCAATACTGCAAAGGAATTCTGGCGACCTGCTTTAGAGGTAGAGGGTAAATCCACTGCCTTGGGAGTGGGGCGGGGATAACGCCGATCCCAGGGAGTAATCACATTACCTTTGGTATCAAAAGCCAGCTTAGCAGGAGGGCCTTTGGGACCATCAGTATAGACTTTCCTTGGAGCCTGATTACGGGGGGCCGACGGGGCCGTAGTGCGCGGAGCCTGCTGTGAAGTGACCATTTCTTTTCTGCGCATATACGTGCGCACGGAGTCGTGGGAAACAGGAGGCCCAGGATCTGCCAGGCCGGCATCCAACTTTTTACCTTTTTTGGGACGTGCCTCAATCCAGTCCATGCGACGGGAATCCAAACCCAGGACCTGTTGTTTGCCTTTATCCATGACTTCCTGGGGCGGAGCATCAAGCACCATGTCGTCCTTGGGCAGCATAACCTGTGCATCCTCCACAGACGGTTGCCTTTCAGGGCATTCAGCCATGAAATGTCCCAATTTCCCACATGAAAAGCAGTGCCCCGCAAAGTTGCCCCATTTCAAGCGAAAATGCAGAGGGTGCATGCCTGAACAACTGAGGCGAAGCCAGGCGGGCCTTTTCCTGGCCGTGTCCCATAACATGCATAAACGGTTCCGGTTCATTGCCCTGAGGCTTGGGGGGACCAGCACCGTGCCCACAACCGCCATGGCGTCCTTCAACATTGGCCAATAGACCGCCGGACAATTTTCCACCTCCACCCACACCGGGCATTCTCGTTGAAGCAGACGCTGGAAGTCAGCCATGGGACGCCATGGTACAACATGAACCAGGCGGCGATCAAAGAATAGTGGCAACTTGGACAGGAGCTCAGCTCGATGCAGTTCTGATTTCAACAGCACCTCATAAAAGCCGCGGGGTCCAAGGAAGATCTCCTCAACACATTCCCCCTGCAATAAATGGTGCATCCACTGGCGAATATGTGACAGCACCGGGATCCTGCCAGTGAAGAAAAGGATAACTGCACGATCATAAAAAACTGAGAAAGATCTCAAGACTGATTTAGGGTCCACCGTAGCTTCCAGCACATCATCCGTTCCCGCTTCAGAAAAAGATTCAGTATTATGCTGGACATAATCGCCAAGCAGGGTATTGGCAAAGTCTAGCAAATGCTCCCAGTCGATTTCCTGCGAATCCACAGGATCAGAGGCCACTTGCGCATAGGAACGTTCCTGAGGACCCATTGGCTCATCAGAAGTGTGCTTGGAGCGTTTGCCAGCAGGCGGCAGTTCAGAGCCTGGCAGATCAGAACCCGGAGGCAGCTCCTCCGTGCATGGCACCATATCCTCTATCTCCTCTGCATCGGAATCAGGGCCAAGGGCTACCACCGTCTGGTCGAGAAAATCCATATCCAGGCCAGCCATACTGCTGTCGTCTCGTTCGCGCTCTCTCTCTCGCTCTTGCTCTCTTTCTTTCCTGTACAGCGGCGCTGTCCAAGGACAGATTCCACAAACACAGCCAATGAAACCGGAGCTTTACCTGTCAGCCTGCATCGAGGCCTGTCCCAAGAACACGTGGGGCAGGGCGCAACCCTAACCGTGCGAGGGCCTGAGGGTGGAACACAGATCTGGTAGTCGACGGCAGCGCGGGATAATCGGGGGCACAGGGCACGGGCCTCGCCAGCAGAAACCCTAAACACAGCGGGCAAACGAGCAAAGTGCTGGTGCAGAGCCCGCCACACAGGCAGACGACAGCAGGGCAGGGGCCGTTGACGTTGGGCTGTCCAGCAGCGGGGCGGGGGGCTCAGTCGCGCCCGACGGAGCGTGGAAGCTACGGAACAGGGCGGCAAGGGCAGCCGCGGGCGACGGAACAACAGAGGCTGGCGACGGGCGGCGGTCGACGGAACAGCAGCCGCGGGCGACGGGCGACAGGACTGCAGCCGCGGGCGACAGGCGACGGAACGGCAGGGGCAGGCGACGGACGACGGCGAAACAGCGGCTGCAGGCGACGACGTGGACGGGCTATGGCGGCGCGACAGGCACAAGCGACGCGATCTCCATGGCGCGCTCTCTCTCTCTCTCTCTCTCTCTCCGTGTCGCTCTCTCTCCCTCTCTCTCTCTCTCTCTCTCTCTCTCTCTCTCTCTCTCTCTCTCTCTCTCTCTCTCTCTCTCTCTCTCTCTCTCTCTCTCTCTCTCTCTCTCTCTCTCTCTCTCTCTCTCTCTCTCTTGCAAGTAACGAAAAACACGCTTGACAACTTGCCAATGTGACATACGTGGCTGATGCATATACCTGCTCAAAGCTGAAACTACAAACTGTATGTCCGGCCTAGTGTTGCATAGATAGATAAGACATCCAACTGCAGGAGCATATGTATGTTTATCAAACAAATCACTGTCATCATATAATGACAATTTCAGTCCAGGTTCCATGGGGGTACAAACTGGCTTGCAATCCTGTAAGCCAAACTTCTCAAGAAGCTGCCCAATATACGTTGACTGTGATAGCCCAATACCTCGAGCATCATGTATGAACCGGATGCCCAAGTAGTAATGCAAAACTCCCAAGTCAGACATGTCAAAAGTTTGCTGCAAATTTTGTTTGAATGCTGAAATCTGATCAGCATGTGTTCCAGTGAGCAAAAGGTCATCAACACAAAGACATAATCAGCATAGATCCCCCTTCTTTACATACATAAAGGGTAGACTCAGATGAGCTGTTTAGAAACCCCTGACCAAGCAAAAAAGCATCTATTTTTGCATACCAAGCTCTAGGAGCTTCTTTCAAACCATATAGTGCCTTTTTGAGCTTGCATACCAAATGTTCTGAGCCTTCAACTGCAAAACCAATGGGCTGCTGTACATAAACCTCCTCCTGAAGTTCCCCATGTAAAAATGCAGTCTTGATATCTAGCTGATGCACTGTCCAACCATAATGTGCAGCCAAAGCAATCATAGACCTGATGGTCGTCATACGGGAAGTAGGAGCAAATGTCTCCTCATAATCAATGCCCTTTTTCTGTGCATAGCCTTTAGCTACAAGCCGTGCCTTGTATTTATCAATGGATCCATCTGCTTTCCTTTTCAGTTTGTAGACCCATTTCGTTCCAATGGCTTTCTTCCCAAATGGCAAGGACACCAAATCCCAAGTTTGATTCTTAGTAATAGAGTCTAATTCAGCTTGCATTGCTGCCATCCAGTGCACACTGTGTTGTGCATCCTCATAACATTCAGGCTCTTCATTATCAAAAGTACTTGCTGCCATAACAAACTCCATGGTATGTGCTGAATCATGCAAACGAGTTTGCCTTCTAGTAAGACCAGCCATGGGTGCATCCAAAGGACTATCTTGCATAGTCTGCAAATACCATCTAGGTAACTATCTAGCTTCCTAACTGTGTGCAAGCTCTTCCTGAATTTCAGTTTCAGCATTATGCTCAATATTCCGATCAGCCAATAGCTGAATTTCTGCACTTTCCATAGGAGCAGCTAGCTGAACATTAGGTTCATTTTCTGAAGCTCCAGCTGAATCACCAAAAGTAATGGGCAGAAACCCTTCAAAAACATCACGGGCAGCCTGATATGTGTCCAAACCAGCCAAGGATAATTCTGATTTTTCATCAAAAACAACATCCCTGCTGACAAAAACCTTCTTTGTAACGGGATCATAGAGTCTGTAGCCTTTGCTGTCATTGCTATATCCCATAAAAATGCACTTAACAGCCTTGTTGTCCAACTTTTTTCTAAGTACCTGTGGAATATGGGCATAGGCAAGACACCCAAAGGTACGAAAGTGACCAACAGAAGGTTTACGGCTATTCCAAGCCTCAAAAGGTGTGATGATCTTCAAGGCTTTGGTAGGGCATCTGTTCAAAATATGGCAAGCACACATGACTGCTTCCATCCAAAAACTATGAGGCAAGCTCTTTGCCTTCAGCATACATCTGGCCATCTCCATGAGTGACCAATTCTTCCTCTCTGCTACCCCATTCTGCTGTGGAGTATACGCAATAGTGTACTGATGGACTATGCCTTTCTGCTTCAAAAAAGAATTCAGCATAGAGGACATGTATTCCCCCACTCGGTCCAAACGGAGAGTCTTAATTTTGCATCCAGATTGATTTTCAACAAGTGCACTGAAAGCCAAAAATGCATCATACACTTCTGACTTCTTTTTCAAACAGTAGACCCAGCAAAAACGTGTAAAGTCATCAATGAATGTCACAAAATAATAACCACCACCCAATGACATGGTTTGCATAGGCCCACAGACATCTGAATGCACCAACTGCAATCTGGTTGTTGCTCTGAAAGCAACATCACGGGGAAATGAGAAACGATGCATTTTCCCCAAAATGCATCCCTCGCATAAGTGCTCAGGAGGTCTCTCCAAGAGAGGTAAGCCATCCAGCATCTGAGTACGCTACAAAAGCATCAAGCTGCCAAAGTTTACATGCCCCAAACGAGCATGCCATAACTCTGCCTGTATCATAGCAGGAGTAAGAGTGGATGTCAAGTATGCCGTCTGATCTACTGAAAGAGCATCCAACTCATATAAACCATGACACAAAGATCCTGTCAAGACCAAAGTCATGCGTTTTTTATCTCTAACCGTGCAACGGTCATCATCAAATGTGACCTGCAAACCACAACGTGCCAAAGAAGAAATAGAAAGCAAATTCTTCTTGATTCCACGCACAAACAAAGCATCCTGTAGGCGGAGAATAGAGCCATCAATGGCTGTGAGCTGAATCTCCCCAATACCACGAACAGGGTATGATGCATTATTGGCACACTGTACAGATTTCCCAACGGGAGGTGCACAAACTGAAGCAAACAAATCTCTGCAAGATGGAATATGTCTAGAAGCACCACTGTCAAAGAACCAAGTGTCAGCATCCTCTGTAGAGCTAAGTGCTCTATCGGCCCAAGAGATGTCATAACTGCAAGTGTAAAAACAATAGTCCCTGTCCACAACAAAGGACACTTACTCACTAGCAGTGGAAGGAGTAGTAGAAACAGACATTCCTGACTCCTCCTTCTTCTCTTTGGCAATGCGCTTCCTGCACTCAGTGATATAGTGGCCTGGCTTCTTACAATAATGACATTTTCCTTTTTTAGCTTGCGTCCCCCTTGTGTCTGATTCTGCGATGTGCCCAAAGTGCCAGAACTCTGTGGAGCATTTTTCACCTTGCTGTTTTTGCCTTTCTGCCTTGCCACAAAAGCCTGCTCGGAGACTATAGCATCCACACCACTATTTTTCCTTGAAGCAAACTAACCAGCTGAATAAAAGTGAGTGGGTGCTCGGCAATCCTCGTGGTGAGGTTCAATGCAGTATGAAAAGACAAGTACGAAGGAGGTAAGGAATTCCATAAATTCTTGGCCACTAATACATTCTTCATCATGAATGCATAGCGAGTAATTGTTTCCATCCAATCTGTCTTCCTTGGATACATACGTAAAGACATCACCTCCCTGATTTGCCATGATGACAAATTTCCAAATACAAATGAGCAATGTCAAAGCAGTAAGGACTAGAAATCTGCAAATTTCCAGAAATTGCAGCAAACACACTTCTACAATTAATGTGCAAGGGCGTACTCTGTCAAAAACTGTCTTTTAATGCACGCTTCCCAAGGTGAAAACAGTGCTCAGCAACACTGTTATATCAAAATCCCCAAAATTTTTGCCAAAATTTCTGTCAAAACAGTCTTTTTGTGACTATAACAGCAGTTCATATGCAACTGTCCTCAAAATACACAAAAGCCCCAAAATTTCTGATGAACCAGTCCAAAAATTTGCATCAAATTTATCCCACACATGTATCCTGTATGCTGTGCCTGCTGCGTATGAACCTCCTCTTCCAGAACTTTGTTTTGGACTAAAATAAAAAATTTTGTTAAAAAATACCTGGCGTGGTCAGGGCGGACGCCGGTCAAACGACGGTTACTGACGTGGATTGCAGGCGGACGAGCAGAGTGGCAGGTCGCTGGTCAGACGGAAGTCGGGTGCGCTGGACAGTCGAGCAGGCGTTTACGTTGACAGGGCGTGTTTGGTGACGTCTGCAGCTGGCGGCGCTTCAGACAGACGGGTGTGCTACAGGCAGGCGGCACTGGAAACAGGTGGCCCTGGAGACAGGTGGCGCTGGTGACAGGCGGCGCCCAGACCTGACGAGCTGGAGCTGCACGCTGGCAGACTGACGGGCACAGGGGCACGTCTGGCTGAGATGGCGGTGCCTGCAGGTGCAGCGGCAGTACGCAGGTACAGGGTGAAACTGACTGGGGCTTGCGAACAGGATCAGACGGTGCTGGCGGGCAGACGAGCTGCAGGTCGACTGGGCAGAGCTGGCGGGGGCTGCAGACAGCAGACAGCAGACAGATGGCTGCTCTGATACCAAATGTGAGAACGAAGGATCGAGGTGCAGCTCAGAGTTCAGTAGACAGTGTGAGAGTAAGAGAGATAGAGTGAAGCACGACACCCAAGAGAATAGACTGAAAGAGTGTAACCAGGAAGTACAAAGTACAACCCTTAAACCTTAGAGTTGTAGGGGGTGTTCACACCCGACACACACTAAGTGCACATAAGTGTGTAACATAAGCACATAAGCACATACGACAATAAGACTATAAGTCTGGGGGAAAAAACCTCTCCTACCGAGAGTAAAAAGTGCCCCAGTGTCCTACTGATCACCGACACTCCCATATGAGCGTAGGCGTAAGTGAGGCGTGAGTCAAATACCCAACACTGGACCTAGGCCCTCCATACCCACATGAGATTGTACCATTTGGAGCTCATTGTTACTAGATAGAGCTCTATGTTTTACACACAGCCATAGTTACTTTCCTTTCTTATTTTGCTTTGTGCTACATATTTTGCCCAGACAGTTGTACCATCATACACATGATTGTAACTCGTGGTCTCATAGGTCATTTTGGCTTTTTGTAGACGTTAATATATCATTTAATTTCTCTCTCTCTTTCTATGAAAATAATTGAATTAAGTAGTAAATATTTACATCAGACCATCAAGTCATCATTCTCTCTATATCTCTTACTTTCTGTTACATCAGACCATCAAGTCATCAAAGAAACTCTCACACACACACACACTCTCTCTCTCTCTATTTTTTTTTGGGAAGAAAATTGAATTAGATAGTGAATATTTACATCAGACCATCAGGTCAACATTCTCTCTGTAACTCTTACTTTCTATTACAACAGACCATCAGGTTAGCATACTCTGTCTCTCTCACTCGCTATGTAACTACTATGTACATGAGGCCTCCAGGCGCTCAGAACAACCAAAACAACCTATTACATGAATAGTACTATTAGATCAGACAGAAGGAACAACTGGAATAGAGCGAACAATCGCCAGCCAGGGAGCAGCAATATCCGGAAGAACCAGGTCCGCTGACATCATAGAGGAGATTTTCCATAACACTATTCCTCGCACATGGGCCACATGCCCATGGATGCCCGATGTTGCATCAAAAATAAAGGCATTGCGAGTACGCCATATTTGCCACAAGGCTGTCCATCTTAGGAAATGAAATAGGCAAGAACAATCTAAACTCAAAGAGGGCATAGAGGACATATTTTCCATCATCCACGAACGAACCGATAGGTGGTGCTGAGTCACCAAGAACCACACATAGGAAATGAAATTCCAGATCTGTCGCATCATAGGGCAAGAGACAAAGAGGTGAAGCAATGTCTCATCACACATAGAGCAGAAAACACAACGCCCAGCAAAGATCTTTTGGGCACCGAGCACTTCACCCGTTGGAAGGCCCCCAATGAGCAGCCACCACATGAACACTTTTCCCTGATACGGAACCTTAGACTTCCAAAGCTGGATAAATCTTTCCCGCCACTTCATTTTACTGTCCCTACAATGCCATAACCTATTCACTTTCCCCATGACCCATTTCTTGGCTTCCACCATCTGATGATATATCTGATTAGCTAGCCTTTTCCCAAAATCATCAAAAAGCACAAACATCCTGTCATGGCAAGGATCCAATGGCTGTAACCCAGGCAAAGGAAAGAACCTCTGAAGACTGTCCTGGATGGACGACCAAATGTCCCTGTATCCACGAGGCACCCTAAAGTACTGACGAATACGCCTAAAGGAATAAAGATGGGGCTTCCCAAGAATAACACCATCACGGACTGTCCTCAACCCCAACCTAGCCATATGGTTGAACTTGTCTCGCTGCAAATCTTTTAGTGGCCAATCCAATAACCTCGAAGAAGCCAATATTTCTTCTTGCAGCGAATTTTCCTCTTTCCGAATATCCGGGGGACGCCAAACTACAAAACAAAGCATCTCCTACCAGGAAACTATCAAGTGACAAAGGAGAAAAGACTAGGAGACCTTTAAAGGCCTTGTAGAATTAAGCACATGCCACCAAGAAGCATGAATAACCATGCTACCATGAGAGATGCCAGTCTTTTCTATGAAGAACTTGGCAATGTCTGACCAAGGATGACACTGAGTACATAGACTCTGCAACAGGGATAGCCTCAAAGCGGCCATATGCAAATTGACATCTAGCAAAGCTATACCGCCCATCCTTTTTGGAGTGGTCACATGCTGCCAGGAGATCCATACCTGCCCCAAACTATTGCCTTTATTTTTCTAGAGCATAAATCTGATAGGTTGAACCAAATCCAAAATGGACTTCTTAGTCCAAGGACGCCATGGCAGAAAGAATGAGATCATACTAATCATAATGCATTGAGCCACTTTTAGTCTAACATGTAGTGGCCAACTCTGGGATTTCCAATACATGAACTTGTCATGAATTCGGGAGGCCATCCAATCCAGCAAGGCTCAGGGAGCAACCTCCACACCAATAGGATATCCCAAGTGCCTAGTTATAGTACCCCTTGTGATCACAATGCCATTCCAGCCCAAGGCTTGCAAATCATTCTCCGGATGGAGCCATTTCGACGGACATGGCGCCCCCTATGGGATAGCTGGAGGCCAAGGAGGGTATCGTATCTCTTATGGCTAGTGGCACATGGAGGCTTAGCGGTGGGAAGTTGGCTTGCCCAGATGCACAAAGAGGGAGGTTGTAAGCGCTGCACACAGCAGCTTTTGGAAACCCCAAAGCAGTGCCTTTGGTCATGTGAGGAGGCGCAGCTCGTGTGGAGAGGAGCATGCCGTATCTTTCGTCGTATAGCACCCAACCTTGGTTGCATCTCATGGGAAGCTTTCTGTTGGCAAGCAGTCAGCCACGGCCGTCACCTTCTATATGAGGCTGGGATGCAGGACACGATATTCATCATCGAGGCAGGGTCGTGCGCAGTGGTCGGTTTGGAGGCTCTACCCATCCACCAATTACTGGAGCCCACAACAGACCACTCTGAGGTATGGGAGATCATAGGGAGTCTTATTGGATGGCATATCTCGAAGGCGCGGTGTCAGGAGGCTTTCGGCGGAGAGTGACTTTCAATACAGGCGACCTTAGCAGAGCTCTGGACCTCCATCATCCACTCCCTCCATGGCCGGTGGAATCAGGTGCAAGGCGAGTCCAAGGCTCATCAAGAGCTCCGTTGTCATTTCATGCGTAATTGGGGAGGCCAGGACCTGTTTTACGTGATGCAGGCAGGCAACCCCAAATGGCGATACACCCCCCCCTCCATGGCTTCTTGCTTCCATCCCCCCCAGACCACCTTGAGAGGCTTGTATACATGATGTATTTGTGACTTTGCATCAGCTCCAGCTAGTCTATTGAGCATGAGCACTCCGTTGTAATCAGTTTTTTTGAGTAATATAATCAGCCACATTTCATTTGCAAAAAAAAAAAACAAAAAAAAACTCCTTGATTACTATTCTAGAGCTCCATATGAAGTCTCTTGCTAACTTCTCAATTTTGTCCCAACAAGCTTTGTTGAAGGGATTGGCTATAGCTACAAGTGGTGCCACTAGCAAAATGATGGAGTTTAGGATGATGATGTTTCCAAAAACATCCCAATTACCAGCAAAAACAATTCTTCACAACCTATACTGCTTACTGCAAAAGGAAATGCCTTTAACATTCCATAAAGCAAGACTCATGATAAACAAAAAGAGAGAGAACAACTGAATCACCACTTTCCCTTCTCTCTCTCTCTTTTTTCGTAAAAGGTAATTGTATTAATTACGAAAAAAAATACAAGATTACTTGATTACAAGATACACGACGACAATCCAAGCCATCATGTGCAGAGGTGCTAAGTACTACAAGTTACAATTTCATGGCAAGGATGCGGAGGAAATTGCCATATGCCAAGGACGGAAGTCCTCCGTAGAGAGCAAATCGGAACGATGGAGAAGAGCTAACTGCCAATACAAGAGGCCCTTAAGCCTCACAATATGCCGCGGAGTCAAACAGAAAAGCATTCCGAATGGTCCAGTTATGCCAACAGCCCCAGTATCGAAGAAAGTGATACATGAGCTTCATATGTGGCTGTGCGGGAGTAGGGTATTTGGGCTGGCCCAAAACCCAATCAAAGGGGCGCAGTGTGATACCAACCACCCCTCGCCAAATGGCCGACAAAAATAACCAGACTTTCTTAGCGACAGGGCAAAAAATAAATCGGTGGCGGGCGGATTCCATAGTAGTGGTGCAAAAGAAACAGGTGCCATTGGAGATTCGTCGCTTGGAAAGAGCCGAAGCAAGCGGAAGACCCCCAATCATCACTCTCCAAACAAAGACTTTGTATTTAAAGGGTGTCTTGTTGACCCAGCCCTCCATCACAGTTGCCCTCCACCATGACCAGGATTTACGCAATCCCCATAAAGCATTCTCTTTACTAACTAGCCATTGATTATCTTTAACCAGAAGATGATACACCTAGTTAGCAAAAGCTTTGCTCAAATGCAGCCGGCCTTGTAGGTCCCAATCCTGCCGGGGATGATCCAAAGCAAGAGCAGGAAAGGGTTGTCTGCTCTGAAGCACCGTCAACAGCTGTTCCCATAAAGGCCTATATCCACGAGGGATCCGGAAAAGCCTCCTAGCAGTACGAAACGATATAAGCACATTGCGACTGGCAAGGGTGGCATACGCAACTGAAGACAAGCCCAAACGTGCCATCCGGTTGAATTGTGGTCTAAGCTCATGTTTACCTTCCCACGAAAGTAAACACCAGACTGCCAGTAATTCCAATTGAAAAGAGTTAGTAGCCAAGCGATCCTCCGTTGGGTGCCACTGAGCCTTTTGAAGGACGTGTTTCCAGGAAATAGTACTAGGTGGAGTCTTACTTGTGATGAAGGAGATGGGGCTACAAGTTTTGGCACCTAATGGAGCTTTACACACCAAATGAGTAAGCAGCGATGAAGAAGAACTGGAAAACCGCGAATCAGCATTAAGAACGTGCCACCAAGAACTTCGGAGTTGGGTATTGCCATGCCGAAGCCCATGGCCCTCGAGGAAATAACGGGTGATAGCGACCCACGGATGATGATCATCCGAGCACATGGCGCGGAAAAGGGACCAACGAAGTGCCTGCATGTGAGTTTGGGCATCTAAAATAGCTCCGCCTTCCATGCGTTTGGGGGTGCACGCATGCGACCACGAGATCCAGGAAATACCTGCATGCAATGAGTCCTTCTTCCAGAGCATGAAGCGAATAGACTAAGTGAGAGCATTCAGAGTCGTAGTCCAGGGCAACAATGGCAAGAAATATGTGAGCATTGGCAACATAATTATCTGGGCTACTTTGAGGCGAACATGAAAAGGCCAGGCCTCAGACTTCCAATACATAAACTTGGCCACCATTTTCTGAGAAATCCACTGCACAAGCTGCTTTGGGGGAACATCAACACCCAAAGGGTATCCAAGATGCCTGACAATGGAACCTCGAGGAACAACCAGACCCTGCCAGTCCAAGGACTGCAAATCCGACTCCGTGCAGCTTAGAATGGCTGATTTGAGCGCATTGATACGAAGGCCTGACGCCTGACCAAAGAGACCCCAAACATCCAATGCTTTTCGAAGGTTATCCTTGTCTGCTCGCAAAATCATAAAAGTATCATCCGCCAGGGATTGGCTAATGAAGTGTTGTCCTGTAGGAAGCGACAGTCCGGCGAACTGGGAAGATGCGGCCATATGTGATAACATGGAAAGAACTGGATGTGTCGCAAGGGCAAAGGATAAAGGGCTCAAAGGGCACCCCTGTCTGATATAACGGGCAAGGACAAATGGCTCAGTAACACCTCCGTTCAGCATGACTCGCGAAGACGCCGCAGCACTAATGGTGTAGATCAGACGAGACATCCGAGCACCAAAGCCCATAGCAGACATAAGGTCAGCAACGAAAGACCAGTCCAGATAGTCAAAAGCCTTTTCCAGGTCCAGTTGAATCAGTACCACCTCCTGATTAGAATGCCGGGCATAATCAATGGCCAATTGGGCATTCAAAACATTGTGTAGAATATTTCGGCCCTTAATGAAACCATACTGGAGAGGGTGCACAAGGGCAGCGAGATGCTTCTGGAGCCGATTCGCCATTATTTTGGAAAAGATTTTGTACATTGAACCCATCAAAGAAATGGGGCGCCACTATGTCAACTTAGATGGCGAACGAACTTTTGGAAGCAGTTTAATAAGTCCTTGTTTCCATGAGGGAGGCATCATCCCCGTTTCCCACACCTGTTGAAACAAAGCCTGTAATGGTTTCGCCAGTTGGGTAGCGAAAGCTTCAAAGAACTCATTGGTGAGACCATCCCAACCCGGACTTTTATCTTTGGGCAAGTGTAACAAGACATCCATAACCTCTGCTTCACCAATATCGGACTCCAAAGTAGCTTGCGTGTCCTGCGGAAGCTGATTGCGGACCAGGTCATAAAAAACCGAACGGGCCTGAGTAATTTGGGCTGAAGGTGGAGAAGCGGAACCGAGAAGGTCACGGAAATAATTCCTGCACATATGCACAATAGTCTGTGGATCCAGGATAAGGTGGCCTTGTGCATCCTCGAGTCTGGTCATATTCTCTCGAGCAGGAGAGGCATGGAGAGCTCGAAAGAACTTATGGGTCTGACATGCACTATCTTGCAAAGTCTCTGTCAGATGTTGCAATTTGGCCTGCTGATACGATTTTAACTGGAATTCTTTAATAAGATCAGCCACCCGCATGGCCAGTGCAAGCAAAAATGCATCATCCGGAGTGTCCACCAGCAGGGAGCGAACCAAAAGCAGCAGGTCCTCCGCTGCCTGTCGACGGCGCCGACAAAGAGAGGCATGATAGATCCCATATTGCCGAGCAACCCGCTGCACATTAGAGAGCAATCTTTCAAATGACGCAGTGCCCTGAGAGGAAAAGTCCAAGGAGAATCTGTCAAGCAATTGCTGCATATAGCCCTGAAAATTTGTATGCTTTAAGTAGGATGAGTTGAAACGCAAAGGGAGTCTCTCCAGAAATTGCTTGAAAGGGGCAATGGGTTGTGCAAGCAACTCGAACTGCAGAGGGAAATGGTCCGACAAGACATATTGCTGCAACACTTTTATTTTGAGCATCTCAGGCAGAAAATCATCATTCTGCATGATATATATACGGTCCAACCGCGACCATGTTGTGGCATACTGGGCCGAATGGAAAGTAAAGCCTGGAGAAGACGGGTGTAGCCAGGACCAAAGATCTTGCTTAAGAACAGCAAGAGCCAACTCTTGCCACATACGACTTTCCGGTGCATCCATGACCGAGTGCTCCGATGTAGACTGGGAAGAATCAACACACACATTGAAATCCCCCATGAAGAAGCCCCGTCTGCCAAGTGACAAGGAAGTCTGCAAAGTCTGCCAAAGCTCCCGGCGAGATAACGAATCATTCGGAGCATAGAGGCCAAGTAACCATAGGATTTCCCCTTCGAATAAGATTTCAACCACCAAAAAGCGGCCATGAACATCATTTTTAATAAGAACAGGCAGATATTTGGCATGTACAATCATGAGCACACCCGAATAATGCATGGCCTGTGTTCCTGCATAGAACAAACGAAAGCCATGGCAATCCACAACTTTACCGGCGTCACCGTGACTCTTGTACTCAACAGTGCACAGGACATCCCACTGATTCTCATACAATGCCGTCCACATGGCATGTTGCTTGTGGCGAGAACAAATCCCTCGCACATTCCACGTGGCCATTTTCATGTGTATACAAAACACAATCAGGTACGAGGCACAGCTTGCCTCGATTTGACTTTGTCGGCGAGAATGTCCAGGACTCCCTCATCCAAGAAATCCGCCAACACCGCAAAAGAGTGCTGAGGGCCAGATTTGGAAGTAGACGGCATATCTGCTTGCTTGGGGTTGGAACGTGGGTAACGACGATCCCACGGAATAATGACGTTGCCTCTGGTATCAAAAGCCAGCTGTGCAAGTGGACCCTTTAGACGATCCGAATACATTTTCCTGGCGGGCTGATGACGGGGAGCTGAAGAAACCATAGCAGGAGCAGAGCGCTCGGAAGACATCATTTCCTTCCTGCGCATGTATGTTCGCATGGAATCTTGTGAGGTAGTAGGCACAGTACTCTCCATGCCAGCACCAATCCTGTTGCCTTTTTTGGCACATACTTCAACCCAATCAGTGGCACGGGAATCCAGACCCGAAACCTGTTGTTTACCTTTGGCCAGAACTTGGGGCGAGTGGATAGTATCCAACGACGGAGCATCACACACCATATCTTCCATGGGCGGAGCAACATGACCCGTATCTGAAACGTGTTGTTGCTCGGGGCATTCAGCCATAAAGTGCCCCAACTGTCCAAAGGAAAAGCAATGGCCTGCAAAATTGCCCCATTTCAAACGAAAGTGTAACGGATGCATGCCAGAGCAATTGAGGCGTAACCAAGCAGGCCGTTTCCTTGCAGTATCCCAAAACATGCACAAGCGGTTGCGATTCACAGCCCTGAGACTGGGAGGGACCAGAACCGTGCCCACAGCGGCCATAGCATCCTTCAATAGCGGCCAATAAACAGCCGGACAATTTTCCACTTCTACCCACACAGGGCATTCACGTTGGAGGAGGCGCTGGAAATCTGCCATCGGGCGCCATGGAACCACATGAACCAACCGACGATCAAAAAACAAAGGCAGTTTAGACAGGAGAGCAGCACGGTGCGTCTCTGTTTTCAAGAGGACCTCAAAAAAACCTCGGGATCCAACAAAAATCTCTTCAACACATTCCTCTTGTAGCAGACTCTGCAGCCATTGGCGAATACGGGAAAGCAGCGGGATTCGACCAGTGAAGAAGAGTATCACCGCGCGATCATAAAATACGGAAAAGGAGCGTAGGACAGTTTTTGGGTCGACGGTAGCTTCCAGAACATCGGCTGGAGCAGAGTCAGAGAAGGCTTCCTGATTATGTTGAACATATTCACCAAGCAGAGTGTTGGCAAATTCCAACAGATGCTCCCACTCCACCTCCTGAGAGTCCACAGAATCCGAAGCAACCTGCGCATAGGAACGATCCGGAGTAACACCTATCTCTTCCGAGGTATGCTTGGTACGTTTACCCGCAGGCTGGATGTCAGGACCCGGGGGCAATTCTTCAGTGCACGGAACCATATCCTCCGGTTCCTCAGCATCAGTGTCCGGGCCAAGTGCTGCCACCGTTTGGTCTATGAAATCCAGATCCAAACCAGCCATTGTGTATGACGAGCTGATCTCGAAGAAGGGCTGACCGACAGTGCAGATCAGGACCGCTCTCTCTCTCTCCCTCTCTCTCTCTCTCTCTCTCTCTGTGTACAGAGCAGAGGGCACGCTATCCCGGACGCTGCCTCTCTGACGATGGTCAGGTTTAGGGTTTTACAGGAGCTGGGCGCCTCTGCACGAAAGGAGGAGCACACGCAGGCGGAGCCTCGAACAGCAGCACAGGCGAAGTTGACGGGGCGGCTGCAAACGTTTCAGCGGGACAGGCAGTAGACAGGGCGGTGGCTGACAGGAGCGGGCAGCGTCTGACAGGCGATGGCGGCGTTTGACAGGCGAGGGCGGATAGGTCTGGCAGGCGATGGCGTCTGACAGGCGAGGGCTGGTCGGATAGCGAACAGGACGACGTGCAGGTCGGATGGCAGGTCCCGCGACGGGTCGGACAGGTCAGACGGGCGGTGCCGCAACGGGGCAAGTCGGGGCGAGGGGGCGCAGGCGAGACGGGGCGAGGGGGCGCAGGTAAGGGCGACGGCAGGGGGCGCGAGTCGCAGGTCGCGCAGGCAGCGGCAACAGGTCGCACAGGACGGGGCGACGTCAGGGCTCCTGTCGAGAGGGCAAAACGGCGGCGCGCTAGGTCAGAACGGCGGCAGCATGTCACGACGCGCAGGCGACGAGCCCATCTCCATCGCGTCGTCTCCTTTCTCTTCTCTCTCTCTCTCTCTCTCTCTCTCTCTCTCTCTCTCTCTCTCTCTCTCTCTCTCTCTCTCTCTCTCTCTCTCTCTCTCTCTCTCTCTCTCTCTTTTCGTAAAAGGTAATTGTATTAATTACGAAAAAAAGTACAAGATAACTTGATTACAAGATACATGACGCCAATCCAGGCCATCATGTGAAGAGGGGCTAAGTGCTACAAGTTACAAAGTTATGACAAGGGGGCAGATGAAATTGCCATAAGCCAGGGACGGAAGTCCTCCCTAGAGAGCAAATCAGAATGCCGGAGAAGATCCAACTGCCAATACAAAAGGCCCTTAAGCCTCGCAATATGTCGCTGAACATTATAGGCGGAGTCAAAAAGAAAAGCATTCCTAATGGTCCAGTTATGCCAACAGCCCCAATATCGAAGAAAATGATACATGAGTTTCATATGTGGCTGTGCAGGAGTGGGGTATTTGGGCTGCCCGAAAACCCAATCAAATGGGCGCAGGGTGAATCCAACCGCTCCTTGCCAAATAGCCGACAAAAAGAACCAGATTTTTTTTGCGACAGGGCAAGAAATAAATCTGTGGCGGGCTGATTCCACCGCAATGGTGCAAAAGAAACAGTTGCCATTGGAGATTCGTCGCTTGGAAAGAGCCGACGCAAGCGGGAGACCACCAATCATCACTCTCCAAAGAAATACTTTACATTTGAAGGGGGTCTTGTTCAACCAGCCCTCCATCACAGTTGCCCTCCACCAGGACCGGGATTTTCGTAAGCCCCATAAAGCATTGGCTTTGGTAACTAACCATTGTTGATCTTTGATCAGAATATGATAAACTTGATTAGCAGAAGCTTTGGTTAAAGGCAGCCGGCCTTGTAGGTCCCAATCCTGCCAGGGATGATCTGAAGCAAGGGCAGGAAAGGGTTGTCTGTTCTGGAGCATCCGCAAAAGCTGTTCCCATAAAGGCCTATATCCCCGCGGAATCCTGTAAAGCCTCCTGGCTGTACGAAAAGATATAAGCACGTTGCGACTAGCAAGGGTAGCATCCGCGACCGAAGACAAGCCCAAACGAGCCATCCGGTTGAATTGTGGTCTAAGCTCATTTTTGCCTTCCCATACAAGTAAACGCGAGACTGCCAATAATTCCAATTGAAAAGAATTCGTAGTCAAGCGATCCTCCGCTGGATGCCACTGAGCCTTTAGAAGGACCCGTTTCCAGGAACATACCAAATGATTGAGCAGCGACGAAGAAGAACTGGAGAACCTTGAATCAGCATTAAGAACATGCCACCAAGAAGTCCGGATTTGGGTATTGCCATGTAGAAGCCCATGGCTCTCAAGGAAATAACGGGCTATATCGACCCATGGATGATGATCCAAGCACATGGCGCGAAAGAGAGACCAACGGAGTGTCTGCATGTGAGTTTGGGCATCTAAAATAGCTCCGCCACCCATGCGTTTAGGGGTGCAGGCATGCGACCAAGAAATCCAGGAAATACCTGCATGCAATGAGTCCTTCTTCCATAGCATGAAGCGAATAGACTGAGTAAGAACATTGAGAGTCGTAGCAGTCCAGGGCAACAATGGCAAAAAATATGTCAGCATTGGCAACATAATTGTCTGGGCCACTTTGAGACGAATATGGAGGAAGGGCCAGGCTTGAGATTTCCAATACATGAACTTGGCCACCATTTTCTGAGAAATCCACTGCAGAAGCTGCTTTGGTGGAACGTCGACACCCAAAGGGTACCCAAGGTGCCTGACAATGGAGCCACGAGGAACAACCAGACCCTGCCAGTCCAAGGACTGCAAATCCGACTCCGTGCAGCTGAGAATGGCTGATTTGAGCGCATTGATGCGAAGGCCGGAGGCTTGGCCAAAGATGCCCCAAACCTCCAATGCGCGCTTGAGGTTGTCCTTGTCCGCCCGCAAAATCATAAAAGTATCATCCGCCAGGGATTGGCTAATGAAGTGCTGGCCTGAAGGAAGCGACAGACCGGCCAACTGAGAAGAGGCTACCATAGGGGATAACATGGAAAGAACTGGATGTGTCGCGATGGCAAAGAATAGCGGGCTCAAAGGGCATCCTTGCCTGACTGAGCGGGCAAGTACAAATGGCTCAGTAACACCACCGTTCAGCATGACTCGCGAAGACGCCGCAGCGCTAATGGTGTAGATTAGACGAGACATCCGGGGACCAAAGCCCATAGCCGACATAAGTTCAGCAACGAAAGACCAATCCAGATAGTCAAAAGCCTTTTCCAGGTCCAATTGAATGAGTACTACCTCCTGGTTAGAATGCCTTGCATAATCAATAGCTAGTTGAGCATTCAATACATTGTGCAGAATATTTCGGCCCTTAATGAAACCATACTGTAGAGGATGCACAATGGCCGGGAGATGCTTATGAAGCCGATTCGCCATTATTTTGGAAAAAATTTTGTACATTGAACCCATCAAGGAAATGGGGCGCCACTGTGTCAATGTAGATGGCGAAGGAACTTTTGGAAGCAGTTTAATAAGGCCTTCTTTCCATGAGGCAAGCATGATCCCGGTTTGCCATACCTGCTGAAACAAGGCCTGCAATGGTTTCGCCAGTTGGGTAGCAAAAGCTTCAAAGAACTCATTGGTGAGACCATCCCAACCCGGGCTTTTATCCTTGGGCAAATGTAACAAGACGTCCATAACCTCTGCCTCACAAATATCGGACTCCATAATAGCTTGCATGTCCTGCGGTAGCTGATTACGGACCAGGTCATAAAAATCCGAACGGGCCTGAGTGATTTGATCTGAAGGTGGAGAAGTAGTGCCGAGAAGATCACGGAAATAAGTCCTGCACATCTGCACAATAGTCTGCGGATCCATGATAAGGTGACCTTCTGCATCCTCGAGTCTGGTCATATTCTCCCTGGCAGGAGAGGCGTGAAGAGCTCGAAAGAATTTATGGGTTTGACATGCATTATCTTGCAACGTCTCTGTCAGATGTTGCAGTTTGGCCTGCTGATATGATTTCAATTGGAATTCTTTAAGAAGATCCGCCACTCGCATGGCCAGTGCGAGTAGAAATGCATCATCCGGAGTGTCCACCAGCAGAGAACGAACCAAAGCCAGCATGTCCTCGGCTGCCTTGCGACGCTGCTGACAAAGAGAGGCATGGTGGATCCCATACTGCCGAGCAACCCGCTGCACATTAGAGAGCAATCGTTCGAATGACGCAGTGCCCTGAGAAGAGAAGTCGAAGAGAAATCTGTCAATCAATTGCTGCATATAGCCCTGAAAGATGGCATGCTTCAGGTAAGACGAATTGAAACGCAAAGGGAGTCTCTCCAGAAATTGCTTGAACGGGGCAATGGGTTGTGCAAGCAGCTCAAGCTGCAGAGGGAAATGGTCCGACAGGGCATATTGCTGCAATACTTTTATTTCGAGCAGCTCAGGAAGAAAATCATCATTCTGCATGATATATATACGATCCAATCTCGACCATGTTGTTGCATACTGGGCAGAATGGAAAGTAAACCCTGTAGCGGACGGGTGTAGCCAGGACCAGAGATCTTGCTTGAGGACGTCAAGAGCCAACGCCTGCCACATACGACTTTCCGGCGTATCCATCACCGAATGCTCTGATGTGGACTGGGAGGAATCCACACACATATTGAAATCCCCCATGAAGAAGCCCCGTCTGCCAAGTGACAAGGAGGCCTGCAGAGTTTGCCAAAGCGCCCGACGAGATAAGGAATCATTCGGAGCATAGAGGCCAAGTAGCCATAAGATTTCCCCTTCGAATATAATTTCAATCACCAAAAAACGGCCATGAACATCATTTTTAATCAGAACAGGCTGATATTTGTCATGGACAATCATGAGCACACCCGAATAATGCATAGCCTGTGACCCAGCATAAAACAATCTAAAGCCATGGCAATCTACCACTTTTCCGGCTTCATCGTGACTCTTGTGCTCAACAGCGCACAGGACATCCCACTGATTTTCATGCAACACAGTCCACATAGCATGTTGCTTGTGTCGAGAACAAATTCCACGCACATTCCACGTGGCGATTTTCATGTATACTCAAAACAAAATCAGGTACGAGGCACTGCTTGCCTCGATTTGACTTTGTCAGCGAGAATGTCCAGGACTCCCTCGTCCAAGAAATCTGCCAACACTGCAAAAGAGTTCTGCGGACCAGATTTGGAAGTAGACGGCATATCTGCTGGCTTTTGGATGGAACGGGGATAACGACGGTCCCACGGGGTAATGACATTACCTCTGGTATCAAATGCCAGCTTAGCAGAAGGACCCTTTGAACGATCCGAGGACATTTTCCTAGCGGGCTGATGACGGGGGGCAGAGGAAACCATAGCAGGAGCCGAGCGCTCAGAAGACTGCATTTCCTTCCTTCGCATGTATGTACGCATGGAATCTTGTGATGTAATAGGCACATTGTTCTCCATGGCCGCAACAACCCTGTTGCCTTTTTTTGCACGGACTTCCACCCAATTAGTGGCGCTAGAATCCAGACCCGCAACCTGTTGTTTACCTTTGGCCAAAGCTTGGGGCTGATGGGTAGCATCCAGCGATGGGGCATCACACACCATCTCTTCCATGGGCGGCACAGCATGGCCATCATGGGAAGTGTGTTGCTGTTCCGGGCACTCGGCCATAAAGTGCCCCAACTGTCCACAGGAGAAGCAGTGCCTTGCAAAATTGCCCCATTTCAAACGAAAGTGTAATGGGTGCATGCCAGGGCAATTGAGGCGTAACCAGGCAGGCCTTTTTCTTGCAGTGTCCCAAAGCATACACAAGCGGTTGCGATTCACAGCCCGGAGACTGGGAGGGACCAGAACAGTGCCCACAACGGCCATGGCATCCTTCAATAGCGGCCAATAAACAGCCGGACAGTTTTCCACCTCGACCCAGACCGGGCATTCACGTTGCAGCAGACGCTGAAAATCTGCCATTGGACGCCATGGAACCACATGAACCAACCGGCGTTCAAAAAACAAAGGCAGTTTAGACAGGAGAGCAGCACGGTGCGTCTCTGATTTCAACAGGACCTCAAAAAAACCCCGGGAGCCAACAAAAATCTCTTCAACACAGTCCCCTTGTAGCAGATGTTGCAACCACTGGCGAATACGGGAAAGCAACGGGATTCGACCAGTGAAGAAAAGTATCACTGCGCGATCATAAAATACCGAAAAAGAGCGTAGGACAGTTTTTGGATCCACGGTGGCGTCCAGCACATCGTCAGGTGCAGAGTCAGAAAATGCTTCCTGATTATGTTGAACATAATCGCCAAGCAAAGTGTTTGCAAATTCCAGCAAGTGTTCCCAGTCCACTTCCTGAGAGTCCACCGAATCCGAGGCAACCTGGGCATAGGACCGATCCTGAGAAACGTCTATCTCTTCCGAAGCATGCTTGGTACGTTTACCCGCAGGCTGGATGTCAGGACCAGAGGGCATCTCTTCGTTGCACGGAACCATATCCTCAGGTTCCTCCGCATCGGAATCCGGGCCCAGTGCTGCCACTGTTTGATCTATGAAGTCCAGATCCAAACCAGCCATCGTATATGATGATTTGATCTCGAAGGAGGACTGACCCTCTGTTTTGCCGGCTCACTCGCTTTCCCTTTTTTCTGTCTCCGTGCAGGGGCAGACAGGCGAAGCACAGGCCGGGCGGTCTCCACAGCAGGACGGGACAGGCTGGGCTGCCGGGCAGGGGTCCGTCAGCAGTGTCCGGGAACAGGGCGTCAGGAGGATGCTATCATGAATAGGGCATCAGTGACAGGGCATCTGGGCGTGAACAGGGCGGCCGGAACAGACGACGCTGGCGGCGCCAGGAGCAGGGCGACTGTTGAACTTAGGGTTTTTGGTGGAATAGACAAGGGCGTGAAACCTGATGCAGAGCCTACCAGAGCGACGCGCACTGCTGCAGCAGAGAGAAAACGGCGGACGGATGCCAGCGGCCGATTCCAGCCGCAGACGGAACCTGCGTGACGACAGGACAGGACCTGCGGGACGGGACCTACGGGACGGGACGGGACGGGGACGGGGCCTGCGGGACGGCACCTGCGTGGCGGCACCTGCGTGACGACGGGACGGGACGGAGCCTGCGACCTGCAGGCGAGGGCGACGGGCGGGACGTGCAGGCAAGGGCGTCAGGCGTGACCTAAATCTTTGGCACCGAGAAGCTCCAAGATGCTGCAGATGAGCTCATCCGGAAGGGAGTGGAATAAGCCGAGGCCTCTCTCTCTCTCTCTCTCTCTCTCTCTCTCTCTCTCTCTCTCTCTCTCTCTCTCATTAGAGGATCCCTTTTGCCTTTGAATTCTCTTATATTTCTCAAGTTTTGAATTTGGGAGACTAGTATCTTACAAATCCACTGCAAATTGGGCACTTTTTAGTGCACAATTGCTACGCACCTTGACCTTTGGTAAGCTTTGGCTAAGCTACATGGCTGCAATAAGCCATCAAGTACTCCATCATTCCATGGTTCTAAGATTCGTCAAAAGCCTTCTCTGCTTTGATTGGAAACAGAAGATGCAATTTGTCAAGAGCTTGTTAGTGATGTGCATGATTGACCAATCAGCTCATCTTCAGGGGTAGACCCTCATCATCTGGGGTAGACTCTGATGTCTCAATTCACATGAAATTTATATTAGTCCCCACACAGGCTTTGCTGCTGCTCACCTCAAGGGCTGGAAAACCAAGGTAGAATTACAAGACAGAACCCATTTCCGAAAATAGAATAGGTCAATCTCCCAGGCTGGCTACTCATTAGCTGATACTTGATATGGCCTTCTATCTCAACATTGAACAAAGACATTAAAACCAAATTTTTCCATCTACTAATCTGGAAAAGGAATAAGAATTAAACACTTGACTGATTCACAAAGTTCACAAGTATGTAAACAACTTGTACATCCTGCAAAGAACCAAATAGGGTAAATCTTACTAAAGCAACAAAAATATGAGCACCCCTCTTTCTCCATTCACATCACTAGATTTGAAGAACTTCAGAAAACCTTTAATAAACCACCCCTACTCTATATTTGAAATCTAAAACAGAATATCCATGCTAATTTTACAATATAAATAAATTAAGAGAAATGTGCTCCTAACCTTAGCAAATGATACAAAACAGTGATTAGATCATGCCGAAAGTATAGATAGAATATTTACTTTTTGTAATGAGGCGCATCACGATCCAAGCGTGCCAAAGTACCCGCCAAAATTGAGATCTGCAGGAGTTACCATTTTCTGTCAACAACCTCCCTGTTTATCTCCATAAGAAGTTACCATTCTCCATTAATAATGTCCCTGTTTATCTGCTTTCAAGAGTGTTCATAGCTGCCAAAAAGCTTCTTTCCAAGAGAAATAAGCTTTTGTTCTTCTAACACATGCTATAACATCAAAAGCTAAGACTTGCTTGAAGAAGTGACCATGCCACTAGTGCACACCATGAAAACTTTGGCCCTCAAAAAGAATGGTAACTTCAAGGTATATAACTAACTACAATTTCAAAAAGTCCTTCAGAGAGCACAGTACTATAAATATTAGTTTTGCAAGGCAGAGATGATCTTCAAAATCTGATAGTATAATAATCATCAAACGCATAATTATTGTGTTGAAAGACAGAAAGTGAGAACTTTGCTGCAAATCTCCCAGATCTAAGAGTTTAGAAAACATGAATCATTGGTAATGTTATTAAAAAGTTAAGCAGATTGATGTATTTTGTTGTGTCAGATGGAAGAGGGACCGTAAAAGCAGAGCAGATTTTAGGTCGTCCTCTCGAGGCTTTGTAGCCAGACTGGCAACACAAATATGAACTTTGTCTCCGGAACCTTTACAAGTTCATACAGTATTAGCCTAAAATTTTAAGAAATATGAAGTAAAAATACCTTCTCCCCACTATCGTTTCCAACAACGCGAATCTCCAGGCCTACAGCAGCATCTTCTGGAGCAAGTGGAATCTCACCATACTCCATAAATTGAACTGCTTCAGGATCAAAAGCAAAAAAGCCAAAATCATGCACCTGCAATCCACAAAGTTCAAAGAGTTATTACACTATTAAAAGTATACATGTCCTTCTGTCACTTCCTCATCCTCTCCCTCTCAAAAAAAGTGTCCCAGAAAATTTTCATCCTTACAGGGAGATCCTTAGTTATTCCTTTCCTTTCTTACTGAGCTGCCAAATTTCAAAATTAGATGCAATATTAAGAGGCAACATAAACAAGCAGTTCCAAATCAGAGAAGCTACCAATGACTGCTCACACGTCCTGAATGACCTCTGCAGTCCTCCTTTTAGAAACCTTGGTCTGCCCTTTGTTAAGAGCAAGTGCTGCAGTAGCTTATGCTCATGGATTATAACATGAGTATAGCACAATTTTAAAGCATAAACTACTGCAGCACTTGCTCTTAACAAAAAGTTCAAATTCCACAATGGGACACAATCCCTTTTTGAGGCTCACTAAGGTGCCAGATTTCAGAATCCCCTAACAAAGGGATTTCAAACATGTGTTCCACTCGAATGCACATCACACTAGCACAATTTTTTGAAACTTGGTCATTACTAGCATTCTTGAGGATTATTGCCATGCACATACATACCTAGCACATGTTTACACCAATTCGACCTCTCCAAACAATTGTCATTAGCACTTCCTGTTAGTATTACATGTTTTACTTCATCTCCCGTTTGTGAGCCCTATCATTGAGTCAATTAGGGATGCCATGAAGCTCTGACATAATTTCCATTTGTGGTCCATTTGGTCATTTTTGTCCATTGCGGACAGTTGTGTTGCGACCACACACTTTTAGTTCGCCAGGACATTTTAGTACGTATTTAGAGCATAAACAGGCTCCCCTTTTACCTCATCAAAGCGGTGGTCAACTTGAATCAACCATATTCACAGCATCTCACATTGTGGAAACCTATTCTAGCAAATATTTATGGCAACCCTTACATCAGCTATACCTCATCACCCTAGCCTTGCCTTACATAGATTCTATTTATGGAGGATGTTTAAAATCCTCCCTCAGGAGCATAGGATCCCCACTGTCATGTGAGTTTTCCAGCATACCGCAGAATGCTAAGAAGCATTGGGATAGGATGCTAGTGACCTTGGACAGCAAAATATAAATGCAACCGATGGGACTGGAAAGTTGCTGCAACTTTATCTTGAGAATTTTGAGTTGCAAGCAACCTTGGTTATGGCTCAATCAGGTTCAGCAAAGCACAGATAAGGAGAATTTCCTAATGCTCAAGAGGGGGGTTAGGACTTACTCTCATTCAGTTTAGATGGGCTCAAATATCTAGCGCTCGCTTGATGCACTCTAAGTTCATCCGAGGTACTATTTCCCAAGAGCGTATCTGCTTGGGACCTACTATGATCAATGTGCATTCACTATGTTTGTGTAGTTGGATACAGATGCTTAGTCGACCATGGAACATTGTACTTTTTGGACAATTGTGGGTTGGCATACACATAAGGGCACACTCTAGCTCATTATCTCTGCCTTGGTCCTTGAGACACGAGAGTTCAAGGTTCAATATTCATTTACTGCATGGTGTGTTTGCTACATAAGCATTGTATTATTTAGATTCATTCATTTCAAATTATTCATTGTGTTTATTGTCTTTGAGGTGCCCTTGACCTAACCATGCTATGTTATCAGTTTTTGCTTTGTCGTAGGATTGTATCTATGTTTCTGTGTTAGGGAATTTCTCTACATGGTATCAAAGCTAGGTATTCTTTGAAGAAACCTAGGCCTTTGATCTAAAAGCTCTCCACAAAAACAGGAACAACATAAGCACAAGATGACTTCAAACACTACATCATTGCTTCATTCCCTCGAGACAAATTCATCGAGAAACAAGGAGCAGATCACACAACCTGCTTCGTATGGTTCCCATATGGTTGGAGAGACATCACACTACCATGGAGTCTGAAGACCCTACAAGATCTCATGAGCTAAGCACAACATCATCCTTATGTATTGGGCTCAACAACAACTTGAAGGTAAATCTGAGTTTTCGGCTTTAGATTCAGTGCATTGACCTGATGATTTTGTAACAAGGATGGAAGCTCAAGGGACTAGCCATCCTATCATCGAAGTGAACATGGAGCACAAATCATTCATTCTCTCTCATCTATACTCACACCATTCACTTCTCTCCCTATCTCATCTATAAGATTCACAATCCTACCCTCATTTACTCCCATGCCAGGTATACAGTTTCATACTTCTCAATCTTTTGACTCTACTTTCTCTTTTCCACAAGATTTTGGTGATACTCATGAAGAAGGAACCACCTAATCAAGATGTTGATTCATTAGTCCTAAAGAAGACAAATTTCTTGTTTTGAACTCTAAGAAAGGTGAATAGTACAAAAGGTTACTTTCTCCACCTGTAAGTTTTCCCTTCTTTTCCTTAAGTTTTTGCATCTCAAGATCATTTGAAATAGGTGAATCATCTCTTTTTTCATTTCAATTCAATGCATTTAATGGACAAAAGAATCCTAAAACATTTCCCACTATTGCATTCACAAATCCATTTAGTCTCCTACCTATCCCTTCCTCTTCCTCTACAGCACCTTCCTGCACAGATCCATTAAGTGCATCTCACATGTCTTCACACACCACACCAAGACATCCTTCACCCGTTTCCCTCAACTAAGTGGTATACTCATGATGGAGGCTTTTCCTCCCTCCCACACACTTTCCGGATTGCACAACCTAGGATACCCTCCTAGCCATTCATGAGCGTGGATCACTTGTTGATACCACAGTTTACCTCCATGGCATTACCTAGTGGGCCTTCTAGTCATTTTGATGTGCTTGAGCCGAAGGGCTCGCATGTCTTGATGTCTCCACCTCCACCCGCACCTTATGGAAACATTAATGTTCCTATGCCTCCGCATCAATCGATACCCTTTGGGGACACACTGTCTATTTCTCCTTACCCATCTCCTCGCATGTCTTGATGCCTCCACCTCCACTCGCACCTTATGGAAACATTCATGTTCCAATGCCTCCGCATCAATCGATACCCTTTGGGGACACACTGTCTGTTTCTCCTTACCCATCTCCTACTCCATCTTATCCCCCTCCACCACCTTCTTATCCACACTATCCTTCTTACCCCACCTATCCGATACCTCATGGTTCTTCCTCCTCATCAACCAAGCACACCTTAGCTAACAAGATTACCTCGTCTAACTACACTACTTGGTCAAATCTAATGAGACATGTCCTTGACTTACAGAACCTATGGGATTTTGAGAGAGGGTTGGAATCCCAACTCGATTCTGCACTTGTTCCATAAACAAGGTGGTCCGCTCATGGAAGGCCAAGAATGCCTCCACTATTGTTGAGTTGATGCACGGCTTATGGCTTGAATTTCAATCCTAGCTTCAACATTTTGACTTAGCTTCAGACCATTGCCACAATTGATTGAACCCTTTGTAGCTCAAGGTAGGATATGTTGCATAAATCTTGACCATGAGCTTCAAAACTTTAATATCACTAATCAAGATGACTTAAAAGTCAAGCTGGCTGAGTATTGCCAACTTCTCGTCAAGTTCTTTAGCATGGGGCCTCCTAGGTCCTTTGATGATCAAGTCTCATTGTCCCCTAACCAAGCTCCCACGGAAATACTGCCATATTGTGCAACAAGTGATCTCATAGCCTACTATATCTACATTATGTGAATTTCAATGTCAACTTTTGCGTTACACTCGACTGTTCAATCAATTTCATAGAATGACCTCCCCAAACAAGGCTCTTGTTCCTACTTCTCAGAAGCGGTAACAAGGGAAGGGCAAGCAAAACCAAAATCAAAAGAAAAATCAGAACCAAAACCAAGCTAGTGAGACCATGGTAGCCACAAAACCCAGTGAAACGCGAAACCCCTAAAACGTTTCACCGAAACGTGTAACGCTTGGAGTGAAATGGCTGACCAAAACAAGATTATTTAAATGAAAAACAATTGCTTTTTTGTACTTTTTGGAGAGTCTTTAAACACTACACACATGATAGACATGGTTTATTGACATGAAAGGGTTTTCAAGATGTAAATATGTAAGTTACAACTCGTTATTTATAAAGAAAACTATATCACATATATTGTTCAACCATTTCACTTGGTGTTTCACTTGGGACTTTCCCAAAGGTGAAACATTTCGGGGTGAAATGCAACGTTTCAAGGGTGAAACGTTTCGCAATTACCTTGAGTGAGACCCAAAGAAACTCCCATTTCTCTCTAAAACCTGAGTAGCAAAATGTACCTAAGAAAAATAGGTATTGTCATCATTATCAAAAGGTTGGCCACTTTGACAACAAGTGTCAATCAATGAGTGTCAGTCAAAGGAAAGAGGCACAGCACCAAAACATAAGACTCAAATCCTTGTGCCTCAGTCTGACTCTCACAAGAACATAAAATTTTATTGATTTGCTTAGCATTTGATTGTAAGTTAATCAAATGTGCAAATGTGACTAGCATATGAGAGGTGCATGTCAACTATTTCACAAAATGGGACCTAGGATCCCAAGACACTTGGTGCCGAAGGCAAAATTCGTAATAAGTTATGTCTAACAAGTATTATATAATACCCAATGTCAAAATTGGACCTAGACCAATTTATTGTCCACTAATCTCAGTGGTGACATTAGAGACTAGGCATTAATTAGTTTATTAATGACGATCTAAGAGTTTGTAACTCATCAAGAATACTCCGGAGACAAATTGACCTAGTCAGTTTAATTATTGGCTCGCGAAATTAATTTTATGATCACTCAAATAATTCTTAAATAAATTTCTAAAACTAATATTATGAAAATTAATTTAATAAGATGAATAATGTTAAGAAATGGGAGTAGAAAATTGCCACTTGGCAAAACTTGCCCGTGCAAGTGGGAAAGACGTTTTTGAGATAGGGAAAGAGAGAGAGAGGGTCATTCCGACCTTGTGCAAGCTGTGAGAGAGAAAGAGAGAGAGAGAGAGAGAGAGAGCTACCATTGCTACTGCAACAGTGGAAAGGCCATTTCCAACCAACAACATACCCTCCAAGAGCTGGTGGCATACCCTAAACAAGCAACAGTACTAAGAGACATTGTGGTGAGGCTATTTCAGCTAGACAACGTCATATTCGAGATGTTCCATCAATGGAGACAATTTTCATGGTTGTCTAGAAGGTAACAACTGATTTCTTCCTTTTTTCCGCAATGGAAGTCTAGAATTTCTCTCTTCACCATTCTCTCTCATCCCACAACCATCTCTCAAGTTATCTCAAGACTTTCCAATAGTTCGAGCCATCTCAAAAAAAGATTTTAGTCAATCTCTATTGTAAACCCTAATTTACAACAAAAATAAGGGTTTTGACACCTACCTCCAGATGCGTGTTCAAAATGAAAGACCTAAGACTTGAATTCTAGAAGCTAAAATTGAAAAATTTCAAGGAGATTCAAGAGGCGAACAATTTTAATTTGGGACTTAGTTTGTCTCACAACGAGCAAGGTGAACGTCAATTCCCCAAGCAAACAAAGGGACAAATTGGTTTGAAGGTTTGCTGGTCATAAATGGCAACAAGTAGTACTTGGATTAGCGCAAGACTGGAAAACCGAGATGTACAGAGATGAGGACGGACTGGAAAACCGAGAGTCTACATTAAGGACATGCCACCACGAGCCCCAAAGTTGTGTATTACCATGCCGAAGCCCGTTGTCCTCAAGGAAAAAAAGGGCTATAATGGCCCACGGGTGATGATCCACACACATGGCACGAAAAAGAGACCAACGAAGTGCCAGCATATGAGTTTCTACATCCAAAATAATTCCACCACCCAGGCGTTTGGGAATACATGTATGTGACCACGAAATCCACGAAATACCTACATGCAATGAATCCTTCTTCCATAACATGAAACGAATGGGGCGAGCGAGAGCCTTCAAAGTAGTAGGCGTCCACGGCAGCAATGGCAAGAAATATGTGAGCATTGGCAGCATAATTGTCTGAGCCACTTTGAGGCAAACATGGAAGGGCCACACTTGCGACTTCCAATACATAAACTTAGCTGCCAGTTTCTGTGAAATCCACTCTAGTAGTTGCTTTGGCCGAACATCAACACCCAAAGGGTACCCAAGATGCCTAACAATGGAACCACGGCGAACAACCTGACCCTGCCAGCCCAATGACTGTAAATCAGACTCCGTGCAGCTGAGAATGGCTGATTTGAAAGAATTGATACGAAGACCAGAAGCATGACCAAAGAGCGTCCAAACATCTAATAACTTGTGAATGTTGTCCTTGTCCGCACGCAAAATCATAAAGCTATCGTCAGCCATAGATTGGCTAATGAAGTGCTTCCCCAATGGAAGAGACAATCCGTCCAGCTGAGTAGAAGCTGCCATTGAAGATAACATTGAAAGAACCGGATGAGTCGCCAGGGCAAAGAAGAGAGGACTCAAAGGGCAACCCTGTCTCACCGAGCGTGCAAGGACAAATGGCTCCGTAACACCACCATTGAGCATAACTCGCGAAGAAGCCGCAGCACTAATGGTATAGATCAATCGGGACATCCGAGTACCAAAACCCATAGTAGACATAAGTTCTGCAATGAAAGACCAGTCTAAATAGTCAAAAGCCTTTTCCAGATCCAATTGAATCACTACCACTTCTTGACTAGAGTGCCTTGCATAGTCAATAGCCATTTGCACATCTAAGATATTATGCAGAATGTTGCGGCCCTTAATGAAACCATATTGAAGAGGATGCACAATAGCTGGAAGGTGCTTGTGGAGCCGATTCGCCAGCACTTTGAAAAAGATTTTATATATCGAACCCATCAAAGAAATTGGCCTCCAATGTTGCCACATTGACGGTGAAGGAACCTTTGGAAGCAGTTTGATAAGGCCTTCTTTCCATGAGAAAGGCATGAACCCTCTTTCCCAAACCCGCTGAAACATAGCCGCCAATGGCTTCACGAGTTGGGTAGTAGAGCTCTCAAAGAATTCATTGGTGAGACCATCCCAACCGGGACTTTTATCCTTAGGCAGGTGTAACAAAACATCCATAACCTCCTCCTCACAAATATCTACCTCCAAAGTAGTTTGCATATCAAGTGGAACCTGATGGCGGACCAGATCATAGAAGACTGAGCGTGCATGTGTAACCTGGTCGAAAGGCGACCGAGAAGAACCACGAAGATCTAGAAAATAATTCCTGCACATATTGACAATGGTCTGTGGATCAGTGACCATTCGACCTTATGAATCCTCGAGTTTATTCATATTTTCTCAAGCAGGAGAAACATGTAGCGCGCGAAAGAACTTATGAGTCTGACAAGCACTATCTTGCAAATTGTCCGTCAAATTGTGCAGTTTGGCCTGCTGATAAGATTTCAACTGAAATTCTTTAATAAGATCAGCCAAACGCATCGCCAGTGCTAGCAGAAATTCATCATCTGGGGTGTCCACCAGTAGCGAACTAACGAAAGCCAATAAGTCCTCCGCTGCATGTCAACGCCGCCGACAAAGAGAGGCATGATGGATCCCATACTGCCGAGCAACCCACTACACATTAGAGAGCAGTCGTCCAAAGGAAGCCGTGCTCTCAGAGGCGAAGTCCAATAAAAATCTCAATCAATTGCTGCATATAGCCCTGAAAGATTGAATGCTTCAAATAAGACGAGTTGAAACGTAAAGGGAGTCTATCCAGCAATTGCATAAAAGGTGCAATGGGTTGGGCAAGTATCTCAAGCTGGAGAGGGAAATTGTCCGACAAGGCATATTGCTGCAAGACTTTCATTTCCAGCATCTCATGAAGAAAATCATCATCCTGCATGATGTACATTCGGTCCAACCGCGACCATGTAGTTGCATACTGTGCCGAATGGAAAGTAAACCCTGTAGAAGAAGGGTGTAACCAAGACCATAGATCTTGCTTAAGTACCGCAAGAGCAAAGGCATTCCACACCTGACTTTCTAGAACATCCATCACCAAATGCCCTGAAGTGGACTGTGAAGAGTCAACACACATATTGAAATCCCCCATCAAAAAAACCCTTCTGCCAAGTGACATGGAGCTCTGCAAAGTCTTCCAAAGATCCCGTCAGGATAAAGGGTCATTCGGAGCATAGAGGCCTAGCAACCATAAGATCTCTCCTTCAAATAAAATTTCAATTACCACAAAGCGGCTCTGTACATCATTTTTAATAAGAACAGGCTGATATTTCTCGTGGACAATCATAAGCACACCAGAATAATGCATAGCATGTGTCCCTGCATAAAACAAGCGAAACCCATGGCAATCCACAACTTTTCCTACTTCACCGTGACTCTTGTGCTCAACCGCGCACAAGACATCCCACTGATTCTCATGCAAGACAGCCCACATGGCATGTTGCTTATGGCGAGAACAAATGCCTCGCACATTCCACGTGGCTATCTTCATATATCTTCAAAAAGAAAATCAGGAACGAGGCACCGCTTGCCTCGATTTAACCTTTTCTGCTAGAATGTCAAGGACACCTTCATCCAGAAAATCAGCTAACACTGCAAAAGAATTTTGACGGCTAGTTCTAGAGGTAGATGGGATATCCACTGTCTTGGGGATGGAACGGGGATAACGATGATCCCAGGGTGTAATCACATTACCTCTAGTATCAAACGCCAACTTAGCACGTGGGATCTTTGGACCGTCTGTATATACTTTCCTCGTAGACTGATTACGGGAGCAGAAGGAACCATAGTATGCGCAGCATACTGTGAAGAGAATATTTCTTTCTTGCGCATATACGTGCGCATGGAATCTTGTGACACATTAGGCCCAGAATCCGCCAAGCCAACATCCAACTTTTTACCTTTTTTGGGGCATTCCTCTAGCCAGTCATTGCTACGGGAATCCAAACCGAAAACATGTTGTTTACCTCTATCCAAAACATTAGGTGGTTGGGTTTCCTCCTGTGACAGAGCATCAAGCACCATGTCATCCATAGGCAGCACAACATGCGCATCATCTGAAGACGGTTGAATCTCTGGGCACTCGGCCATAAAACGCTCCAATTTTTCACACGAAAAGCAGTGTCCTGCAAAGTTGCCCCATTTCAAGCGACAGTGCAAAGGATGCATGCCAGAGCAATTAAGACACAACCACGCAGGCCTTTTCCTGGCAGTGTCCCATAACATACACAAACGGTTTCGATTCATTGCCCTACACTCTCTCTTTTTTTTCGTAAAACGTAATTGTATTAATTACGAAAAAAATACAAGATTACTTGATTACAAGATACATGACGACAATCCAAGCCATCATGTGAAGAAGTTCTAAGTACTACAAGCTACAATGTCATGGCAAGGATGCGGAGGAAATTGCCATATGCCAGGGACGGAAATCCTCCGTAGAGAGCAAATCAGAACGATGGAGAAGAGCTAACTGCCAATACAAGAGGCCCTTAAGCCTTACAATATGCCGCTGAACATCATAGGCAGAGTCAATATGCCACCTTATCCTGGATCCACAGACTATTGTGCATATGTGCAGGAATTATTTCCGTGACCTTCTCGGTTCCGCTTCTTCACCTTCCGCCCAAATTACTCAGGCCCGTTCGGTTTTTTATGACCTGGTCCGCAATCAGCTTCCGCAGGACATGCAAGCTACTCTGGAGTGAGATATTGGTGAGGCAGAGGTTATGGATGTCTTGTTACACTTGCCCAAAGATAAAAGTCCGGGTTGGGATGGTCTCACCAATGAGTTCTTTGAAGCTTTCGCTACCCAACTGGCGAAACCATTGCAAGCCTTGTTTCAGCAGGTGTGGGAAACGGGGATCATGCCTCCCTCATGGAAACAAGGACTTATTAAACTGCTTCCAAAAGTTCCTTCGCCATCTAAGTTGACACAGTGGCGCCCCATTTCTTTGATGGGTTCAATGTACAAAATCTTTTCCAAAGTAATGGCGAATCGGCTCCATAAGCATCTCCCTGCCGTTGTGCACCCTCTCCAGTATGGTTTCATTAAGGGCCGAAATATTCTACACAATGTTTTGAATGCCCAATTAGCCATTGATTATGCCCGGCATTCTAATCAGGAGGTGGTACTGATTCAACTGGACCTGGAAAAGGCTTTTGACTATCTGGACTGGTCTTTCGTTGCTGACCTTATGTCTGCTATGGGCTTTGGTGCTCGGATGTCTCGTCTGATCTACACCATTAGTGCTGCGGCGTCTTCGCGAGTCATGCTGAATGGAGGTGTTACTGAGCCATTTGTCCTTGCCCGTTCTGTCAGACAGGGGTGCCCTTTGAGCCCTCTATTCTTTGCCCTGGCGACACATCCAGTTCTTTCCATGTTATCTCATATGGCCGCCTCCTCTCAGTTGGCTGGACTGTCGCTTCCTACAGGACAGCACTTCATTAGTCAATCTCTGGCGGATGACACCTTTATGATTTTGCGTGCGGACAAGGATAACCTTCAAAAAGCATTGGATGTTCGGGGTCTCTTTGGTCAGGCGTCAGGCCTTCGTATCAATGCGCTCAAATCAGCCATTCTAAGCTGCACGGAGTCGAATTTGCAGTCCTTGGACTGGCAGGGTCTGGTTGTTCCTCGTGGCTCCATTGTCAGACATCTTGGATACCCTTTGGGTGTTGATGTTCCCCCAAAGCAGCTTCTGCAGTGGATTTCTCAGAAAATGGTGGCTAAGTTTATGTATTGGAAGTCTCAGGCCTGGCCCTTCCATGTTCGCCTCAAAGTAGCCCAGATAATTATGTTGCCAATGCTCACCTATTTCTTGCCATTGTTGCCCTGGACTACTACGACTCTGAATGCTCTTACTCAATCTATTCGCTTCATGCTATGGAAGAAGGACTCATTGCATGCAGGTATTTCCTGGATCTCGTAGTCGCATGCGTGCACCCCCAAACGCATGGGTGGCGGAGCTATTTTAGATGCCCAAACTCACATGCAGGCACTCCGCTGGTCTCTTTTCCGCGCCATGTGCTCGAATCATCATCCATGGGTCGATATAGCCCGTTATTTTCTTGAGGCCCATGGGCTTCTGCATGGCAATACCCAAATCCGGAGTTCTTGGTGGCATGTTCTTAATGCTGATTCGCGGTTCTCCACTTCTTCTTCATCGCTGCTTACTCATTTGGTATGTTCCTAGAAACATGTCCTTCAAAAGGCTCAGTGGCATCCAACGGAGGATCGCTTGGCTACTAACTCTTTTCAATTGGAATTACTGGCAGTCTCGCGTTTACTTTCGTGGGAAGGTAAACATGAGCTTAGACCACAATTCAACAGGATGGCACGTTTGGGCTTGTCTTCGGTTGCGGATGCCACCCTTGCCAGTCGCAATGTGCTTATATCGTTTCGTACAGCTAGGAGGCTTTTCAGGATCCCGCGTGGATATAGGCCTTTATGGGAACAGCTTTTGACGGTGCTCCAGAGCAGACAACCCTTTCCTACCCTTGCTTCGGATCGTCCCTGGCAGGATTGGGACCTACAAGGCCGGCTGAATTTGAGCAAAGCTTCTGCTAACCAAGTGTATCATCTTCTGATTAAAGATCATCAATGGCTAGTTCCTAAAGCGAATTATGGGGATTGCGTAAATCCCGGTCATGGTGGAGGGCAACTGTGATGGAGGGCTGGTTGAACAAGACACCCTTTAAATATAAAGTCTTTCTTTGGCGAGTGATGATTGGGGGTCTTCCGCTTGCTTCGGCTCTTTCCAAGCGACGAATCTCCAATGGCACCTATTTCTTTTGCACCACTACTATGGAATCCGCCCGCCACCGATTTATTTCTTGCCCCATCGCTAAGAAAGTCTGGTTATTTTTGTCGGCTGTTTGGCGAGGGGTGGTTGGTATCACCCTGCGTCCCTTTCATTGGGTTTTTGGCCACCCCAAATACCCTACTCCCGCACAGCCCCATATGAAGCTCATGTATCACTTTCTTCGATACTGGGGCTGTTGGCATAACTGGACCATTCGGAATGCTTTTCTGTTTGACTCCGCCTATAATGTTCAGCGGCATATTGTGAGGCTTAAGGGCCTCTTGTATTGGCAGTTAGCTCTTCTCCATCGTTCTGATTTGCTCTCTACGGAGGACTTCCGTCCCTGGCATATGGCAATTTCCTCCGCATCCTTGCCATGACATTGTAACTTGTAGTACTTAGAACCTCTTGACATGATGGCTTGGATTGTCGTCATGTATCTTGTAATCCAGTAATCTTGTATTTTTTTCGTAATTAATACAATTACCTTTTACGAAAAAAGAGAGAGAGCTACCAGTCCATTTTGTGATCAGAGAACAGCAATTTGTTGCAAAAGATAGCCATCTAGGGGCCTCAGTAGGCAAGGCACAGTAGGGAGATACCTTCCAAGGATTGGGAACAACATAATTGATCAAATGTTAGCATTTTGGAGATGACTGGCACCAGGTGACTGCATTAAATGCAGGCTGTAGTAGGCAGCATGTAAATTTTAGGGTTTTCTCACAAAGCAAATGTGATTTCTCTCTCATCTTGGCTTTCTCTAACCTTCTCCAATAATTTCTCAAAAGACCTCAGCACTTCTCAGCAGATCTCAGCTATTTGATGGACAGCATGAGGATTTCTGCTGTAAACCCTAAACTTTTGCAAAAATTAGGGTTTGACAGCCACTTTAGAACCTATGCCAATAGAAAACCGCATCGTATACTAAAATCAGCACTTGAAATTCTTGGAATTATCAGGGATGGGTGGTAATTCCCTAATTACAACCCGGTTACAACAACAACATTTATTACAAAACTTAGAAATGCAAATTAACTTACTATCTTGGACAATGGACACCCTGTTGATCCCAAAACTGGCGCCCCTTTCAATATTTCTTTAACTTGATTGAAGAAAAAATAGATGTACCATGGGATTTTCCCAATCCCTTTCAATATTCCAACTCCCCTTGCTGTCCAAAATGACCAACAAATCTTCAATCTGATTTGCCCCTTGATTCACGTAGTCAATTGGCATTTGCCCGCTTTGATGGAGATGAAAAATATCCCAAATTCATTGATTTTCCAGTCCCTTCACTTGAATTTGACTGAAAACACCTTCAGCCCTGTTGAATCCAAGTCTTGGAGCTTCCAATTTCTAGCACGTGTCCCAAGGCTACTGCTAAACCCCAAATTCTGCTACATATTAAGGTTTATAGAGAAATCTGAAATTTCTCAGCCTTTGGTAATCCCAATGTTGTAATCTTCGGAGCTAGGATGTAGAAAGGCTAGAAGATGAGAGAGAATGCTCAGAGAAGAAAAAATTAAGACTTTCTTTGCGAAGAATTAAAGAAAATCAATCATTTACTGTTGCTGCCCTGTCTCAACAGCTTGTAGATGTTGTCACCTATTGTTGATTGGTCTTCTCCTACCTCTCGCTGCCTCAAAAGATCCTCCAATGGCTACAGATCAAACTAGCAGCATCTCCTCCCTCTCTCTTGCAGGCTGAATACACTAAAAATGCCTCGTTCGAGCCTCTATAGACATTTTTCAATCTTGCATGAGCATTTTTGACAAGTGGAAAGCTTCCCAAATGGTTTTTTCAGTATTATCTATAATTAAATATTAACTTTCAATCTTTAAAAACTGAAAATTAATCTAATAATCATTTTGGTGTCCAAAAAAATAATCCGATTGGCCAATAATTAAATTGGCTAGGCAACTTTCATTCCCGAGAGTCTTTGTGTCATAAGAATGTGTATTTTTGAAACCTCACTTAACTTATGAATTATTTTTTCATCACATGGTTAAGTAAATGTTACACATGTGAGGTGTAATTGGGGTTAGAGTAAATTTTCAAGCCCAACACCCAAGGAAATCACGAGATGTCAAAGGAAAAAGTTATTATAAGTTATGTTGCACAAGTACTTGGTGGTATCTGGTCCCAGTTGTTGGCCTAGGTCATCCATTTGGCCATAAGTGTCAATAGGTGACACTAGGGAGGTGGTGTTTAATGGTACCTAACGCCAATCTGACAGTCAAAGATCGCGCAAAGACACTCAGTAATGAAAGTTGCCTAGCCAATTTAATTATTAGCCAATCATATTATTTTTCAGGGCACCGAAATAATTATTAGATTACTTTTTTATATTTAAAGATTGAAAATTAATATTTAATTATAGATAATGCTTGAAAAACCATTAGGGAAGGCTGCTACTTGTCAAAAATGCCTATGCAAGACTGAAAAACGTCTTTAAAGGCTGGAGAGAGGCATTTTTAGTGTATTTAGCCTAAAAGAGAGAGAAAGGAGATGTTGTTGGTCTCATTTGCAGCCATTGGAGAACCTTCTGAGACAACCAGGGGCAAGAGAAGACCAATCAACAGCAAGTGACAGCATCTACATGCTATTGAGACAAGGCAACAGCAATAAATGAGTAATTTTCTTCAATTCTTTGTATCTACAAGCTGTTGAGATAGTGCAACACCAGTAATGACAAATTTTCTTTGTTTCTTTGCAAAGAAAGTCTGAATTTTCTCTCCTCAGTGTTCTCTCTTATCTCCCAACCTTTCTATAGCCTTGCTCCAAAGATTACAATATTGAGATTACCAAAGACTGAGAAATTTCAGATTTCTGTACTTTAAACCTAATCTGCACAGCAAAAATTAGGGTTTAGTAGCAGCCTCGAGAAGCGTGCCAAAAATTGGAAGCTCCCAGACTTGGATTCAACAAGGCTGAAGCTATTTTTAGCCTATTCAAGTGGAGGGACCAGCAAATCATTGAATTTTTCCATCTCCATCAAAGCGGGTGAAGGCCAATTGATTGCCCAAATTAAGAGGCAAATCAAATTGAAGACTTGCTGTCATTTTGGGCAGTAAGATGAGTTGGAATACCGAAAGGGATTGGGAGAATCCCATTGTATGTCAACTTCTTCTTCAATTAAGTTAAATAAATATCAAAAGGGGCGCCAGTTTTGGGGCCGACAAGGTGTGCAATGTTCGAGATTATATAATAAAGTGTCCATTTCAATTTTGTGAATTTGTTAATTGCTGTAAATAGTGCTTAATCAGGTTATTTATCACCCTATCCGAGGAGGAAGGCTAGTTTCCTGGTTCCATTGCCGGGACACCACTCAATCCCTTAATTTGGTGGGCCCAAGGCACCTGATTGCAATGCCAAAGCTTTGTGCTAGTGTTGATTTTTACTCTCATCTGAGAAATTACAGCAATGTGTCTTCATACGATGAGATGGACTGAAGCAATGATGATGCCTCTCAGTATGAACGTTTACATGGCAATGAAGGAAATGCAATGCGTGACCTTGGACAAGGCTGAGACCATGGACAGCAAGCTGAAAATGTTGCTGTTGGGCAAGATGGACAGCCTTCAAAGCATAAGGAGGCTAATGACCAGCAAAGTGAAGAGGAATTTGATGACCAATTCAAGAATCGAATGAGGACAGCAGCAAATCTCTTTGCTGAATTGGCAAAGGATCCTCAATTTACCCGATTTTTGAATGTTCCAAACAAAGACAACAAAGGCAAGAAGAAGAAGATGTCTTCTACACCTTCGAGATAGCAAGATGCACCGAAGATAATGCAAGCCCTTCATTTGAAGCTCCCAAAGATGTGTATCGGAATGCACGGCACGATTTGCCATTGAAATAAAAAACAGAAAAGAGAAACTTCTCAAATTCCAATCAAATCCGCTTGAAAAAAAAGAGGTTACGAACGAAGTTAGTAGGCTCCAAAAGCATACTTAATTCCTAATGAAATAAAACAGTTGGTACCTACAGGGCAAGGAATGCAAATGCAAGGCCGTCACGGAGGTGCCAATCCAATGGATTTTGGATAGCCGGGCATGCATGCTATGATGGGGCAGCCAAGATATTTTGGTGGAAACACAATTATTCATACTATGGTTGGACAAGGACCACATACGAGAATGTATGGCACAAATCCCTATGGTATGCAGCAACCAATGCATGGTGTGCAAGACCCAATGTATTTGAATATAGCTAGAAATATGCAAAACCCTATGTATGGCAGCATTGGCTTCATGCCTGGGGCACTAAGTAGCACGTTTGGTACTACATCTACACCCCCGAATGCCTATGGGGCTCAAGGAATGAATGTTGGTCATGCAAATGCTTCGTTTGGTGTTGGTTTTGATGTAAATTCAGCAAATGCACCCTTTTTGCAACGGCCAGTGTATGACAACTTGACACCCAAAGGGGCAGCAAAAGACTATGATGAGGGTGGAAAAGCAGTGAAGTTTGAGTCCTTCAGCAGTGTACAAGATAGGCTGAAAGCTTTGACTTTCATTCAGCAGTTTGATGCAGCCTATTCAAGGGGGAACTTTACGGAGCCCTCAAAGATTCGAAAGGCAACCACTTTCTTGAAAGGGAATGCATTACAATGGTGGTCCACTCATTTGATGCAGGGTAGATCATTGTCAACGTGGGTACGATTCAAGCAAATGTTTGTATCGAATTGGTTGACAAGTACCTTTGAGGAGGACATCATGACAGCTTGGAATGAGTTGGACAACATGAAAGAGCAAAATGTTGCTGATTCAGACTTTGTTAATATTTATGATCAACTTTGCAATGGCCAAAGGCATAAACACTTTGTACCAAGAGATGGATTTCTGATGATGCATGGACGACTGTGTGTCACAAAGCAGTTAAGGCCTAGAGTTATCATTGAAAGTCATGCTCCTTCGTATGTAAGACACACAGGTATTGATGCCACGCTCAAGGCAATGGAGCATTTCTTTTATGGGCCAGCTTTGAGGCATAATGTAGAATAGTTTATTAAGACATGCATCATATGCCAGAAGGTAAAGCATGATAGGCAAAAGATGCTAGGTTTGTTGCAGCCCTTAACTATTCCAAATAGGCCTTGGCAAAGCATTGCAATGGACTTTATTTTTTAGCTTCCTAAGATACCTACAAGGAATGATGGGATATGGACTATCATTTGCAAGTTTAGCAAACAAGCCCATTTAATTCCGGTGAGGAAGAAAATAAAGGTTGATCATGTGGCACGATTGTTTTAACATCACATCTTTGAGTATCATGGTATGCCAGAGTCAATCATTAGTGATCGAGACCCCCGGATCACCAGTTTATTTTGGAAGGGGTTGTTTGAGAATATGGGTACCACGCTGAAATTCTCATCATCCTTCCATCCGCAGACAGATGGTCAGTCTGAGGAAGGAAATTCCACAATGTTAGATCTTTTGAGGTGCTATGTTTCACAGCACAAGACACAGTGGAAGTAGTATTTGCCCTTGGTTGAGTTTGCTTGCAACAACACAATGCATAGTTCTACGGGCAAAGCTTCATTTGAGGTGGTGGAGGGTGGCAAGAAGGTACCATCTATTCTACAAACGAAGGATAAGATCTTTGAGCCTGATCGTTATGTGGAAAACTTAGTTGTAGCCTATGCAAAGATAAAATATGCACTTCATAGATCGCAAGAAAAGCAAAAGAGGGCAGCTGATCACCACAGATGTGCTTTGCAGTTTGCAAAGGGTGATTATGTATTGCTACGTTTTGAAAAGACAAGGCTAAAAAAGATGAAAGAAAGAGAAAGATTGTATCCGAAGTTAAGTATGAGATACTATGGGCCCTTCTAGGTGTTGAAGAAGATCAGTGATGTGGCATATCGACTGAAATTACCTCCACATTGGCGGATACACAATGTCTTTCATGTTAGTTTGTTGAGGACTTTTCATGGTGATGTGCCAAAGGATATGTCAGCTGAAATTCAGCCTGAGGTTGAGGAGTTGGATGAGATTTTGGTACCTAAGCAGATTATGGCACATAAGGAAAAAAAAGGCAAAGGTAAAGTTTCCAAGAGATACTTGGTGAACTTTCAAAATTATTCACCAATGGATACAAATGGATGGAAAAGGATGACTTGGTAGACTATCCTCAGTTGTTGCAACTTTACCTAGATGCCTTTCAGTTAGAGCGGACTTTAGTTTGGGCTACGTCAGGTTCAGCAACGCAAGGGTCCAGAGTATTGCTTGATGCTCAAGGGGGAGAAAGCACTTCCACTCCTTCAGTTATGGACAGCTCTCGTATGTAGTGGATCTCGGATGTATTCAGCATGCATCCAATGTACTGCACTGACAGTATGTTTGCCATGAGGTTACTACTTAGTGTACTAGTCACTGTGAGATGTATGTAGATGAGTATGAGTTTCACCCGAGCACTGGAACTATACTTTTGCATCAGCTTATGATCAATTTAGCATGAATTTTGCCTCAATTTCGAGACAAATTTTGATCAGTTTCAGCTCAGTTTTTTATCAGCTTGAGAACATGACCCACTAGGATCGACTTGAGGAATTTATGACCTAGGAGTCTCTACTAGCTTTCAAAGCACCTAGCCATGAAGATCACATTGTAATCTATCATAACTAAGAGCTGACTAGTTGGGGCACTTGGTTCAAAGAGACCGAGAAAAATAAGGGAGAGTCGAGCTTGACCCCTCTATCCATAAGCCATAATCTCAACTCTAATCTCCTAAAATAGCACATAGTCAGGTTCTATGACTTGGATCCTAGATATCAATGTTCGGCTCTGTTCCTATTTTTAATCTTTCAAAAAGCACTCGATTAATCAGGTCCACCCTGTCAAAGTGCAGCAATGCGGAAGCGTAGGACAAAGACTGACAGAGAGTGAACACAGAGAGAAGAGAGAGAGAGAGAGAGAAAAGGAGACAGTATAAACGCAGAAAATCTGTGATGTAATATGCTGTATAAGAGTGCAGAAATACACAAGGGGGCAGAGGAAATATCTGCGTATGTCTCCGACTTGATGACCTCGATCTCCGTGAGCTCCGCCGAGCACAGTCTGTCTCAGCCAACAGATCTCAAGATCAGAATCTGAAATCACTGAATACTGATAATGATTGGAGAGTGCCACCAACTGGCTATAAATAGCCAAAAAGAAAAGAATGCCCAGCACCAGGTCGGCTGTATTAAATGCAGCTGACTGCAGGAAAATAATAAAAAACTGTCCGACTGCAGCTTGTCCTGTCCGACTGCAGGCTGCCACATGGCACCTGCACAGATTGCTGACGTGGCTGCTGGCATGGTTGCTGACGTGGCTGCTGACATCTGTCTATCCAGGAAATGACTGTCTGACACCCCCTCTCAGAGCCTGGACGGGTCACAAGACTGAGGGATCTGGAATGCTGCCGAATAAGAGCCTGGGGAAGCACCTTTGTGAACAAATCTGCAAGATTATCCTCCATCTTGCAATACTCCACATCAATAGTCCCATCCAAAAGCTTCTCCTGAATGAAGTGATACTGGATCTCAATGTGCTTCATCCAAGCATAGAATACTAGATTCCGTACCAAGGCAATGCAACTCTCATTGTCGCACCGCAAAAGAGTAGGACGAGTCTGGGGGCAGCCAAGCTCCTCCAACAATCTCCGAAGCCACACAACCTCACATGTGGTGGAAGACGTAGCCCGATACTCCGCCTCAGTAGAAGAAAGGGCTATCGTGGACTGCTTCTTGCTACTCCAAGAGATAACACATGTACCCAAGATAAAACAGTAGCCTGTAGTAGACTGTCGGTGGTCCACATCGCCAACCCAATCCGAGTCACTCCAACCTGCAAAAACCAGATCTATTGCATCTGTACCTGCGGGATAAGAATGCATCTATTTGGGTTCCGTCATGAACCCTGCCTAAAGACCCACAGCAAAACAAAGATCAACACGAGTATTGAGAAGCCAACTCAAGGATCCAATCAATTGACGGTAGCGTGAAGCATCCATCAAGGGAGAATCTAAGTGTGAAGTGGCCTTCCAATTCGGATCCATAGGAGTAGTAATGGGCCGACAACTCTCCATCTCGAAAGTCACCAAGAGCTCTTGAATGTACCTCTGCTGAGAGATGAAAATCCCCCTCAAAGACTGATAAATTTCGTGACCCAAGAAGAAATGAAGAAGCCCCAATTCCGTCATCTCGAATGCCTGATGTAAAGCTGTCTTGGTCTCTCGGACCTTCTGTGCATGATCCCCTGTCAAAATCAAATCATCAACATACAACACAAACAATACACGACCAACCTCGGAAGTGTACACATAAAGCTGCGGATCGGCCTTGGAGCGCCAATATCCCAACTTCAACTGAAGAAACAGGTCAATCTTCTCGTTCCATGCACGCGGAGCCTGCTTGAGGCCATACAAGGCCTTCTTCAACCTGTAAACTTTCCCATCCGAGGAGCCAAAGCCAGGAGGCTGCTCAACATAGATCTCCTCCTGCAAGTCACCATTCAGAAAAGGCCGACTTCACATCCAATTGATAAACAGGCCATCTCCTATGGCCAACCAAGGCAAGAACAGCTCGAATAGTCACCATACGAGCAGTGGGGGCAAAAGTATCATGGAAATCAATGCTTGGGCATTATGCAAAACCTTTAGCAACAAGGCGAGCCTTGTGCTTGTCCAAAGAACCATCGCTAAGGTACTTGGTCTTGAAGACCCACTTGACACCAATCACCTTCTTGTGAGAGGGACGAGGCACAAGAGACCAAGTGCCATTCCTCTCAATAGCCTCCAACTCGGCTTCCATGGCCTTCCGCCACTGATCAAACTGCAAAGCCTCCTTCACTGAAGTGGGCTCTCGATCCTGCATAACACGGGTCAACAAACAATAGTTGGAGCAAACAAGCTCCGAAAAATGTGTCTGGTTCCTCCGTGACCTCCGCGGTCCATCCTGCGGTTCCCACTTCTCAGGAGCCCCCTCGATTCCTCAATCTCGAAGGGTGTCACAGGCCCAACAAGGAGGAGGACGAACCTCTCCCCGTCGCTCTCCATCTACTAAAGACTCGGGAACATCCACCGGTGGAAGCTCCTTGGGGTGGCCGGTGGAAGAGAAGACTCTGAATCCGAAGAAGAATCTCCATCAAGAGGCTCTGGCTCCAAAGGAACTATCTCAGGAGCCCAACTCTCCCCTATATCTCCAAGGACGGGGTGCTCCTCACCCCCCTCTGTGGCCGGTACTTCCACAAACCGCACATCTCGGCTCGTGTAGACATCTCGCTTAACGGGATTAAACAAACGACAACCTTGGGATTGGGAGCTATAGCCAACAAAAACTTGTCATCGGAAAGCCGCCTCGAACTTATCACGCTACGTCTTCGGAATGTGCACATAAGCGTCACACCCAAAGATCCTGAAATAAGAGACATCAGGCTTAGTCCCGAAGTAAGCCTCAAAAGGTGTCATCCTGTCAACGACCGAAGTGGGAGATCGATTAAGGATGTGAACTGCGGTAGCCACTGCCTCGGCCCACAGAAACTGAGTGTCTGTCAGTGCTCCATCATGGTGTTTGCCATCTCGATCACACTTCGGTTCTTCCACTCCAAAATGCCATTCTCTTAGGGAGTGTTGGTGTTAGCAAACTCTTGGTGAATGCCCCTATCTGCACAAAAACGAGCAAACTCATTAGACATAAATTCACATCCCTTGTCTGAACGCAAGGTCTTCAGTCGCCGGCCAGAATGGTTCTTCTCAAAAAGAAGCCAATCCTTGAAATGAGAGAAAGCCTCCGACTTCAAAGTCAAGAAATAGGCCCAAGTCATCCTGCTGTAGGTATCTACGATCAACATGAAGTACAAGCTCCCCTTCAAGGACTCCGTCCTCATTGAGCCACAAAAATCCGTAGATATAAGCTCCATGGGTAAAGCAGACCGCCTAGAAGCTTTATTGGGAATCGCATCCCGATGCAATTTCCCACGAATGCAAGAGACACACGACTGATGACTCACCACTATGTCCGGCAAGCCTCGAACAAATGACCCTAACGATGCCTTCCGAAGGTACTCGTAGTTCAGGTGGCCAAACCGAGCATGCCATAGCTCGGACTGTGTCTAAGAAGTAAGAAGAAGAGAAGCAAGAGCTGAAGAAGACTTCAATTTGTAGACTCCATTCTCCTCATACCCTGCAGAGAGAACCTTCCTCGATCCACGATCAAGGACTCGAAGAGTATCATTGTCAAACTCCACCAAGAGGCCAAGAGCACAAATCTTATGAACCGAAAGTAAATGATACCCCAATCCTGGCACATGTAACACCTCAGAGGTGTGGGTACCACCACGTCCATCTGGAATAAGCTACATCTCACCCCGTGCAGCAATAGACACAGAAGAGCTATCTCCAATGAGAATCTGCCCACGCAAGGTCGCAAATGGGCAACACCAACGGAAGGAGTCATGTGCCGTGAGGCACCACTGTCCACAATCCACTCTCGAGCCTGGGGAGCTGTCATCGCAGCATCAAAAGTTGTCGGTATAGAGTCCTCAATGACTGCTAAGTGTAGAAAAGCAGCCGATGAGGATGCAACCACTGCTCCAGAGTCCTTCATGTCCTTCTTCTTGGTATCCTTCTTGTCTTTGTCGGGGCAATCCTTCTTCCAGTGACCGGTCTTGCCACAAATATGGCAAGTTGATTCTTTCTCCTTGTCCTTCTTGGATTTGTTGTCCTCCTTCTTCTTCTTTTGGTCCTTCCCCTTCTTTTGAGAGGCTTGACCAACCAATGCCTCCATTTTGGAAGCATTTTGTCCCTTCAATTGTTCCTCCTGGTCCAAGACCATAGGAACCAACTCTTCCCACCGAAGAGTCGACTCCCGCCCTGAAGCAATAAGAGCGGAATAAAAAGTACCGAATCATGACGGCAACTGGGATAGTAAAGTGATTGCCATGTCTTCGGAAGAAATAGGCTTCCCCGCATTTTGAATCTACATCTGAAGCTGTCGAAGCTTGTTGATGTATTCCCGAAGCAAAGAAGACTTATTCACGGACAAAGTCAGCATCTGTACCTCCAAAGAAACTCTCTTCATCAGGGTCATCCGGTTGTACATCTGATCGAGCTCCAACCATATCTCACGAGCCACCGTCAAGTGCTCGATGTGAGCTATCACGGCTGTGGTGCAAGACAGAAACAGAAAAGATCGAATCCTGGCATTCAGTTTGTCCCAATGAGACTAGGCCTTGGTCAACTCCGCACAAGCATTGGAAGAAAGTTTGGACTCATCCCTCACCGAGGGCCTGTTAATCTCCTCCATCGCCAATCCTGCCAAGTCATAAGACTCTAAAATGGCCAACATCATCACCCGCCAGATGCGGTAATTGTCACCATCAAGCTTTTGATCTGTGGGAAGAGCCAGTAGGACAAGCACCTTCCTGTCCATGATCGCCTAGAACTCCAAATCAGTCTCTGAAGACATATTAACCTGCAATACCTGCACAAACACAAAAGCAGCCCCCTCTGACTGTGAAAACACAGCCTTCTAGGACTGATTCCTCCGCTGCCCAAACCTTCTTCACCTGCCAGAGATGATGAAAAAGTAAAATCTGCAATGGAAGGCCTGAAATGTAGCATTCCTCCCCTTCGAACAGCAATAACCTGCAGCAGATTCACCAATTAAACTCCTTTCCCGCACGCCCACACTCGCTTCAGCGCTGATCCAATGTGCAGCCCTCCCGCTCGCCCTCGAAACCTAGAAACGCAGCCCTCAGTCGGACCATCTTCACCGCTCTGATACCATGTCAGAGTGCAGCAATGCGAAAGCGTAGGACAAAGACTGAGAGAGAGTGAACACAGAGAGGAGAGAGAGAGAGAGAAAAGGAGACAATGTAAACACAGAAAATCTGCGGTGTAATATGCTGTATAAGAGTGCAGAAATACACAAGGGGGCAGAGGAAATGTCTATGTATGTCTTCGACTTGATGACCTCAATCTTCGTCAGCCCGAGCACAGTCTATCTCAGCCAACAGATCTCAAGATCAGAAAAAATCACTGAATAATGATAATAACTGGAGTGTACCACCAACTGGCTATAAATAGCCAAAAAGAAAAGAATGCAGGAAAATAATAAAAAATTGTCCGACTGCAAGCTGCCACGTGGCACCTGCGCAGATTGCTGACGTGGCTACTGACGTGGTTGTTGACGTGGCTGCTGGCATCCGTCTGTCCAAGAAATGACTGTCTAACTCACCCATCCATTGGAAATGTGATGATTGTCCACCCACTTTCCACACACACACACCCCTAACGTGCTTAATTATCTAATTAAATTCTACCACATTATTAAACATATAAAATCAGCTTCCTTAATTATTTCTTTAAGCAATGTTTATTAAATGCACCCCGTAGAAGCTCCAAAGATTGCACAAACTGTCTAGTCACCTCATAGTAACAATTTGTCAAACTATTGTTCTATTGAATGGGTTGTAATGTACGTTTGACTGAGCAACTTCTGCTTTAATGGATGCTATAACCCCACTTCATTTCTGGTACCGCAATTCAAATGCAAGCCAATCTTCCCATCCTTCATCTTAAATAGGATCCCACATGTAGAGTTAGATAATGCTTAAAAATGGGTTTACAAGACTACCACTTGGCAAAAATGCCCAAGCAAACTAAAAAAACGTTTTTGGGGACTGGGTCTTAACCATTCAGTTAGTTTACAACCTAGACGAGAGAGAGAGAAAGAGCTGGTGGTTCATTTTCTAATCAGAGAACGGCAATTTGCTATAAAAGACAATCATCTGGGGGCCTCAACCGGCAAGGCACAGCAAGGAGACACCTTCAAGGGGCTGGAAACAACATTGTTAATCAGGTGACAGCATTTTGGAGATAGTTGGCAATAGATGATTGTATTAAATGCAAGCTAAAGCAGGTAACAGGTAGATTTTAGGGTTTTCTCGTAAAGAAGATGTGATTTCTCTCTCATCTTGGCTTTCTCTCACCTTCTCCAATAATTTCTCAAAAGGTCTCAGCACTTCTAAGCCATTCTCAACAGATCTCGACCAAATTTGGTGGACAGCAAGAGGATTTCTACTGTAAATCCTAAATTTCTGCAAAAATTAGGGTTTGACAACCACTTTGGGACCAATGCCAATAGGAGAAGGCATTGTACATTGAAATCAAAACCTAAAGTTCATAGAATTGACATGATTTTCAGATGCTAGCATATCCATTGTAAATTGGAGCAGCATTTGCCAATTAGTAGTTCCATTTGTGCAAGTCCTAGGTGAAAATTAAGGGCAAATTGGCCCAAATTGCCTATTGATTGTATGTGTAGCAAATGGCCTAGCCAATTTAATTATGGATGGACACATTTAAGTTTGGGCAGGGTCGGAAGGGCTAAAATTAATTCTCAAGATTATTTAATTTTAAAAATTAATTAAATGGATGGATAATGCTTAAAAATGGGTTTACAAAGCTACCACTTGGCAAAAATGCCCAAGCAAACTAAGAAAACGTTTTTGGGGGCTAGGTCTCAGTCATCCACTTAGTTTACAGCCTAGAAGAGAAAGAGAAAGAGCTAGTGGTTCATTTTCTGATTAGAAAACAGCAATTTGCTACAAAAGACAACCATCTAGGGGCCTCAGCTGACAAGGCAAACCAGGGAGACACCTTCCAGGGGCTGGCAATAACATTGCTAATCAGGTGACAACATTTTAGAGATGCTTGGCAATAGGTGACTGCATTAAATGCAAGCAAGAGCAGCAGGCAGCAAGCAAATTTAAGGGTTTTCTCGTGAAGAAGATGTGACTTCTCTCTCATCTTGGCTTTCACTCACCTTCTCCAATAATTTCTCAAAAGATCTCAGCACTTTTCAGCCATTCTCAACAGATCTCAACCAAATTTGGTGGAACACAGGAGGATTTCTACTGTAAGCCCTAAATTTCTACAAAAGTTAGGGTTTGACACCCACTTTGGGACCCGTGCCAATAGGAGAAGGCGTTGTACACTAAAATCAGCACCTTAAGTTCTTAGAATTGACATGAATTTCAAATGCTAAAACATCCATTGTAAATTGGAGCAACATTTGCAAATTAGTGGTTCCATTTGTGCAAGTCCTAGGTGAAAATCAAGGAGCGATTGGCCCAAATTGCTTGCTGATTGTATGTATAGCAAGGGGCTTTTGGATCAGCAAAGGAGATTGTGGAATCTCAGCCTGTACACTCTCCATTAGCAATCAAACTTAAAGAAACATTGAAAGGGGCACCAATTTGGGGCCAACCGGTTGGCAAGATTGTCACCTCATGTGTTAATCTATGCATGCCAAATGGGCTAGGCATTTTAGTTTGTATTTTAGGCATTCTTCTATCGGCATTTTCCATGTAGATTGGCATTTATTGCTGCCAGTTGACTAGCATTAATGTTGTCCGACAACCATTTATTGATTCCATATGTTTGTCCTATTTAGTTTGTGGCTGCTCCTCCTCATTCAATTTTCACCACCACACGTGGACTTCCTGGAGAGTGGTGTTAGAGAGTGACATCTCCCAGACATGCAAGGTGCCACGTGGCACGCACTCGCAGGCGCCATGTGGCAAGCAGTCGGCCAGTTGCAGCCAGCAGTAGACTGCATTAATTACACCAACCTACATTATTTTGGGCATTTTTTTCAGCCTACTTATAGGCTTTGTTTCCAGCCGCCTCTGTCATTGTGCTCCACAGATTTCAAGCTGCCAACCATCAAGACTGCCCTCCGGGCTGACGAAGACCAAGATCTTCGAGGTGGAGACATACGCAAATATTCTCTCTGCACCCGTGTATAATTCTGCATCCTTATACAGCACTCTTCACTGCAGATTTTCAGGGTTTTATTGTCTCTCTCTCTCTCTTTTTCGTAAATTCTCTCTCTCTTTTTTTTCGTAAAAGGTAATTGTATTAATTACGAAAAAAAGTACAAGATTACATGATTACATGAGTACAAGAGACACGAGGGCCCTAGGCCAACGTGTGGGAAATCCCCGGACTAGTATACTAAAAAGGTTACACCAATCATGGCAAGGACCCAGAGGCAATTGCCAAATGCCAGGAATGCAAATCCTCCCGAGGGAGCAAGTCAGAGTGCCTGATGAGATCTAGCTGCCAATGCAAGAGCCCTTTAAGCCTTGCAATATGTCGCGGTACATTAGAGGCCGAATCAAAGAGAAAAGCATTTCGGGTGGTCCAAATGTGCCAGCATCCCCAGTATCTGAAAAAATGAAATAAGATCTTCAGATGTAACGGTGGCGGTGTGGGATACATTGGGCGCACAAAAACCCAATCGAAAGGAGTCAGTGAGGACCCCACCACTGCGCGCCAGATTTGCGACAAGAGTGACCAGATATTCTTGGCGAGCGGGCAAGAAAGAAAACGATGTCGGCCCGATTCCGCCGTAGTGGTGCAGAAGAAACAATTGCCATTCGAGATTCGACGCTTGGAAAGGGCCGAGGCAAGAGGAAGACCACCAATCATTACCCGCCATAGAAAGACCTTGCATTTGAAAGGTGCCTTATTCTGCCATCCCTCCATCAACGTTGCCTGCCACCATGACAGTGATTTCCGCAGGCCCCAAACAGTATTAGCTTTCACACCCAGCCATTGGTGATCTTTAATGAGAAGATGATACACCTGATTAGTAGAGGCCTTTTCCAGACTCAACCGGCCTGCAAGGTCCCAGTCCTGCCAAGGGCGATCCATAGCCAGGGCAGGAAAGGGTTGCCTACCCTGAAGTTCCAACGAAAGCTTCCCCCATAAATCACGGTATCCGCACGGGATCCTGAAAAGTCTCCTAGCAGTCCGAAACGATGCAAGGACATTGCGAGTAGCAAGGGTAGCATCCGCAATCGAAGTGACACCCAAACGGGCCATGCGGTTAAATCTTGGTCTGAGCTAATGTTTATCTTCCCATGAAAGTAATCTGGATACTGCCAACAATTCCAGCTGAAAAGAATTAGTCTGCAAGCGGTCCCCTACAGGATGCCAACGGGCCTTTTGGAGCACCACTTTCCAAGAGCCGACCAAGTGCAGTAACAAAGAGGAAGAGGGACTAGAAAATCAAGAGTCAGCATTAAGGACATGCCACCATGAGGCCCGAAGCCGTGTGTTACCCTGGCGGAGCCCGCTGTCCTCAAGAAAATAACGGGCTATGATGGTCCACGGGTGATGATCCACACACGTGGCACGAAAAAGAGACCAACGAAGAGCCAGCATATGAGTTTCTGCATCCAAAATAGCTCCACCACCCATGCGCTTAGGGGTACATGCATGTGACCATGAAATCCAGGAAATGCCTGCCTGCAGTGAATCTTTCTTCCATAGCATGAAACGAATGGGATGAGTGAGAGCCTTCAAAGTAGTGGGCGTCCATGGCAGTAATGGCAGGAAATACGTCAGCATTGGTAGCATAATTGTCTGAGCCACTTTGAGGCGGACATGGAACGGCCAGGCTTGCGACTTCCAATACATAAACTTCGCGGCCAGTTTTTGTGAAATCCACTCCAGCAGGTCCTTTGGCCGTACATCCACCCCCAATGGGTATCCAAGATGCCTGACAATGGAGCCACGGGAAACCACCTGGCCCTGCCAGCCTAATGACTGCAAATCAGGCTCCGTGCAACTAAGAATGGCTGACTTAAAGGCATTGATGCGAAGACCAGAGGCTTGACCAAAGAGCGTCCAAACATCTAATGCCTTGCGAATGTTATCCCTGTCCGCCTGCAAAATCATAAAGGAGTCATCAGCCAAAGATTGGCTAATGAAGTGCTGCCCCAAAGGAAAAGATAACCCTGCCAGCTGGGCAGAAGCCGCCATGGAGGATAACATTGAAAGGACCGGGTGAGTCGCCAAGGCAAAGAAGAGAGGACTCAAAGGGCAACCCTGTCGGACCGAGCGTGCAAGGACAAATGGCTCTGTAACCCCACCATTAAGCATAACTCTTGAAGAAGCCTTAGTACTAATGGTGTAGATCAATCGGGACATCCGGATACCAAAGCCCATAGCAGACATAAGATCTGCAAGGAAAGACCAGTCCACACAGTCAAACGCCTTTTCCAGGTCCAATTGAATCAAGACCACTTGCTGATTGGAGTGCCGCGCATAGTCAATAGCCATTTGCACATTTAAGATATTATGCAAAATGTTGCGGCCCTTAATGAAACCATATTGGAGAGGGTGCACAATAGCTGGAAGGTGCTTGTGAAGCCGATTTGCCATCACAATCAAATTTCAGCCTATTCTCAATTCCAAGGTAATCATCCAGTTATATTGTCTAATTTCAAGGAAAACTAGAATAATTTGGGTAATTCAGAGCAATTTGGAGCTGGGGGGGTAATTGAGTCAATTTTGGGACATTCGGGTCAATTTGGAGCATCGAGGGGTATTGGGGCAATTAGAGGGACATTCTTTGGGGCAACTTGGTCATGCAGGGCATATTTGGGGCTCTTAAGACATGTTGCCTTAACCTAACTCCTGGATTGGGTATTAGGGCAATTAGAGGGACATTTTTTGGGGCAACTTGGTCATGCAGGGCATATTTGGGGCTCTTAAGACATGTTGCCTTAACCTAACTCCTGGATTGACCCCTATCCCTCAACATTGAATTAGCCTAACAGCCTAACTCAAAGCTCGAGATGCTAACACCTCTCTCTGCACATAAAGCCACACCTAAGTCAAAAATGTCAACAAAGAAGCACCACTCCCCTAATAGATCTCCATAATTCTACATGTGTAGGATCACTATTCACTTAACTCGATGCATCAAAGACATCAAGAAAGTTTCACCAAGTTTCACATGGTATGAATTGAGCTATGATTTATGGTTTCATTGAGTTACAAATCATAAAGGCCTTCCAAAAAATGATCCCTTTTTCAAGAAAAATGAACTTACATCAATAAAAACCTCACTAAAAATCATGGCAAAATTTAAGTAGATGCCCTATATGGGACAACAATACAGTCTAATACAATGGTTCTGCAATAAATCAATTGGGGGTTTTATAAAGATAATATATAAATTTAATGAAAGAAGTTGCCCAAGTTCCATAAAGCATCTCTCCTCCTCACGCACCCAAAGTCACCATGTAGTCTCTCCCATCTCCTACAAAGTCAATCCCATTCCAAAAAATCAAATCACCTTTACCCAAGTGATAGACAACTCGAGTATTGAATGCATTTAAAACATATACACACAAAATACTCGACATGTCTAAAGAGTGCACACAAAATGCCTTATAGCAGTCCAAGGAGATAAATGATAACTGTTATCCTTCTCTCCAACCTAACCAAACACACCAATCCAAAAAAGAAAAGACATAAAGCAAAGCCAACTTACAGGGTCACGATATAAAGGATAAATGGGAATCTCATCGCGATTAAGAAACATGGCTTCAGCAACAACAGGGCCTGCAATGAAGACAGCAATTTACAAAGGACCATTAAAAGAGCAAAATTTACTAACAAACCAACCAAAGGTGCAAAAACATGAAAATGTTTCAAACTCTTGTTAAAGCACAGGAGAGACATGTAATTCAAGCCATCCAAAGATCTTATATTGTGGGCCAAAGAACTTCTGTAGAAGATCCCCTTTCTTCTTTTTCCCATTAAAGCAACTTCCATTGGATGAGATATAGATACAACAAAGCTCTGAAGTCATCATGTTTAGAAAACTGATTTGGAAATGAAAAGAATGTGACTGACAGCTGCTGCAGCTGCCAAAACACCGCTCTTCAGGCTAAAATGCAAGTGGCGGAAGGCAGATCTTGCATGGAAGCATGCCTTTGCTATCATTCATGCAACAAACTAACAATCTAATTCAATTGCACAAACACACTCTTTGTGAAGCACACAAGCATGCACTTGGCCACTCATTTTGGTTGGACTAAACTTTTCTAACATTTATACTCTCGACTAGTAGCTGCACCACTTACCTCAACTAACAATGTTAATTAGCTTGAAATGGTCTACCACTCACCTAAACAAAAAAAGCATTGAAGGAAATGCTTGCACAGCAGTTGCCTTGCTATTCCAGCCCCAAAAACTGTTGTAGATCAGGTCTCTTTGCTGTCCTTCATAGCTCAGCTGCTCTCAATCAACCCACCACTCAATTCCCCACCATTAGATCTGCCCCAAAGACCCCAAAATGGGAGAAAAAGAGCCCAACATGAAAGATGTACTTATATGCAGCCCAAAATTGACCCAAACTTGAAATTTGGCAAATTTCTATTTTCACTAAGGCCTTCGTATGCAAATTCAAGCTGCATAGCCCTACATGGCTTTCACCTCCTTTGTCTTGTACGCATCCCACTCATTTCATAAAGTGGACACCACTATCTGAAGTAGGGCAGACCGCACCTCATAAAGGCATTCCAACAACAACTACATATAAGCAAAGCGAGTTGAAGAAGGCTTCTTCAACTCAAGCGTGCTATGTTCACAAAACATTGCAAACAAGCACCTTCACCTTCACCCTGAGGAAGGTGACAATTGATGTAGCCTTATGCACCATCCTTTTCACCCATTTGAGCTTCCCAATGTCCTCCATGAGCAAGTCCAAACAATGACTTGCACATGGAGTCCACACTATCAAAGGAAATTCAGCCTCAAGCAAATGGCCGGCACAAATTCAAAATTATGATAAGGAAAGTCCTCAGCTGATCCTTAAATTTGTGTCACGAGAATGTGAAATTTTGATGCTTTGCTTAGCATTTGATTTGTTAATCAATGTGCAAATGTGAGTTGCACATGTCATGTGCAAGTGAGTTATTTCACAATAACACGCCAAGGATCTTGAGATGATAGTGGGTATCGAAGGCAAAAGTTCTAATAAGTTGTACTTAACACGTACTAAGGTTGTACTTGACAGGTACTAGGTGGTTCCTAGTGACAAATTTTGGCCTAGATCATTTTATTAGTCATTAATGTCAGTGGTGACATTAAGAACTAGGCATTAGTGCATTAATTGATGCCCGTTCAAGGGCTAATAAATGCTCATGAATACTTGGGTGACAAGCTGGCCTAGCTAATTTAATTCTTGGCTAGCACATTTATTTTTTTGAACAAGAATTAAAAATAAACTTAATTTTCAAAATTAATATTCTGAAAAATTAATTTGATTGGCCTGAAAATTGCTAATAAATGCATTAGAAGGCTGCCATTTGGCAAATTTGCCCGTGCAAGTAAGGGAAAGACTACTAGATGCCGTGAAGTTCTCTCCACACTCTTATTCAAAGAGGGGTTTGGTTGTCTCTTCTTTGCAAGGAAAAACCGGATGTGGTAAGAACTCTCAAAAAGCAAAGGCAACTCAAACCAAGGGGGACACCCCTTCCTCCAACAAAACCAAAGAAACCAAACCCATGCGGCACCAACTCCCTTAAAAAAAGGGTTTTGCACACACTTCCAAAGGTTGGGCCATGTAGACAAGAAGTGTTGTACTAAGGCCCAAGGTCCCTAGCTAAGAAATCACAACACGACGCAATTGCCTCCACTCCCCCTAGATAGTTGAGTGGGGCGACACCTCCCGCTACTGCCCCATTTGCTTCTCCCGGCACACATGCCACTAAACATGTGATATGCAAACAACCTCATCCACCTCACCTTACAATACTCTTGAAGATTTAGGTGACTTGTCTACTAACACCACTCTATTATATTTCTCACCAATAGCGCTTTATGCATCCATTCCAAAGTCTCCTCCTGCACCCCCACCTAGGGCCATTTCTCCATCTATGACCGTTTTCCCACCTCGACATAAGTTTCATTGGCAAAGACCTACCAATGGCCATGTGTGCTAGTGGCCCAAAGCACCTCCATACCTATAGAATACAAGGCACGATACTTTGTCTCTGTAGAAGAAAGGACCATAATAGGCTGGCTACATCTTATTGCTCCATGAGATGGCTCCCAATCCAAGGGAGAAGGCATAACCTACAGTGAACCATCTCGAACATGTTGCTGTCCATAGAAGCATCTGTAAACCATTGAAAACTGAGCATAAGCTGATCACTTGTGCTGACTTGAGAACCAATCACAAAATGCTACAAATTTGGGAGTAAACTGATCACAAACTAATTACAAAAACTGATCAATAAATGATGTAAAACTCATCCCAAAAGTGATCATAAACGGTTCTCAAACTAATCAAAAATTGAGCTAGAGCTGACCAAAATTTGATCCCAAAACTGAGACAAAAGCTTATGTCCAATTGATCATGAATTGATCCCAAATTGTTGCAAAAGTATAGTCTCAGAGCTACAGTAATGACCATACTCATCTGCATACATCTCATAGTCGCTAGCACACCAAAATAGTGACCTCATGGCGGACATACTATTAGCACAGTACCTTGGATGCATGCTGAATACATTCGAGATTCACTATATATGAGAGCTGTCCAAAACTAGTGGAGTGGAAGTGTTACCTCCCCCTTGGGCACCAAGCAATGCTCTTGACCCCTACTCTGCTAAACCTAACTTAGCCCAAACTGAAGTGGAGTCTAGCTGAAAGGCATCTAGGTAAAGTTACAACAGTTGAGGATGGTTTGCCAAGTCATCCTATTCCATCCGTTTTGCATCCATTCGTGAATAGTTTTGAAACTTCACCAAATACCTCATGGAACTTTACTCTTGACCTTTCTTTCCTTATGTATCGAGATTTTCTTGGATACCAAAATCTCATTCAACTTCTCAACCTCAAGTTGAATTTCAATAGATACCCTCTGGCACATCACCACGAAGAGGCTTCAACAAACTAGCATGAAAGGCATTGTGTATCCGACTGATGTGGAGATGATTCCAATCAATATGCCACATCATTGATTTTTCCAACACTTGGAAGCACCTATAGCATCTCATACTCAACTTCAGATATAGCCTCTCTCTTCCTTTCATCTTTTTTAGCCTTGCCTTTTCAAAACGCAGCAATACATAATCACCCTCTGTAAACTGCAAAGCACGTCTATAACGGTCAAATGCATTCTTTTACTTTTCCTGTGATCTCTAAAGTACATACTTTATCTTTGCATAAGCTGCATCCAAGTTTTCCACATAACAACCAATCTCAAAGATCTTATCCTTAATCTATAAGATAGGTGGTATCTTCTTGCCATCCTCAACCACCTCAAATGGAACTTTAGCAATGGAACTATACACTATGTTGTTGTAAGCAAACTCAACCAATGGAAAATGCTACTCCCTCTCTGTCTCGTGGTCTGAAACATAGCATCTCAAAAGATCCAGCATAGTGGAACTTGCTTCCTCAAACTAACCATCTATCTACAAATGAAAGGATGATGAGAATTTCAACGTGGTACCCATATCCTCAAACCAACCCTTCCAAAATAAACTGGTCATCCAAGGGTCTCAACTCACTGACAATCGACTCTAGTATACCATCATACTTAAAGATGTGCTGCAAAACCAATCATGCCATATGATCAACCTTTATTTTCTTCCTCATCAAAATAAATTGGGCCTATTTGCTAAACCTACAAATGATAGTCCATATCCCATCATTCCCTGTAGGTGTCCTAGGAAGCTCAAAAATAAAATCCATTGCAATGCTCTCCCAAGGCCTATCTGGAATAGACAAGGGCTACAACAAACCTGGCATCTTTTGCCTATCATCCTTTACCTTCTGGCATACGATACATGCCTTAACAAACTGTTCTATATCATGCCTCAAAGCTGGCCAATAAAAGAATTGCTCCATTGCCTTGAGTGTCGCATCAATACCTCCGTGTCCTACATATGGAGAAGCATGACTTTCAATGATAACTCTGGGCCTTAATTGCTTTGTGACACATAGTAATCCATGCATCATCAAAATCCCTCTCTAAGCACAAAGTGGTCATGCCTCTGGCCATTGCAAAGCTAATCATAAACATTAGCAAAGTCTGAGAATCAACAACATATTGCTCTTTCATGGCATCCAACTCAATGTGTAAACCATACTAACTGCTGAAATTTTTGGCTTACGTGACAATGCATCAGTCACAACATTCCTTTTATCCTCAATATGTACAATCTGAAAATGAAACATGGAGAGAAAATTTGCCTATCTCATATGTTTCTCTGATAACTTTGTCTACGTCAGAAAATACCTCAAAGTCAGATAGTTTGTCTACACTTTAAAATCAACCCCCAAAAAATAATGGTTTTACGTAGACAATGCACGAATTACAACCAAGAGCTCTTTCTCATAGACCTGTAAATTCTTCTTTGCACTGTGGCGAATTCAGCTCTCATAAGCCACAACTTGGCCATCTTGCATAAGAACAGCCCCAATGCTATTACCACATACATCACACATAAATGACTTCCTTAGATCGGGCAATACAAGCACAAGATCTAAAGTCATCTTTTCCTTCACGCTTCAACTTTTCAAATACTGAAATTTCCATTGATATCCATCTAAATGGCGCATTCTTTTTTTGCAAACCATACAATGGAGATGCAATTTCAACAAACCTGTGTACGTACTTCCTGTAGTAAAAATATAAACCTAAGAAGCTATGGATCTCGGATCTCATGCAAAAACCATTCACTTTTCTTGTCACTAATAACTAGCCTATGCTTACGTAGTTCATTGAACACAATGTCCAAGTGTTTCTATACTCTGCCTCATTCTTTATAGACAATCATGTCATAAAAGAAAGTACCCATAAATCATTAATGTAGCCTGAAGATGTAATCCATCATCCGATTGAAAGTGGCAAGAGCATTCGTAAGTCCAAAAGACATAACAAGAAATTTATGCAACCCAAAAGATGTCCTGAAAGTTGTCTTAGGCACATTCTCCGATTTAATGCGTATCTAATGATACGTAGTTTTCAAATCTATACGGCTAAATATGGCTGCCCCTTACAATCTATCCATAACATCATCGATCCGAGGTATCGAAAACAAATTCTTTATCGTGATCTTGTTCAGAGTACGATAATCAATGTACATGTGCCATGAACCATCCTTTTTCTGCACCAAAAGCACTGGAGAATAAAAAGAAAATGACCTTGGCTGAATTAGCCCTTTTTCTAACAGCTCATTCACCTAACTCATAATCTCCTCCTACTGGGCTGCGCTTACTCTGTAGGGTGGCTTATTAGGTGAGCTACTTTCAGGGATAAGATCTATGCTATGATCTTCATGGCCGTTCATATAGTAGCTGCCTTGGAAGTGACTAAAAGAAGCAATCAACATACACTTTCAAAAATGACATGCGATCCTTCTCTAACTTAAACATATTCCCAACATTCTCACTATTATCCTTATACTTAGTAAAAACCAAGAACACTAAAATATGATTTTTCATTACTTTAGAAATGGTAGTTGCAGATACAACAGGGACAAATTCTCCTTTTAATTTTACATCAAGTGTTAGTGTCTTTCCCTTATGCTGAATAGCGATCTCTTTTGCAAGTGAATCAATCACCATATGCATACGGTGACACCATGCCATACAAAGCAACACATCAGAATCCTCAAGTGAGCAATGAAGAACTCTTCACTATCCGCATATCCCTGTATATAGAACCAAAGCTTTCCAATGAGCAATGTGACGAGCTCTGCATGGCCTTTACATGTCATTCCAACTTTCTCCATGGGTCCCATCTCACCCTCTATGATGCCTACACGGGCTGCCATGTCTACACAAATGAAGTTGGTTCGTGCACCATTATCAAAGAATATCAATGCACGTTGATCCTTGATTTTGCCCCATGCTCAACACAACTCAATAGCATCATCATTGGGCTGATCACTAACAACATTAGGCATCAATTCCACTGATGTTTTGCGCTTCTTTCCCTTAGAATCACCCTAATTTTTTTATTTTCCAACTTCCTACCCATTGGGACCGCCCCTTGCAATGTGACCCTCCTATTCACAAATGAAGCGCAAAACACATTAAAATCCCCCATCAAAAACCCCCGTCTGCCAGTGACAAGGAGGTCTGCAAAATATTCCAAAGATCCCGGCGAGATAAAGGGTCATTCGGAGCATAGAGGCCCAGCAACCATAAGATCTCTCCTTCAAATAAAACTTCTATTACCACAAAACGGCCATGTACATCATTTTTAATAAGAACAGGCTGATATTTCTCATGTACGATCATAATCACACCAGAATAATGCATGGCATGTGTCCCTGCATAAAACAAGCGAAACCCATGGCAATCCACAACTTTTCCTGCTTCACCGTGACTCTTGTGCTCAACAGCACACAAGACATCCCACTGATTCTCATGCAATACAGTCCACATGGCATGTTGCTTATGGCGAGAACAAATGCCTCGCGCATTCCACATGTATATCTTCATGTGTATTCAAAAAGAAAATCAGAAACGAGACACAGCTTGCCTCGATTTAACCTTTTCTGCTAGAATGTCAAGGACACCCTCATCCAAAAACTAAGCTAACACAACAAAAGAGTTCTGATAGCCAGCTTTAGAGGTAGACGGAATATCCACTATCTTGGGGATGGAACAAGGATAACGATGATCCCATGGGGTAATCACATTACCTCTAGTATCAAAAGCCAACTTAGCAGGTGGGCCCTTTGGACCGTCCGTATATACTTTCCTAGTAGACTGATTACGGGGAGCAGAAGAAACCATAGTATGAGCAGTGTGCTCTGAAGACAACATTTCTTTCCTGCGCATATACGTGCGCATGGAATCTTGTGAAGCATGAGGCCCAGTATCCGCCGGGGGCCAGCATCAAACCGTTTACCTTTGTTCGGATGTACATCCACCCAGTCATTGACACAGGAATCCAAACCCGAAACATGTTGTTTACCTTTATCCAAAACTTTAGGTGGCTGGGTTGCATCCTGTGACGGAGCATCAAGCACCATATCTTCCATGGGCCGCCCAACATGCTCAGCATCGGAAGACGGTTGCTTCTCTGGGCATTCGGCCATAAAATGCCCCAATTTTCCACACGAAAAGCAATGCCCTGCAAAGTTGCCCCATTTCAAACAAAAGTGCAAAGGATGCATGCCAAAGCAATTAATACGTAACCACGCAGGCCTTTTCCTAGCAGTGTCCCATAACATACACAAACGGTTACGATTCATGGCCCTTAGGCTCAGGGGGACCAGAACAGTTTCCACAACAGCCATGGCATCCTTTAACAATGGCCAATAGACAACCGGGCAATTTTCCACTTCAACCCACACCGGGCATTCACGTTGAAGCAAGCACTGAAAGTCTGCCATAGGGCGCCATGGCACAACATGGACCAAACGGCGATCAAAGAACAACGGCAGTTTAGACAGGAGATCAGCACGATGCTTCTCAGATTTCAACAGCACCTCATAGAAGCCTCTGGCTCTGGGCCCAACAAAATTCTCCTCAACACACTCCCCTTGTAGTAGATTGTGCAACCACTGTCGAATATGGGAAAGCACTGGGATCCTGCCAGTGAAGAAGAGTATAACAGCACGGTCATAAAACACCGAAAATGAGCGCAATACATTTTTTGGGTCTACCGTGGCTTCCTGAACATCTTCAATTCCAGAGCCAGAAAAAGCTTCATGATTATGTTGGACATAATCGCCAAGCAGAGTGTTGGCAAACTCCAGCAAATGCTCCCAGTCAACATCTTGAGAATCCACGGAATCAAAGGCAACCTGAGCATAAGAACGTTCCTGATGACCTATTGTCTCTTCTAAAGTATGCTTGGAGCGTTTGCCCGCAGGCTGGAAGTCAGGACCAGGGGGCATCTCCTCTATGCAAGGAACCATATCCTCTGGTTCCTCTATATCGGAATCCGGACCAAGGGCTGCCACCGTTTGGTCGATAAAAGCCAATTCTCTCTCTCTCTCTCTCTCTCTCTCTCTCTCTCTCTCTCTCTCTCTCTCTCTCTCTCTCTCTCTCTCTCTCTCTCTCTCTCTCTCTCTCTCTCTCTCTCTCTCTCTCTGTGCGCGAAAAAGAGACCAACGAAGTGCGTGCATATGAGTTTCAGCATCCAAAATAGCTCCACCACCCAGGCGTTTGGGAGTACATGTATGTGACCATGAAATCCACGAAATACCTGCATGCAATGAATCCTTCTTCCATAACATGAAATGAATGGGGCGAGTGAGAACCTTCAAAGTAGTAAGAGTCCACGGCAGCAATGGCAAGAAATATGTGAGCATTGGCAACATAATTGTCTGAGCCACTTTGAGGCGAACATGGAAGGGCCACGCTTGCGACTTCCAATACATAAACTTAGCTGCCAGTTTCTGTGAAATCCACTCTAGTAGTTGCTTTGGCCGAACATCAACACCCAAAGGGTACCCAAGATGCCTGAACCACGGGGAACAACCTCACCCTGCCAGCCCAATGACTGTAAATCAGACTCCGTGCAACTGAGAATGGCTGATTTGAAGGCATTTATACGAAGACCAGAAGCATGACCAAAGAGCGTCCAAACATCTAATGCCTTGCGAATGTTGTCCTTGTCCGCACACAAAATCATAAAGCTATCATCAGCCAAAGATTGGCTAATGAAGTGCTGTCCCAAAGGAAGAGACAATCTGGCTAGCTGAGTAGAAGCTGCCATTGAAGATAACATTGAAAGAACCGGATGAATCGCCAGGGCAAAGAAGAGAGGGCTCAAAGGGCAACCTTGTCTCACCGAGCGTGCAAGGACAAATGGCTCTGTAACACCACCATTGAGCATAACTCGCGAAGAAGCTACCGCACTAATGGTGTAGATCAATCGGGACATCGGAGTACCAAAACCCATAGCAGACATAAGTTCTGCAATGAAAGACCAATCTAAATAGTCAAAAGCTTTTTCCAGATCCAATTGAATCAATACCACTTCCTGACTAGAGTGCCTTGCATAGTCAATAGCCATTTGCACATTTAAGATATTATGCAGAATGTTATGGCCTTTGATGAAACCATATTGAAGAGGATGCATAATAGCTGGAAGGTGCTTGTGGAGTCGATTCGCCAGCACTTTGGAAAAGATTTTATACATTGAACCCATCAAAGAAATGGGTCTCCAATGTTGCAACATTGACGGCGAAGGAACCTTTGGAAGCAGTTTGATAAGGCCTTCTTCCCATGATGAAGGCATGACCCCTGTTTCCCAAACCTACTGAAACATAGCCATCAATGGTTTCACCAGTTGGGTAGCCGAGCTCTCAAAGAATTCATTGGTGAGACCATCCCAACCAGGACTTTTATCCTTAGGCAGGTGTAACAAAACATCCATAACCTCCTCCTCACAAATATCTGCCTCCAAAGTAGTTTGCATATGAAGTGGAACCTGATGGCGGACCAGATCATAGAAGACTAAGCGTGCATGCGTAACCTAGTCAAAAGGCGACAGGGAAGAACCAAGAAGATCTAGAAAATAATTTCCGCACATATTGACAATGGTCTACGGGTCAGTGACCATTCGACCTTCTGAATCCTGGAGTCTAGTCATATTTTCTCGAGCAGGAGAAACATGCAGCGCGCGAAAGAACTTATGAGTCTAACAAGCACTATCTTGCAAATTGTCACTCAAATTGTGCAATTTGGCCTGCTGATAAGATTTGGACTGAAATTCTTTAATCAGATCAGCCAAACGCATCTCCAGTGACAGCAGAAATTCATCATCTGGGATGTCCACCAACAGCGAACGAACCAAAGCCAGTAAGTCCTACGCTGCGTGTCGATGCCGCCGACAAAGAGAGGCGTGATGGATCCCATACTGCCGAGCAACCCGCTGCACATTAGAGAGCAGACGTTCAAAGGAAGCCGTGCCCTCAGAGGCGATGTGCAATAAAAATCTCTCAATTAACTGCTGCATATAGCCCTGAAAGATTGGATGCTTCAAATAAGAAAAGTTGAAACGTAAAGGGAGTCTATCCAGCAACTGCATAAAAGGTGCAATGGGTTGTGCAAGTATCTCAAGCTGGAGAGGGAAATGGTCCGATAAGGCATATTGCTGCAAGACTTTCATTTCCAACATCTTAGGAAGAAAATCATCATCCTCCATGATGTACATTCGGTCCAACCGCGACCATGTAGTTGCATACTGTGCTGAATGAAAAGTAAACCCTGTAGAAGAAGGGTGGAGCCAAGACCATAGATCTTGCTTAAGTACCGCTAGAGCAAAGGCATTCCACACCCGACTTTCCGGAGCATCCATCATCGAATGCCCTCAAGTGGACTGTGAAGAGTCGACACACATATTGAAATCCCCCATCAAAAAACCCCTTCTGCCAAGTGATATGGAGCTCTGCAAAGTCTTCCAAACATCCCGTCGGGATAAAGGGTCATTCGGAGCATAGAGGCCCAGCAACCATAAGATCTCTCCTTCAAATAAAACTTCAATTACCACAAAGCGGCCATGTACATCATTTTTAATAAGAACAGGCTGATATTTCTCATGGACAATCATATGCACACCAGAATAATGCATAGCATATGTCCCTGCATAAAACAAGCGAAACCCATGGCAATCCACAACTTTTCTTGTTTCACCGTGACTCTTATGCTCAACCGCACACAAGACATCCCACTGATTCTCATGCAAGACAGTCCACATGGCATGTTACTTATGGCGCGAACAAATGCCTCGCACATTCCACGTGGCTATCTTCATATATCTGCAAAAAGAAAATCAGGAACGAGGCAACGCTTGCCTCGATTTAACCTTTTCTGCTAGAATGTCAAGGACACCTTCATCCAGAAAATCAGCTAACACTGCAAAGGAATTCTGACGGCCAGCTTTAGAGGTAGATGGAATATCCACTGCCTTGGGGGTGGAACGGGGATAACGACGATCCCAGGGTGTAATCACATTATCTCTAGTATCAAACGCCAACTTAGCAGGTGGGCCCTTTGGACCGTCTATATATGCTTTCCTCGTAGACTGATTACGGGGAGCAGGAGAAACCATACATTATGCAGAATGTTGCGGCCCTTAATGAAACCCTATTGGAGAGGATACACCAGGGCAGGAAGATGCTTATGGAGCCGATTCGCCATTAGTTTGAAAAAGATTTTATACATAGAACCCATCAAAGAAATTGGTCACTAATGTTTCAACATAGACGGCGAAGGAACTTTTGGAAGCAGTTTAATAAGTCCTTCTTTTCATGAGGAAGGCATGAATCCCGTTTCCCACACTGAAACATAGCCATCAATGGTTTCGCCAATTGGGTAGCAAAGACCTCAAAGAACTTATTGGTGAGACCATCCCAACCAGGACATTTATCCTTGGGCAAGTGCAACAAAACATCCATAACCTCCGCCTCACAAATGTCTGCCTCCAACGTAGCTTGCATGTCTTGTGAAACCTGATTGCAGACCATATCATAGAAAACTGAGCGGGCATGGGTAATATGGTCTGAAGGTGGAGAAGTGGAACCAAGAAGGTCGAGGAAATAATTCCTACACATATTCACAATAGTCTGCAGATCAAAGACCATTTGACCTTCTGCATCCTGGAGTCTAGTCATATTCTCTCGAGCAGGAGAGGCATGGAGAGCTCGAAAGAACTTATGCGTCTGACAAGCACTATCTTGCAAATTCTCCGTCAGATTTTGCAATTTGGCCTGCTGATAAGATTTCAACTGAAACTCTCTAATAAGAGCAGCCAAACGCACCTCTAGTGACAGCAGAAAAACATCATCTGGAGTGTCCACCTGCAGAGAACAAACCAAAGCCAATAAGTCCTCCACTGCCTATCGACGCCGCCGACAAAGAGAGGCATGATGGATCCCATACTACCGGGCAACCCGCTGCACATTAGAGAGCAATCGTTGAAACGAAGCATTGCCCTCAGAAGAGAAGTCCAATAAGAATCTATCAATCAATTGCTGCATATAGCCCTGAAAAATTGAATGCTTCAGATAAGACGAGTTGAAACGCAAAGGGAGTCTATCCAGAAATTGCTTAAAAGGTGCAATGGGTTGTGCAAGCATCTCAAGCTGTAGAGGGAAATGGTCCGACAAGGCATATTGCTACAACACTTTCATTTCGAGCATCTCAAGAAGAAAATCATCTATCTGTATGATGTACATGCAGTCCAACCACGACCATGTAGTCGCATACTGCGCAGAGTGGAAAGTAAACCCTGTAGAAGAAGGGTGTAGCCAAGACCAAAGGTCTTGCTTAAGAACGTCACGAGCCAACACCTTCCACACACGACTTTCCGGAGCGTCCATTACCGAATGCTCCGATGTGGACTGCGAAGAGTCAACACACATATTAAAATCCCCCATCAAAAAACCCCTTCTACCGAGTGACAAGGGGGTCCACAAAGTATTCCAAAGATCCCGGCAGGATAAAGGATCATTCGGAGCATAGAGGCCAAGTAACCATAAGATCTCTCCTTCAAATACAATTTCAATCACTGCAAAACGGCCATGCACATCATTTTTAATAAGAACCGGCTGATATTTTTCATGCACAATCATAAGCACCCCAGAATAATGCATGGCATGTGTCCCTGCATAAAACAAACGAAACCCATGGCAATCCACAACTTTTCCTGCTTCGTCGTGACTCTTGTGCTCAACAGCACACAAGACATCCCACTGCTTCTCATGCAATACAGTCCACATGGCATCTTGCTTAGGGCGAGAACAAATGCCCCGCACATTCCACGTGGCTATCTTCATGTGTATTCAAAAGGAAAATCGGGTACGAGGCACAGCTTGCCGCGATTTAACCTTTTCTGCTACAATGTCAAGGACTCCCTCATCCAAAAAGTCAGCTAACACAGCAAAAGAGTTCTGACGGCGGCCAAATTTGGAGGTGGACGGTATATCTGTTGTCTTGGGAATGGAATAGGGATAACGACGATCCCATGGGGTAATCACATTGCCTCTAGAATCAAAAGCCAATTTAGCAGGTGGACCCTTTGGACCGTCCATATATACTTTCCTGGTAGGCTGATGACGGGGGGCAGAGGAAGCCATAGCAGGAGCAGTGTGCTCTGAAGACAGCATTTCTTTCATGCGCATATAAGTGCGCATGGAATCTTGTGGGGCAGTAGGCACAGTATCCGCCATGCCAGCATCAAACCTTTTACCTTTTTTTGTATGTACATCAACCCATTCATTGCCACGGGAATCCAAACCCGAAACCTGTTGTTTACCTTTATCCAAAACTCTAGGTGGTTGGGTTGCTTCCTGCAACGGAGCATCAAGCGCCATATCATCCATGGGCAGCACAACATGCTCAGTATCTGAAATCAGTGGCTCCTCTGGGCATTCAGCCATAAAATGCCCCAATTTTCCACACGAAAAGCAGTGCCCTGCAAAGTTACCCCATTTTAGCCGAAAGTGCAAAGGCTCTCTCTCTCGCTCTCTCTTTTTTTTTCATAAAAGGTAATTGTATTAATTACGAAAAAAAATACAAGATTACTTGATTACAAGATACATGACGACAATGCAAGTCGTCATGCGACGAGGTGCTAAGTACTACAAGTTACAATTTCATGGCAAGGATGCGGAGGAAATTGCCATATGCCAAGGACGGAAGTCCTCCGTAGAGAGCAAATCAGAACGATGGAGAAGAGCTAACTGCCAATACAAGAGGCCCTTAAGCCTCACAATATGTCGCTGAACATTATGGGCTGAGTCAAACAGAAAAGCATTCCTAATGGTCCAGTTATGCCAACAGCCCCAGTATCGAAGAAAGTGATACATGAGCTTCATATGTGGCTGTGCGGGAGAAGGGTATTTGGGCTGGCCCAAAATCCAATCAAAGGGGCGCAGTGTGATACCAACCACCCCCCGCCACACAGCCGACAAAAATAACCAGACCTTCTTAGCAACGGGGCAGGAAATAAATCGGTGACGAGCGGTTTCCATAGTAGTGGTGCAAAAGAAACAGGTGCCATTGGAGATTCGTCACTTGGAAAGAGCCAAAGCAAGCGGAAGACCCCCAATGATCACTCTCCAAAGAAAGACTTTATATTTAAAGGGTGTCTTGTTGACCCAGCCCTCCATCACCGTGACCCTCCACCAAGAGCGGGATTTACGCAATCCCCATAAAGCATTCGCTTTAGTAACCAGCCATTGATTATCTTTAATCAGGAGATGATACACTTGATTAGCAGAGGCTTTGCTCAAAGGCAGCCGGCCTTGTAGGTCCCAATCCTGCCAGGGATGATCTAAAGCAAGAGCAGGAAAGGGTTGTCTGTTCTGGAGCACCGTGACGAGCTGTTCCCATAAAGGCCTATATCCACGAGGGATCCGGAAAATCCTCCTAGCAGTACGAAAGGAGATAAGCACATTGCGACTGGCAAGGGTGGCATCCGCAACTGAAGACAAGCCCAACCGTGCCATCCGGTTGAATTGTGGTCTAAGCTCATGTTTACCTTCCCACGAAAGTAGACGCGAGACTGCCAGTAATTCCAATTGAAAAGAGTTAGTAGCCAGGCGATCCTCCTTTGGGTGCCACTGAGCCTTTTGAAGGACGTGTTTCCAGGAACACACCAAATGAGTAAGCAGCGATGAAGAAGAACTGGAAAACCGCGAATCCGCATTAAGAACGTGCCACCAAGAACTCCGGAGTCGGGTATTGCCATGCCGAAGCCCATGATCCTCAAGGAAAGAACGGGCGATAGCGACCCACGGATGATGATCATCCGAGCACATGGCGCGGAAAAGGGACCAACGGAGTGCCTGCATGTGAGTTTGGGCATCTAAAATAGCTCCGCCACCCATGCTTTTGGGGGTGCACGCATGCGACCACGAGATCCAGGAAATACCTGCCTTCAATGAGTCCTTTTTCCAGAGCATGAAGCGAATAGCCTGAGTGAGAGCATTCAGGGTCGTAGGAGTCCAGGGCAACAATGGCAAGAAATATGTGATCATTGGCAACATAATTATCTGGGCTACTTTGAGGCGGACATGAAAAGGCCAGGCCTGAGACTTCCAGTACATAAACCTGGCCATCATCTTCTGAGAAATCCACTGCAGAAGCTGCTTTGGGGGAACATCAACCCCCAATGGGTATCCAAGATGCCTGACAATAGAACCTCGAGGAACAACCAGACCTTGCCAGTCCAAGGACTGCAAGTCCGACTCCGTGCAACTTAGAATGGCTGATTTGAGCGGATTGATACGAAGGCCTGACGCCTGGCCAAAGAGACCCCAAACATCCAATGCTTTTCGAAGGTTATCCTTGTCCGCACGCAAAATCATAAAAGTATCATCTGCCAGGGATTGGCTAATGAAATGTTGCCCTGTAGGAAGCGACAGTCCAGCCAACTGGGAAGAGGCGGCCATATGTGATAACATGGAAAGAACTGGATGTGTCGCAAGGGCAAAGAATAAAGGGCTCAAAGGGCACCCCTGTCTGACAGAACGGGCAAGGACAAATGGCTCAGTAACACCTCCGTTCAGCATGACTCGCGAAGACGCCGCAGCACTAATGGTGTAGATCAGACGAGACATCCGAGCACCAAAGCCCATAGCAGACATAAGGTCAGCAACAAAAGACCAATCCAGATAGTCAAAAGCCTTTTCCAGGTCCAGTTGAATCAACACCACCTCCTGATTAGAATGCCGGGCATAATCAATGGCCAATTGGGCATTCAAAACATTGTGTAGAATATTTCGGCCCTTAATCTCTCGCTCTCTCTCTCTCTCTCTCTCTCTCTCTCTCTCTCTCTCTCTCTCTCTCTCTCTCTCTCTCTCTCTTTCTCTCTCTCTCTCTCTCTCTCTCTCTCTCTCTCTCGTAAAAGGTAATTGTATTAATTACGAAAAAAGTTTACTTGATTACAAGATACATGATGACACTAAGCCATCATGTGAAAAGATTCCAGTACTAAGAGTTACAAATTCATGGAAAGGACGCAGAGGAAATTGCCATATGCCAGGGACATAAGTCCTCCCGAGAGAGTATGTCAGAATGCTGAAGAAGATCTATCTGCCGATACAAGAGACCCTTAAGCCTAGCAATATGCCGCTGAACATTACAGGCGAAATCAAAAAGAAAAGCATTCCGAATGGTCCAGTTATGCCAACAGCCCCAATATCGAAGAAAGTGAAACACGAGCTTCATATGTGGCTGTGCCGGTGTTGGGTATTTGGGCTGCACAAAGACCCAATCAAAGGGCCTTAGCGAGAAACCAACCACCGCTCGCCAAACGGCTAACAAGAACGACCAGATTTTCTTAGCGATGGGGCAAGAAATAAATCGGTGACGGGCGGATTCCACACAGGTGGTGCAAAAGAAACAGTTGCCGTTGGAGATTCGTCGCTTGGAAAGAGCTGAAGCAAGCGGAAGACCCCCAATCATCACCCTCCAAAGAAAGACCACCCCTCCATTACTCTCTCTCTCTCTCTCTCGGAAAAACCCTCAAGAGCATGGGTTTGTGTTCAAGCAATGAAAAGCTCTCTCTCTCTCTCTCTCTCTCTCTCTCTCTCTCTCTCTCTCTCTAGCTCCAAATTGACTAAGTGGCTGAGACCCAGCCCCGAAAAACGTTTTCTTAGTTTACATGGGTATTTTTGCCAAGTGGAAGCCTTCTAAACCCAATTTTCAGCATTATCCAACCATTTAATTAATTTTCAAAATTAAATCATTATGAAAATTAGTTTCAACCCTTCAAACCCTACCAAAAATTAAATGTGCCCATCCATAATTAAATTGGCTAGGCCATTTGCAACCTGGAATGGTCCGCAACCTCTGCTGACCCTTAGACTAGCATTTATTATTTAATTAATGCTAGTCTCCAATGTGACCATTGACACTTATTGGCCAAACACACGTCCTAGGGTCAAAACTAACACCAACTAACCACCAAAACCTAACTGGCATAACTTATCACAAATTTTGCCTTTGACAGCCACTCCATCCTCGAGGTCCTTGGCTTGTTATCATGAAATAACTGCCATGTGCATCACATGTGCTAAACAACCTTGCACATTTAGAAAATCCATTTCTTCACTACAAGTTTACTTAACTTTGCTTCTCAATCAAACCCTCTTGGAAATGACATGGGCTAAGTTTCCACCAAGTAATTTAAAAAATATCATTTCTTATAATAAGTGTTCTATACAAAAGATTGACGAATCAAACGAGGATAAGATACTTAGACTCTAATAACCTTATGCTCTGATAATTTGCAATCTAGTAACCTTACATTATAATAAAGTTATGCTTTGATATCATTTGTGACATATCCACCCTTAGCTAGGCTATAGGAGGCTTCATTCAATAGTTTTTCTAAGATATCCCTCTGTGTAAGTAGCACCATGTAAACCCCATAGGATGCAAGGACTTTGCTTGTTAAGTGGTCTCCAAGTCTATGAAAAGATCAAACCTAAAGATCTCTTAATTTCTAAGATCTTTCTAAATAGCAAGCTAGCATCCAACCTAAAGAGACTACTTAGTAGCCTCTCAAGTACAAGAGTAATTAACACTGCATAAGATTTACAAAGAGTGTGAAATGAAGGGGTGCTATGCATCAATCCCTCTATTGTAGGGGGTGTTAAGCTAAAAAATGCATTACATGTTGATTAGCCTCTTAAAAAGCCCGAAAATGTGCTTATTTAATGAGAAATATAAAAACGGTGCATAGTCTGAGGGAGTTTCTGTGAAACTCTAATTTGGAAGGGTCTATCCATATCTATAAATAGACAAGGTACCCCCATTAATTCTTCATCCTTCTGTGCAGGTTTCTCACTCTACTATGCAAATTTCAGCCATCAACCACCTATCATCTACTATCCAGCTATCACCGACTACAACCCATCATTATCCATCTTATTTATTTTTGTTTGCTTCTATCCCCCTAAGCGGCATGTTTCCAGCCATCGCCCTACTATTTGGAGGTCTCCATCTACTATGTGATCAAAATACTTGATCAACCTACATTTTCAGCATTTGGTGCCAGGTGACAAGCTGATGCCATCTCTCCCACCAGGCAATTGCTACAATACCTGCATTTTTGCTATCCAATAGGCTGCCTACATCAGCAAACACCTCTCATGTTGTCATCTGACAATTCTCTACCTTGGCGCATGTTGTCATCTGACAATTCTCTACCTTGGGTGATCAATTTTCAACCTTCTCTGGTAGTACACTATTGCAACTTGTCGCTAAAATACTTGGGATTCGTCTCTAGCAGATGTCACTCTCTAACACTGTTGCTCTACCCTTAAGCACTCATTCATTATAGTTTTCATTCACTTCAAAATACGTTCTCTCTCTCTCCTTTTGTTGTTTGTTTCTATGTTTGAGTTTAGAGTTTTGCTTTTAGGGTTTGAGTTTGGCACACCTATGTCTATATCATTGTATTTCTATCATGGTCGTACACTGTGTTTGCTCATTGCAACCCCTAGCAAATATTCCACAGTTTTCTTCACAGCCCCAGGCAAGCAACCTCGACATAGTACGAAGCAAAGCAGCTATCACACCACAAAGGACAAGCAAGATGAGGGTACTTGCACACTGTATAGGAGCGATTGCTTCCAATAGACAATAACAGGAACAACAACAGGGAGGGCCCAAGGAAACATCAAAGATGCCCAAGGAAACTCCAATCAACAAGGCAAATGCAGGTTTGCTTCAAGCGACAGGATGCAAGCTCCCATAGTCAGACAACAAGGCTCAACAATCTCTCACAGGTAAAAACCCTAGACGACAAGGGTCAGGTAGGACTCGTCACCTCTCTCTCTCTCTCTTTTTTTTCGTAAACTCTCTCTCTCTCTCTCTCTCTCTCTCTCTCTCTCTCTCTCTCTCTCTCTCTCTCTCTCTCTCTCTCTCTCTCTCTCTCTCTCTACACACACACACATACATACATGTGTGCGCGCGCATGCACGTACATACATATAAATTAAGGAGATTGGTCTCCAATGTTTCAATATTGGCAAAGAACTTAGAAGGCACTTCCAAGATCAATTTAATAACTCTCTCCTAAAATTGTACAAAAGGAGCAACCTATTGTACAAGCATCTTAAATTGCAATAAAAAAGGATCCAACAAGGTATACTATGCGAAATTCGCATATCTAAAATCTTTGGACGAAAGGCATCATCATGCATGACATACATGCAATCTAATCTAGACCATGAATCCAATTAGCATAGGCAGGCCCAAAGGTCTTGCTTAAAAACATCTAAGGTAAAGTTGTACCACCCACGATTCTCAAGAGCATCCATCATCGAGTGCTTAGAAGCAGACTACAATGAATCAACACACATATTAAAATATCCCATCAACAAGTCCCATCTACCAAGTGTCAAATATGGTGTCAATTTGCCCCACAGTTCCTGTCTAGAAGAGGGATCATTCGAAGCATCCATCATCGAGTGCTTAGAAGTAGACTACGATGAATCAACACATATTAAAATATCCCATCAACAAGTCCGAATTACCAAGTGTCAAATATGGTGTCAGTCTACCCCACAGTTCCTATCTAGAAGAGGGGTCATTCGAAGCATAGAGCCCAACAAGCCACAAAACCTTTCCTTCAAACCAAATTTCAACCACCAAAAAGCAACCATGCACATCACTCTTCACAAGAACCTAAAATCTCTCATGACCTACCATGAGCACACCAAAGTAATGTTGTGCAGAACTCCCAATCGAGTAAAAATTTGTCATGAACTACCATGAGTACACCCAAGTAATGTAGTGCAGAACCCCCAACATAAAACAAGTGAAACCCATGGCAATCCACAAACTTCCCAGCTTCACCATGATTCATATGCTGAGAGCACATAACACATTCATATATCATCATGAAAGATATGCCACATTTCAAATGGCTTACTATGAGAACGAATTCCACACACATTCCAAGTGGCAATTTTCACATGCATCCAAAGAAAGAAAATCAAGGATGCGGCTAGTTTTGCCTTAGTTTCACTTTTTTTTGCTAACATCTCAAGAGTTTCCTCATCAAGAAAGTCAGCCAATACTACAAATGAGAGAGAGAGAGAGAGAGAGAGAGAGAGAGAGAGAGCTTAGATGGTTTGAAGTAAGAGTACTAGCCAACTTGGTGAAAGGTAGAATATCAAGCTTCTGAAACCATAAGAGTCTCCGTTCGATATCCTACTCAAGCTTTCTAAGAGCTTAACAATATCTCTAAATCCACTCTATATCTCTCTCTATTTCTCATCATTAGCTCTCTCTCTCTCTCTCTCTCTCTCTCTCTCTCTCTCTCTCTCTCTCTCTCTGTGTGCACACAAGTCTAGTTCGCTGCTCCAAACATGTTCTTAGAAAACTTTTTTCTTGAAGAATAATTTTTGAAATGGAAGAAGTACGCAGGGTATTTCTTGAGCAAGCATATTCCATTCCGGAAAGAATTACTTCGACTAAAGAAGGATCAATCGAGAAACACTATGGCATCAAGATTTCCAAAGTTCAAGCCGGAAGTACCATTGGCTTACGCTCCAACGGGCTGATCTTTTAATAACGGCTGGTATGATAACCATCCGAGCCTCTTCTGTTTTACTCACGGGTGTCAAAATACAAATTGCGGGAGGTCTGTACGGTTCCCAAATCTGTATTACTCGGATAGAATGAAAAGGATAGCACCCTGAATGAGCCTTTCTCTCCAACAAACCAAAGAAAAGAAAATACACCTTCTAGAAAGGGGAGAGTAGGGAGGGTTTTCCATGAGCATCCCAGACTCCATTGTTGCGAGACTTGCTGACCTCCTCATACATAAATTGTGTTTGGCTGCCAAGTTAATGAACATTTTGTTGCAGCTCGTCTTAAAGGACAAAGCAAGCTGCTGATTGTGTTTGACCTACTGATGTGGCAAATGATGTCCACAAGCTAGAGTTAATAGCTAAATGGCATGTATAAACATCAAACTTCTGCTCTAAGGATCCGATTCAAACAATTGAGTAGCTAATAACTATTAGCTAAGCAACTTTTTGGGAGAAAAAGAAAAACTCAAATGATGAGTAGCTAATTACTATTAGCGAAGCAACTTTTTGCGAGAAAGCAAAGCGTGAGCATAAGATTGCTCTAAGATGGATAAGCTCTGCTCAGCAACAGTTGGAAGACGGTTGACTTCATGATCCAACTTTACAGGCTGAAATCCGCTTGAAATGCTTGAATTGCCTTCGCTTCAAATGGTTGAGTATATTTAGTCTAGCTAACGGAAATGGATTGCATCCAACAATGGTAATGGTACCTGGCTTAACCACATGGCGGTTGGTGAGAATGATGCCGAGCTCCTTGTCGACAACGAAACCGGTGGCGTGGATCGATCCTGCAGGCTCGGTGTCGAAGGAGCGGACGACGGTGGTCTTGATGACGACAACGGCGGGGACAATGCGGTTGAGGGCGAGGCGCCAGTCCTCGGCCGTGGCGGCACCCAGGGGTGGTACAGGAGGGTCCATCTCCACGGCGAGCTGCTGCTTCTGTATCGATGACTGCTCCTCCTGCGTGGTGGCCTTCTTCTCCAAGGCCTCCTCCCCAGAAGACGAACCGCCGCTCGCGCCCGCCGACTTGGTCATATCGGAGCCTGCCCCACGCGACTCCTCTCTCTCTCTCTCTCGTCTTGCCTCTTGAGAGAAAAAGTACGACGATCCCCTGCACGTCTCGAGCTGATATTGGCCCACTAAGGCACCTAAACACTGCCATTGCCCGCCCAGTTTCCGCTTGCAAAAAGACATGACTTGGCTAGGCACTTGTCCCCGCCGCCAAATCTTTACATACAGGTGGCGGACACTTTTACTAGCCAGACATTGTCCCCGTCTACGTGTTTACACATCACTAACATTCAAAGATGGATATTAAAGATCAATTAACACCAAAATATGTATTGATCAATCTCTAATTATTGACACAACAACCAAACTAATCAATTGTTACTTATACAATTAATACAAAATGGCTATCAATTAGCACAATTAACACAATTAATCAAATATTTAACTAGAGAGTAGGTGAGTTGACCCTTTTACCATATTGTTTAAGCATGGATTTGCCCAGTTCTCTATGAAAACGTGGAAAGAGGGAAAAAATATTTGATACACCACCACTCTTTCCACCTTCCCACCTATAATGCAGATGTGATAGTTTATTGGTAGTTGCTATCTTCGTCGTCCATCTCTTCTGCTGAATCAATGTCTCCAAATACAATTCTCACATTAGCGTTCTCTCTCTCTTTTGAAACATGGTTCGAGCGATGCCCCTTCGGACTACTCCTCCGGGTTGACTAGATCTCGATGCTAGCTCTAATATTTGAGCTCATTGAACTGCTTGCATTGTATATGTGCTAGTTAATGTTGTAATCTCTACTAGTCCATTCCTTATACTATTTCATTGGTCCATGTCTTGATGAGGTGTATTATTTTCTCTCTCCAATTCTACTGTAGCTTCATGTATCCATGCATCATCAAAACTGTCTCTATGCACAATACACATATTATGCAAAACAAGACATGCTACCACCATCTTCTAGACTTTTTGAAGTAGCATATCACATCTCTTCAAATATGTGAAATCGAGATTTCAGGATTCCAAAGGCTCTTTCAATTGGCATTCAACAGCTCAATTGTATATAGTTCCAATAGTAACACTTCGGGGAGAGTCCATCCTTGCTACTTTTGAAAGAAGGTAACATCCAAAAGTGTGCAGAATAAGCACAATTACCAAGAAGACACTGCTATCCCAAAGCTCCATTTGTGCATCGTTTTCCTAAATCTGAACATTAAAAAACATTCCAATCATGCATTGAACCTACTCAACCAATGTCATAATCCCAAACAATGCAATTGGCAACCACAATGATTTGAAGAACGATTGAGTGGAATCCCTTTTTATTAAAATAATCTTCATGGTTTTGTCTTGGGGCAATGATAGGGAAATGACTACCATCTATTGCACCTATCACAAATGGAATACCTCAAAATCCTTGAAACGAATCTACAAATTTAATCATTTGTTATGCAAATGGCCACCTAATAGACATATTGTGCAGTTCCGATGTGACCAATACATCACAAAAGTCCAAAATAGCCATTTAAGTAAATGATGATGAGGCTCCATACAAATCACCTATAAGTCCCAAATTTGAGCCACTCGCAAGTCAATGTAAGGCCACACAAACCCACTTCTCAATAGTTATTACTCTTCAATAATTTGTGTTCTTGAGTTGCACATTTTTTGTGCTAACTTCAATACAAGATATTCAAATGTGGTCTTGCTAGCTCATAGTCTACTTTTAAACATCCAATTTGAGTAGCTACCTAAAAGCCCTTGCTCCATAAATGTTTGTGGTTTGAGATAGGCCCAATATGCTTGTTAGTCATGTCTCGATGGGCTATCCTAGCATGACGAGCAGCCCAACCTCAAGCCATGCACTCCATCAAATATTGCAAATACATAGCCTTGTCGTGCTCATCACCTTGATCACTTAATAGTAACTCAAACATGGCCACTGTAGCAATCAGAATACCAACAACACAAATTTTTATCATACCTTTGTCATCAATTTACTTGTTTAAAAATACAATAACATTTTATGAGATGCTTGTACAAAAATCCTAGAAAATTAGACTTTAAAAAACAAAACAAACAAGGACTCAATATTTTAAAAGTTCATTTTTAATTAATCCTTTTTCAAGCTCTTGATCACATCCAATAGACCAAATACAGAGGAGGTAAGTGTGTCCATGATAGTAAGCCGCCATTCTTCAAATGCTTTATTTTTCTTTGATGATGCTTTTTGAATGGCCAACATTCTTCAAATGCTTTCTTTTCGAGCAATGCTAGCCAAACCACTTAGAGAGTCCTCTATCCTTCTGTCCTTCTTTTTGTGTACTCCTGAGGTGCTTGTTTGATCAAGCCTAGATTTTGGGGGCTCATTTGAAGCAATGGCTTCTGCAACATTTGCACCTACATCATTGGAGACAAGTGTAGTGTTGTCTTCAGACGAAGACACACTACTCACATTCATGTGCATCATTGATAACATTGGTATGATTCCACATATATTCATCCACAAGATTATACCACTAGTAAGTGATCCTATGATCATTGCCTGATATTGCATTATGGACCTTGTCCTTTCGATAAGACTCATAGACACGTCCCTAATGTTTCCTCCATGCCTCTTTATCCTTGTCGAACTCCGAAACAATGAAGCTAGTTTTGTGGCCACGTCAATGCAGGATGTAGAGGGTGCACTCTTGATTGAAGAGGTTGACAAAAAGAATGTTAATGCTTCTCGCACCTCTCATGCTTTGACAATTAGAGATAATAATGGTAGGAGTGGTAATGATCACTGTGAAAGAGACTCTCAGCAGTCTCGCTCTCAGTCACATGGACTATCTTGTAGTAAGTCCCATGGTTGTAAGTCCTCATTGACTTGTTAATAATGTGGAAAAGCAGGGCATGTTCGACCACAATTCCACAAGATGCATGTGGACAAGTGTAAAGAAAAGGGCAAGGGTTTAATGACAAAAATGATGTTCACATCATTGCCCTTAGCAAGTCCAGTGCTAAGATTAAAGATATTAATATTGTGCAGACTAATTTTGACAATGATTTCATACTTGCAGCTTTTTCTCTTCATACTTCAAAGCTAACTAATGCTTTGTGTGAGGGTATATCCAGTGTTGGCTCATAGATTCAAGGGCTTCTTTTCATGTGACCTCTCATAGAGAGTGGTTTCACTCTTATCATAGTTTGATTAGATCTGTCCATTTGGGTATCTAATTGCAATTTGATTCAAGTTGCATGTTTACTCTTCATGGTGTATGTCATGTACCATCTCTCACGAAGAGCCTTATTTTTGTTGGCACTTTGGATGATGCAAGCTATGTAGTTTTTTTTGGTGATTCCTCATAGAAGGTTACCTCTGGTATTCTTGTCATTGCACATGGTGCTAAGTCCAACACTCTCTATCCCTTGCTTGTATCCGAGTCAGTTGACCATATATTGGCAGTGGATACAATCCCACATGTATCTTTGTGGCATCATCATCTTAGGCATATGTCCTTGAAAGGAATGAAAATTCTTACTCATTTGTAGTATCTTTTGTCCCTTAACTATAACTGCTTTGAGCCTTGTGATCATAGTTTATATGGCTGGCAGACACATAATACACATAAAAAGTCTGGTATGACGTGCATGGGTGAGCCATTGGCTCTTGTTCATTTGGATGTTGTGGTTCCATCCTTTCAAGTCTTTAGGTGGCGTGAAGTATTTTGTTAATGTTCATCAATGACTATACACACAAAGTGTGGGCATATCGTATTAAGCAAAAATTGGAAATCTTGGCTACATTTCAGCATTGGCTTACTTTGGTTGAGAACTAGTCTGGGTATAGGCTGGAATCCTATGGTCAGATAATAGGGGTGAGTATTTCTCTAAAGACTTGTGAGTAGCTTTGTGATGAGAAGGATATCAAGCATCAATTGTCTGCCTTGTACACGTTTCCCTAGAATGTATGGCTAAGTGCATGAATAGGACAATTCAGAAGCGAGTTCGCAATATGCTTAACCAGTCAGATTTACCATAACATTTTTTTATTGAGACAGTTGCTACTATTGTAAATTTGATAAATCAGTCCCCATGTATTTCTCTTGACTATTAAGTTGCAGAGGAGGTATGGTATGGAAAACCTCCCTCATATGCTCATTTGCATGTATTTGGTTTTGAGGCTTCTGCCATGTACCCCAGGACAGGCGCAATAAGCTAGATCCTAAGTCTAGGAAATGCATCTTTCTTGGTTATGGGGATGTAGGTGAGATGGGCTATTGCATATGGGATCCATAGGCTCAGAAGGTTATTCACAACAGTAGCTATTATGCCCTAGTGGCCCAGGTCCTCGATGCTCCACAAGATGTATAGACCCCACAGCCTTGAGGCGGTCTACTAGAGAGAGATGATAGCTTACGTAGTTTGATCCCTCTATGCGCAGAGGTGATAGTCACTCTTGGAAGAGAGCCATGAAGTCAGAGTGTGACAACTCGCTGCATAAAAATCATACATGGGATTTGGTTCCTTTGCTTAGTGGCAAGTGTGCTTTGCCATGCAAGTGGATGTACAAGTTGAAAAGTACCTTTCGATACTCCAAGCTAGTATACAAGGCCAGATTGGTTGCTAAGGGCTTCTAACAAGAACACAGACTTTGATGAAGTTTTTTCTCCTATTGTGAAGATGACTACCCTATGCTTGGTATTCGCTTTGGTTTCTCAGCTTGACTTGGATCTTTATGAGATAGACATCAAGATAACTTTTCTTTATGGGGACTTGCATGATGAGATTTACATGGAGCAGCCTAAGGGCTTTGTAGAACATGGCAAGTAACACCTAGTGGGCAGATTGCAAAAGAGCCTTTATGGCCTTAAGCAAGCACCTAGGGAATGACACCACAAGTTTGACGCCTTTATGCATTCATAGGGATATTCTCGCAATGATATGGATCCATGTTTATGTACGAAGAAGGCTCGTGATGGCAGCCTTATGATTTTGATCCTCTATGTGGACAGTACGTTGATGATTGTTGGGAGTGCTCATGATGAGTTGGATGCCTTGAAAGGTTATCTCAAGAAGAGCTTTGAGATGAAGAACATGGGATAGGCTTCCCATATTCTTGAAATGTGCATTACATGCAATCGCTCTAAGGGGCTCCTCTACTTGTCACATAGGAAGTACATTTAGAAGGTCCTTGAGTGGTTTCATCTACAGGATGTTAAGCCTATTAGTTGTCCTTTACCTTCTCATGTGAAGGTTAGTCAGGCCAATTGTTCGTAGTTTGATGAGTAGAAGTCCAAGATGGCCAACATCCCTTATACATCTGTAGTGGGCAGTTTGATGTATGCCATGATAGCCACTCGTCTTGACATAGTACTTGTAGTGGGAGTTGTGGCACGCTATATGGCTACACTTGACAAATGGCATTAGGATGCCATCAAGGGTATCGTGAGGTACTTGAAGGGCACAACATCTATGTGCACCCATTATGGTGGCTAGGATACGTAAGTCGTGGGATACACTGACTTTGATTATACAGGACATACAGACAATAGGAAGTCCATCTCTAGCTATGTCTTCACCTTTACTGGAGATGTTGTTTCTTGGATGTCCAGGGTGTAGAAATGTACAATCCTATCTACTATAGATGTAGAGTATGTTGTAGCCATTGAGGCTTGCAAGGAGGCTCTTTGGTTAGGCCGTCTAATGGCAAAACCTTGGCATTAGTGATGTGGTCCCTACATTGCATTCGGATTCTATGAGTGCTATTCAGTAATTGGCCAAGAATCCAATCTTCCATGCGAAATGAAGCACATTGAGGTGCGTTACCACTTTATTTGAGAGGTCATTGAGGACAAGTCCATTGAGGTTGTGAAGATCTCAATTGACCAAAATCCTATAGATTTGCTCACTAAAAGTCTCTTAGCTAAGCGTTTTGTCTTCCTTAGAAAGTTGATGGATGTTGGATGAGATGACGTCTTTTCTCATCCTATTGTACTTATGTATTTTTGTACTTTGTCACATTTTTCTTAGTCTCTCCTCATTAGGGATGCATTTGCCTTTAAGGGGGAGATTATTGGGGATAAAGATGCATGTGCCTAGCTGTTGTGTATTAGTTATACTGACAGTACCCACATACTTGTACACCTGTACACTACAAGTAGCGGGCGCCCATCACTATCACTTCATCTTTTATTCTTTCAATGACATTTGAATAAAGGGAAGGCTAATCACACATTGTGACTGTTGGAGTTTCCACATTGTCTCTCTCTCTCTCTCTCTCTCTCTCTCTCTCTCTCTCTCTCTCTCTCTCTTGCTCTTGCTCCTTCCACCATAGCTCTTGCTTCTGCTCTGTGCTTCCACTTTAGGGCTCACCCCCTTCACACAATACCTCCATCTTCAAGAAAGAACCACACGATGGAAACCAAGGGCTACTAAACAAAGCACATACCTTGAAACAACGACTATCTAAGTGCCATGTGAGTTTTCACATCTAGGATTGTGCCACACCCATTCTTTTTTGTGTACAAATGTGATTCCATGAGATTTAGGGAATGCTAGAATACATAAAATCCTCTTTCCAAAGCATAAAATGGACCGATCAAGTAAAATCTCTCAAGCTAGTCTTGAACAATAGTAACAATGGCAATTGCAAGAAAGCACAGGGAGCATAATTGTCTAACTAGCATTAAGGTACGCGTGGAAAGGTCATGTTTGCGATTTTCAATAAACAAATTTACCAACCACATATGCAAACATATCCAACAATTGGCTGAGGCAAAATATTCACATCCAAGGATAACCCAAGTGCCTTGCAATACTTTCTTTGGGCACCACATCCCCTTGCTACCCAAGGCCTTCAAGTCGTGTTCCATATCGTTGATGAGGGCTGATTTTGGTGGTATTAATATGCAACCCTGAAGTACAAGCAAATAAATTCCATATGTTTAAAGCTTTTTGAAGGTTACCTTGATCAACCTTTAAGGCCATAACATTATAATCAATTGAGGCTTGGCCAATAAATTGTTGGCATGAAGGAAGAGTGCTTATCAACTCCCCATTTGCCACAAAGGGTGACAACATTGTCAAAATAGGGTGTGTTACAAGAGCAAATAATAGAGGACTCAAATGGCAACCCTGTATGACCAATCACGAGAGAAAAAATGACTTCGTAACACCACTATCAAGCATGATTCTGAGGTTGAATTCCCATTAATAGCATATACCAAATGAGACATTTTGGGCCCAAGCCCCATCTTCTATATAAGTTGGAAAAGAAAAGCATTAGGGGAGTTTTGAGGTCTGGAAAATGCCTTTTAGGAGATAGAGAGAGAGTGCTCTAGACCAATAGGAGAGCAAAGCCTCCATAACAGAACTTCTATTTTTAAAATGCAAAAAATTATTTTACAAAAAGATATACACATAATAATATTACGAATTTGTATTATCAATATCTATTTTTAACATCTTATATTTGTGATTGTGACATTCTTTACATTAATGGCATGCCGTCTCAGTCACTTTTATTTAATGATATGTTTGGATTAATGATAATGGTCGATTTAATCTAAATTCAAATTAGTAAAAAGCTTGACACTCATTTTTTTCCTTCTTTCTTTTATCCCTCTTGTGTTTTTCCCTCATTTGTGGTAGCCTGGTCCTCTGTGTGTGTGTGTGTGTGTGCGCGCGCGTGCGCGTGCACGCCATGGATACATAAATTCAACCTTTAATAAGGTTTCCAGGCTCCCAAATCACATCCATATCAGTGTTTAACTTATTCCAAATAGATGGAAGATGAATTATGATTATTATTAGCAAGGCATTTGGGTCACCATACAATAGGTAAAACATGGAAAAAGACAAAAATATGAGAGCTTGTTCATCTCTCCTTTGTGGTAGCCTGGTCCTCTATGTGTGTGTGTGTGTGTGTGTGTGTGTGCAATGGATACATAAATTCAACCTTTAACAAGGTTTCCAGGCTTCCAAATCACATCCATATCAGTGTTTAACTTATTCCAAATAGATGGAAGATAAATTATGATTATTATTAGCAACGCATTTGGGTCACCATACAGTAGGTAAAACATGGAAAAAGACAAAAATATGAGGGCTTGTTCATCTCTCCTTGGAAGGGTTGAATCCGAGATTTCAAGCTTGGAGAAATAAGAATAGCATAAAAGAGGTACTAGTGCAACATGTGTTTATGCATAGATAGCTACATTTGGAACTTGGAACTTCAAATCTTCCAATGCATAGACCAAATTGTAAGAATTTGATTCTTAAATTATTTCTTTTCTTGAACTTGGCTTGTTGATGTTATTGATGTTATACATGGTTTGATTGGAGAATACATTTACAAAGGTAGAAAGAAGACAGAGCTTGCAGAGAATAGAATATTCTTTTATGACCATTCTTATACTATCCCCATGCAGTGTAGCCAATAGGGATCTCCCCTTTCTTTGCTAGATTTTTCAAGCTTTGAGTGGCCTTTGCCAAGTCCAACTACTAGTGATGGCTATAGATGTAAAATATTTTCTGAGATATAGAGAGCATTAAAACTTAATATCTCAACTAGGCTAAGAAAAGTTACTTTGTTTATGGCTATTAATATATTTGTTGATTTTTTTTAAAATGTTGAGATAAGAAGATCAAAGGCAATGCTTTTAGTGAAGAACCTAACATATGATCAAGTCATACAATTTGTTGATGAAGGATGGGACACTAGAATAGAAGAAAAAATTATATGTAAGATAGTTCAAGACTTTATAGATTGTAAATATACGGTCGCTACTTAAAATTTCATCCTTAGCTCATATGATAGTAGATGGCATTATCTTGGTGGTAGTCTGGTTTAGCAAAGATCCTATAGTGGATCTTGATGTTTGGTTCAATGAGGATATTATTGCAATCCTAAAGGTTAGATCATCATGTACGCTACATCAAATGAGGATAGATTTCCAGAATAAAGATATTGAACTACCATGCTCATTTGTGTTCCAACTTAATAACAAACAAGTAGGTTTTTATATCATATTATATACACTTGAGGTGTTATCTAATTTCACTTCCTAATTAACAAACATTTGCAACATATTTTTTACAAATATCAAATGAGGAGAGAGAAGAATATACAGTGCAAAAATATTGAAGAAAATATATCCTTACTATCAATATAAAATACATGTATAAATTTTGTACGAATTTTTTTCAACCATCTCCATGACTTATACACATAAGGGGTTATAAGAAATGAGGCAAAGCTATTTCTTTCTTCCAAGACTTTTCTTAGGAGAAGGGTCATCCTTTCTAAGAGTCCTTTTGCCTTTCTTTGATGCTTTGGTTGCCTTAGGTATTGAAGACATAACTTCATCTACTGCAATTACATGCACCTTCTCTCCTTCATTGTCTAAGCCCCCACTACTGCCCATTCTTGGTTTCTTACAATTGACCATTATATACTTCATGACATTTGCTCTTATATACCAAATGTGCTCACTTGTATAGCAATCCCTTGAAAACTATCATACATTTGCAAGAAAAGAATTTTAGTTCATCATTATTTTTTACAATGAACTATATTATTATTATTATCAATGGACTATTTTGCAATGAAACTCTATGTAAAAATTTAGTATCTTTCATATTACCTTTACAAGTTTATCATCATAGTAATCAAGACCTTACCACAACTTGTCTATATTGTATTATTACAAGTAAATTTAGAAGGCATGGGAGGCACAAGTATCTATGCCAACATTGAGATAAAAAAATAGTGGTGGGAGGTAGTATTCTTGCAGAGTAGGGTCCTACCTTAATATTACTCTAAGGAGCCTAAGGTAATTATAAGTTGTGAGGCAAAACGACATCCAAGCATTTATGTTGTTGTCCTAGATTCACCTTGTCCACCTTGGCTAGCACTTGTAGCCCTTTACTGTTTTGGGCACCTCCATGACCTTGCTCTCCCAGTAGTCAGGAGCATGATATTCCCCAAAAGGTAGCATTCTTCTCTCTTTCGGCAACTCACTTGTCTTCCAGCCTTCTTCCTACATTAATCACCTCTTCCACCACCTTGGTTGCTAGAACTTTGCTCAATATATATTGGGGAATTGGAAATTAAAGTCGAAGGGTTCATGGCCATTCTCCTTCTGCTCCCATACTGCATCCTTCCAATCTACTGGGAACCAATGTTCTCTTAGAGGGATGGGCGCTTTTGGGGCCACTACTGGCTGAGCTCTCAGCCTCCTCCATGCTTGGTCCAACAAGTTTGTTCTCCTCCTTTGATCTATGCTTTCCTTTCCACAGTGGTGTCTACCTCCTACTATACTTTTAGCCATGGAGAGGGAGGTTGTGGGACTAACTCCTCGTCTTCCTGCCCCATTTCAAAGCTTGGTCCTACTTCTTTAGTCGGCCTTTGCATCTCCTCTCCCCTCTCATGCTCTTATGGCTTTCCTTCCTTGGGCCCTAGAGAGTCCACTTCTTGGACCGTCAAGCCTGCCCTTAGTAAATAGCTTCTTTGATCCAATGGGCTTTGGCTAGTTTGTGCTGCTTGTGGTTGGATGTGCAGCCCATCTTAGAGCCCTACAAGCAATCTCCAGCTTTCTCCTCAGTGACTCAACAACCTCCTCATCTTCTAATTGTGTGGCGTCCAAGAGAGTATTGAGTAAGGTGCGTTGTTGGGCTTCCAAGCTTATTTGCGTGGCCTCTGCCCTGCTTTCTGCTAATACCTTATCACATTCTACAAGGGCTAGTGAGCTCGCCAGGTCTCTTACTCTTCTTTCACTCCTGCCCACCCATTCATCTACTCTTCTTTTCATGTGTTCCAAGCTTTCATCTAAGGCCCTCATTCTTTTCTCTTGTTCCTCAATTTCTCTTTCTAGTCTCTTCTACTCTTCTAGTTCTAAAATCACCCTCTTCTCCAAATTTTCCACATTTTCCTAATATCTTTGGGCCCTCTCTTCTTCTCCAACTACGAACTCCTCCATGGCATTACGGATTCTTTTCATCTGTCCTTGCAACTCTTCTTGTTGTAGGATCAATAGCTTGTACTCCCTTTGAAGTCCCACCAGCTTCTGATTCTCATCTTTAACCCTCTTTCACTAGCTTTCCTCTTGCTCCTCCTTAGCCCTGAGCTCCACCTTTAGCTCACTTATTTCCCTTTGATAACCGGCCACTTGGCGGGTTCTCCTAAGATGGAAGGTTGGTAGCGTGTCTTTCTCTGCTTCTAACTCGGCAATAGCCATCTTCTTTTCCTCCTTTTCTCTCTCCAGCTATGAGAGGAGTTCTTTGACATAATCATCATAATTCGTAGATGATGGCAGTGCTATAGGGGTAGTCTTTGTGGATGCTTCTATCTTCTGTCTCTTGGGATCTTGTCTTGACTCCGCACATTCGTAGTTTTTGGCCTCTTTGTTCCCATCATCACTGGGGTTCCTCCACTTGCATCATGAGCTATCTCTTTTTTATTGATGAGAAATTGCACCCATGCCATAAGGTTACTGGCATCTACTGTAGTTGATGTGCCTTGGTTGGGTGTAGAGATTGGGGTGGTAGGCACTAAGATAGGTGGAATAGGGTCAATCAAACCCTTGCCCTTGCCTTTTGTTACTGGAGGTGGCATAATTTCTGGCACTTTGAAACTTGTCCTTGGGCCTTCTTCTCTATGCAGGCTCATGGTAGCCAACTCCTCCTTTCTGGAGGTCTGCTCCATTGACATGCGGATGGCCCTGGATGTCCTCTTCTTCTCTCCTTCTAAGCTCCTTAGCCTCTTCATCTATCTTTCTCTTTCTCTCTTCTTCCGCCTTCTTGGATTCCCTTTGGGCCTTGAGGTAGTCAGCTTTTTCTTTTTTTTTCTCTCTCTCTCTTCTTTCACCTTCCTTTGGGGGGTTTTCTTCTTGGACTTTTTGGCCCCTTTGTGGGGCTAGATCATGTTTCATGTTCTCCTTCTTTGTCACTCACGGTTCTCTCACTAGATTGTTCCTACTCTTGGTGGGGAGGTGACCTGTTTGGTGTTCATCAACTCCTTCTTCGCACCTTGTGCTTCTCCCAATGCCTCTCTAATGATGGTAGTCAAGATCCCACCAAATCCAATGGTCGAGGCCTTAGATGATGACTTCTTTCTTGCCTTGGAGGCGGGGGACTCTCCACCTGTAGGTCTTCCACCTATAGTCAGTGCCTTTGCTGACATCTTGATTGTCATGTGCACAAAGCCATTCAAGTTCACTTCATCTAAAGACTTGACTGCAATGCTTGGAAAGCATTGGCACATTGATCCTACTCATCAACGTGTTGTACCTTTGGCTGCAAAACAAGGCGTCCACTATCGTGGCTTGTAACTGGACTTCTGGGTCGGGGATATCAGCTAAGCTAATATCATCATTAGTGTGGACTAGCACTTTGTCCATTCCCAGAATGTTGTACACATCCCTTTTTGGCCATCTTTTGACTTTGTTGGACATGCCCAATGCTCTCTACACCAGCTCCAGGGTCAACTCAATTTCTACTTAGTGGATGGCCTCTCCTTGCCGCATAGTGTCATGGTGCCATGGTTCCTGTTGAAAGTATGGATGAACTCAGCACACTTTTCATAGTCCATGACTTGCTCAGCTTTCTTCGGGTACTTCTACAAATCGCATTGATTCACAATTTGCTTTATGACTTGCTCTTCCATGACTACATCTTCCAAATTCAGGATGTGCCTGAACTTGAATTGGTTGTAGGCCCTTGTCTCCACTGAGAGGCCATACTTTACTTGCTCTTCCTCTAGGAATAGCAACTTGCTAGTTTTCTCATGTCCTACCATTGTAGGTGCCTGTCATAAAGCCACATCTCACCATTAGTGTTCTTCGGATAAATTTCATGGAAAGACACATAGGAAATGAAAAAAATGCTCATTGAAAACTGAAATGCTTAAATACAAAAAGGAAATCTTCCTTTAAATAGTCCATGCATTCTTTAAAAAATTTATGACACTTTTCCTCAATCATAAGTTGATTTTTATCCATTCTTTTCTGCTTTTGGACGTTGATTGAGGTTTAGGGTTTGTTTTTATTTTCCACACCTTATCCCCTCCTCCCTTGGAAAGGAGAAGAATCCTTCTTAGGATTAGAGGTTGAAGGGTTAAGGCCATTCAATGTATGCTCACAATGTTTTACTTTTGTATGAGTCAAGCGTAGAAGTTTGTGTTATACTCCATGTAAGCACAGTGGTCTACATTGACAGGTCGGATGCTTACATGAGTGAGGTAAGTGAGGACATCCATTAAGAAGTCACTGGAGTCTATTCGGCTAGCAATGTGTAACCCCTCCTTCGTCAATATGAAATTTAAATAGGGGTGGGCCATGATGTTCTCCTCAAGGGGTCGGTTGCGAATAGTGGTCAACATCCTGTAGGAGGTTGGAGCTACATAAGTTGGGTCATACTTTGAGGTTTTAATGGCACTTCTCTACTCAGCATTGTTCATGATTTGGTAGCCCTCTAGCTCCCATTGAAGTTGGAGAGCATATCATTTTTGTAGGAAAGAGAAGTTGTTGACAACAAGAAGTTGTTTCAACTCTTCAATCTCCTAGTCTGTGGTAGGGACTGTGCTCTTATCATACGAGGTGATGAGTCATTGTTTGTGTGCTTGGTCGAGAAATATCGGTGGCAATCAACTCCTTAGCTACCTAGGGAGCCTTAACAAATACGAATTTTGGTTCTTTCCAAGAGCAAAGCAGCATATGTACCTTTGTGGGCCAAAGGCTCTTCTAAAAGACCTAGGTCTAGTCAGTCATAGCTTTTAGCAAGTGTAGTAAATGTAGTGTCCAAGTGTCAAAGGCAAGTAACCAAGTCATCCCCTATATTTTCAACTAAGTCCAAGGCCAAGGTAAGAATTGATCTTCACTCGTAAGAGGGTTTAGGCCTATGGGGGTTGAGGTTTGATGGGGCTAGATAGGTTTGCAGTTGAGATTGGCAATTTTGGCTACTTTTGAGGGGGCGGTGCAGTCACTTGCACATTAGGTGTGGGTTGTGATGTAGATGTTGTGCTACTAGATGCTTGTGAGGCCCTAGGGACACTAGCAATGCTAGGTTGAGGTGGTCTGGAGGCATCAAGCTACTGTTTTGGTCGACAGACTTGAGGCTCTATAGGCATAGTGGGTTTGGGTTCTATGGGCTCTGCAGCTTGAGTTGTTTGGGATTTTGGTTTTTGATCTGTCATGTGGGCTTGTGTGGCCAAGGTCGAGGATTGCCCTTGAGTAGTGCACTTGGCAGTCTTGGTTTTGGGCACCCATATCCAGATATTGCCCTTGTAATAGCCTTGCACTTTCAATAAGGCCATGGGGGTCCTTGATGTTTAGGTACCCATTTGATGTTCTTGGTAGTGGTCCTTGATGTTTAGGTACCCATTTGAACTTGGGTTCATGGGCTTTGGCTTTTGTCTTCGTAGTTTGCTAACATTGAGGCTTGGTAAGTTGTGATAAGTCACGACTCCCCTCCTTAGACTTCATGGTGGATTCCTCTATTGGTGGCTTTGCATGCTTTGATGGAGCCGCGCTTCCCTAACTAAAAGTTGTCATGATGCGTACATTGCCGATGGCAAGGTGAATGCACTGTGACTCGTAGTTGACATTGCAATGGGTCTGTTTTTTAAAGGCGCGTCTTAGCAATGATTCCTTACCAGCATCTTTTGTGTTTGACAACACTTAAAAGATTATGGGTATGCTCTCAAACTCAATAGAGGCTGTGACTTTGCACTTTTCCAAAAGTGGATATGATTGGTCCCCAAAAGGGCTGAGTTTGGCACTTGTGGGGTATAGTTGTGGTCAGTTGATTTGAGCCCAATGATCACGAGTTAAGATATTAACATCAGCTCCTTCATCGAGCACTGCATGAAAGGTATGTGTTCGTTGGGTGGTGACTATTATGGGGAGGTAAGCAGGCTCCACTGCTTCTTCATCCTCATCTTCAATTTTCATAATTGCGGCAACTCTAACTTTCACAGGGGACTCTAGCATGGGAGACTCATGTAGTAGAGATGTGTGGGAGGGTAGTACTTCTTTATGCAACTACCATTGAAGAAGCCTATGCCCTCTCCATCGAGGGTCTCAAGATCCACATTGCCGGTTTGGCTGATAGTGTGAACTCAAAAAGGCCTTAATCCCCTAAACTTCATTTTTTGCTTGTGACCTTTCATTGAGTATAATAGAATGAGGTCACCCCAATCGAAGTCTCGTTGCTTGACATGCTTGTCAAACCAGCTCTTACATTCTGCCTTTTTGCAAATCAGTGCATGGGCAACTAGAAGTCGAGTCTTTGATAGGCATTCTGTCCATGCCTCCTTCCCATCCCATCGCTCTCGAATGGCTACTCTCATGCTAGGGACAAAGAATTCCACTGGTAAAATGGCTTTAGTTCCGTAGGTCAACCTAAAGGGAGTTTATCTATTGCCGTTTTATAGGCTGTTTGATAGGCCCATAAGGATGCCATCAACTTGTGGTCCCAATTGCTGCGCGAAGCAAAGACTACCTTGGTGAGGATGTTCACTAAGATCTTATTTGTAGATTCTGCCTAGCTATTCGCTTGAGGGTAGTAAGGTGAGGATTTCCAATGTACGATTAGGAAGAGGTAGATAGGAGGTGAGCAATCATTTCATTGATGAAATGCATGCCTTGATCACTAACTAATTCAATGGGGCAGCTGAATCACGAGATCACCCGCTTCCAAAGGAACTTAGCTGTGGTTCTAGCATCGTTCTTTCTAGTGGCTTGTGCTTCTATCCACTTTGTGAGGTAGCGGTGATCTCAATTGTGTTGCAGGACTAATCGACCCAATGAAGTTGGTTTTCCATTTTTTGAAAGGCTACCTTGTAATGATTGGGGTTAACTCCATCTTGTCCTTGTGAACAAGTTACCTTGGTTTGTTGCATTCATTGCAGTGCTTTACATATCATTATACATCTCAAAAAAGTATAGGCCACCATAGTTGAGATTGCAACACCTTGTGGGCTGTTGTGTCTCCGCTGAAGTGTCCTCCATCAATTTTGTCGTATGCTTCTAAAAGTACGTCATGCATTTCATGCTTGCACACACACCTATATAGCAAGACATCGTGCCATAGCCTATAGAGCTGACTTCCTTTGACTGATAGGGTTTTATCTTGAGGATGAGTCGCCTAAGTCGGGCTTTATCAATGGGTCTTTTAGGTAGTCCGTGTTCAAGCTCTTGGACTATGTCATCTGCCCAATATGGCATCAAGTCAGCTCTAAACAAATCTTTCTCATAGACACGTTAAAGAGATGTGCGTCTGGCAAATCGTCGGTGATACCCTATTCGAAAACTTCTCCTATGGGTATGAGGGGCATGTGGTCAACCATATAATGTTGTTTCCCTTTGCACACAACCACAGAGAAGTCGAATTCTAACAACAAAAGTAACCATCGAGCAATGCATCCTATAGCACAAGGTTTATTAACAAGATAGAGCAATGCTTGATGGTCAACAAAGAAGGTAAAAGGCATTGCCAACAAATAATGCCGAAATTTCTTTATAGCAAATACCATGGCTATACCTTCTCTCCATCGTGGAATACATTTCGGTGTCAGTGAGTTTTCTGCTAGTGAAACTCACTAGATAGTCTGGATTGTGTTCTCCAAGCTGGCACAACACTGCCCCCATGGCAAATCTCGAGGCGTCAATGTGGACGTGGAAGGTTATGGTCTAGTATGGGGCTCGTAGTATTGGCACAGTTGTTAGAGCCTTTTTCAACTCTTCATATGCATGTTAGCATTCCTCGGTCCATTCTAATATTATCAACAACTTGTAGAGTGGTCTAGCAATTAACGCATAGTTCAACAAAAATTGTCAATAGTATCCTATATGCCCTAGGATGCACTAAATTCCCTTGTAATTGATTGGTGGTGGAAGGTTGACAATAACCCTAACTTTCAAGAAGTTAGTGGCAATGCCATTCTTGGACACCCCCTAGGATGCATCCATGCTTCACCTAGAAAGGGGGTTTAGCGAGAGACAATACAATATATATCATTTAAAGACTACACACACTTTGTCTAGGTGTTCTTTCCAACTTGAGTGAACACATAGGTCATCAACAAACACCTCTAACTCTTGCCGAAGCATGTCCTTAAAGATGGTACACATAAGTCGTTGAAATGTGGCTAGTGCGTTTGTCAGCCCAAAGGGCATGACTATGTAGGCAAAGACACCCCACTTGATAGCAAATGTAGTCTTATGACTGTCATCAGGATGCACTTGCACTTGATTCTAACCTGAGAAAACGTCCAAGAAACTACAAGCTTCCTTGCTAGTCACTCTCTCAAGCATATGCTCAGTGTATGACAATGGATAGTTGTCTCTCTTTGAAACGGATGTAGGAGACTCGGGAGAGAAGAGCACACACAATGTAGGTGCTGTCAACAATGTTATGACAACCTTATTGCACTTTCATATATATATGAATAAAGAATATGGGCGGTCACTGTACATGGGCAGGCCCAAGGGCCTTTTACCCCAACAACCTCCCACTAAAAGGCCAATGGGCCAGGGAGTGAAAAAACAAAACAAAAGAAAAGACTTAGGGTGAGGAATCATGATATCTCACCCAACGCCCGATCGGAAAGCGAGCTGTGCAATAATTGTCAGGAATCTCCGAGTCCAAGACATCCAGGAGGCAAGTGATCCCACAGCTCCATACAACAGAGGGATCCAGCACAACTCATGAGTGCAAGGCTGTACATCATCATCATCAGAGTAGCGCATAGCATTAGCATGGCGCATAGAAGACAACGGAGAGCATCCAAACTCTCCAGAGTCAATCATTGAAAGAGGGCTAGCATCCCGGACACAAGTCAGACGGGGTCTCAAGATAATATGCGGCCTCAACAAAGCGGAAGACTGACATACGGTTGTAGAATCAGCCCCATAAAGCACACTGAACGCACATCAAGAGGCTCGAGAGGTGTCTGTGTCTCATAAAAGACATCATGATGGCTGCATAGAACCTGCTAGGCATCCAAATCCCAAAACTTGTAAGCCGTAAAGTCACCATCTCCATAACCAAGGAGAAGACATCTGCGTGACATATGCTCATGTTGCATATTGACAGTGGCTTGGCAGCCAAATATCCTCAAGTGATCATAGGAGGGTCTCATACCACTCCATGCCTCATTGGGTGTAATATCCAAAGTCAAGTACGACGTCCTGTTAACCAAGTAGACTGCCATCATAAGGGTTTCTAGCTATGGTAAGCATAGCAACAACCTTTGCTTTTAAGGTCAGGCACATGCCATGAGCAATCCCATAATACTGGGGGCATAAGAAATCAATGCCATACTGCTGACAAGAGATCCGTAAGCTGGGAGAGATAGCATGACTCTCATAATCCATCTGCAAGCATCTAGGCCTGCTACCAGTAGAATCCATAAACCTGTCAAGCATAGCAACAACATCCTCAATCCATACCAAAGGGTAAGCCCAAACATGGTGGGTAGCATGATCCATGAAAGTCACAAAATACGACGCTCCACCAAGTGACTGGGAAGGCATAGGTCCATATACTGCAACATGGACTGGATCTAGAGGAGCATGCCTCACACGATCGCCATAAGCCAAAAAGGCTCTGCACGGACCATGAGTACAATGAGGGTAAGTAGCATGGGGAAGAGTAGGCAATAAGCCCATATCACATAAAGCATCCATCTCAATGTGTCGTACATGGCCTAGGCGACAATGCCATAACAATGTATGTGGTATCTGCGTAACTGCAACCATAGAATCTCCCACATGAGAGACATGCACTACATAATCACTACCATATCTAGCAGCTCTGGCCAATACCAAGCAACCACGATAGATTTTCCATGAAGTATCCCCAAGAGAGACATAATATCTTGCACCATGCAACTGACTGACAGGGATCAGGCTCTTACTGAGCGTAGGTATATGCAAGACATCACGGAGCATAAGAGAAGACCCGTTTGGCAAAGCCAAGTGTATATCCCCTGTACCAATGACATGACAATCCTACTCAAGGCCCAAAGAAATACATCCGTCAACCTCCCTGTAAGAAGAGAACCAAGTTCTATGTGGAGTAACATGACAAGATGCCATACTGTCTAAAAGCCAATCAAAGGTATAGGCCATATCATTGAGCAAGTAATCTACAGGGTAACACGATGCCACGAGTCTAGGCTCAGCTGCATCATCATGGGTAACTACATGCACCATACCACTATCAATAGTGGTCTCACCTACTGTATCACTGACTCTGCTCTCATGTCTAGTGCGGCACAATCTTTTCTACTCTCTAGTCCACTTGAAGCATTTACGCTTCACATGCCTTGTCTTTCCAAAATGAAAGCAAACAGAATCTGTAAAACTTGTAGAAGAGGACAACTGCTCTGTAATAGCATGAGTGGGGCTATCCAATACATCCAAGGAGCTCAAAGAATCGGGGAAACTCTCATCAGAGAGAACAGGCTCATCAAGAGGACTGTTTGTATGACTAGAAGAACTAGAAGTCGTCATAGCATACTGCAAAGGTGACTCATCCAAACCAGAAGGGGAGAACACAAAGGCATCAACCACGGATACAAAAGCTCCCACACAGACAAGCCTAGCAGACAAAAGCATGACATATCCAACCACTATAGCTCACAGCCATAAAAGCATAAGCATACCTTGGAGCCATAAATGCATAAGCATCCCTGAAACATAGGAGTATACATAACTTTGTAGTGTCTCATACCATAATTGACATACATGTCCAACCAAGAACAACAGGTGGCAAATAAACCTTCAAGAATCAAGCTCCAATAAAAGCCCAAATATCTGTGTAAAAGCATACATGTAAGAGGCTTTGTAAAATACATAGCAGCAGACCATGTGCATACATGGGTGGCCATAAAGATCAACTGCTCCTTGACATACATGGGCAATAGCAACCCAAATAGCATAGATGTCATACAACAGAGAAGTAGGACGGCCATAACTGTAAATCCCAAGCACTATCCAAGTCCACCGATCAGTAAGTATCCCGCATATCAAATGCAAACGAGTAATCACAGCTCAATAGGCAACTGCCAAAACAAGGGAGGAGTTCACTGCTCAATAGCTATAAGTGCATCCAACTAATAGCCAAGATCCATAATCAGAGCATCAAATCCCATATAGCATCCAGGGTCATAATGAAAAAAGCCAAGTCATAACAGAAAAAGCTAAGTCAATGTCCAACTACTCAAGGGAATACTCAAATGAATGTCAAGACGAGCTCAAACAATTGCCATCCACAACCAAAGCATAAAGCATTCACCAAGACATCATAACCCAACCTAAATCGAGTTCTAATCTCAGCTCAAAAGCATTTCAGAGCATAAACAAGACATATGGCATACTCTAAATATATCATGACATCATACCGAGTAGCCGAGAGCACCCCATGACCAATAGGCATAACCCAATTGTAGCATAAATAGCTTCAGCCCTGAAGTTTCCAGCTGCAAATAACAGTCCAAAACTGAGTAAAATAATACTTAAATCAAGTGCCAACTCATAGGCATACATTCACAGACATGTAGGCACCAACCAGGCATCAAATGCCAAGACATGTAAGCATAAAATTGAAGTAACAAGTGGCTGCCCTGTTTTGGACAGATCTGAGACTGTTCAAAACAGTCAATCGCTGAGCTAAATTAGCTCCAAATGCGTCTCACATAAGAGGCATGACATCCACAAGTGATATGGTATCAATAGACATCAGTAGAAGCATCACATAAGCCATAAGCATATAAATACATACTGTCTCAGACTTAAAATCTATTGCAGAATAATTTGTTATCAGAATTTGGCAAATCCGACATCACCATTGCGTCCGGAGCATGCCAAAATCCCAACTTAGACTCTTACCTTGCCTGAATCGGGTTCCGAATGCTCAATATATGACAAAAAGAGTGATTTTTGAGCCATTTTTGCAAACAGGCGCAAATAAAACGTGAGCATGCTGCTGTACTTGAGGGGCTAAATCAGGGTGGGTAGGGAATAAGCAAGAGCCCAATGAAGGCTTACAATAGACCTACACAAGCCTAGGACAAGTCCAAGCAAGAGATGAAGAGAATAAGCTTCAATGATGGAAGCTATGGCTGCCTCTTCATGAAACCTTGCTGTTCATATCAAAGAATGGCTGAGAACTGAGTGAGAAGCAAGCTCTCATACCTCGTGTAGATGTTGGGGAAGGCCGGGAAGCACTCGCGAAGGACTTGCTCTGATACTAATTGAAAGGGATGTAGGAGACGCGGGAGAGAAGAGCACACACAATGTAGGTGTTGTCAACAATGTTATGACAGCCTTATTATACTTTCATATATATATATATGAATAAAGAATATAGGCGGTCAATGTACACGGGCAGGCCCAAGGGCCTTTTACCCCAACACTCTTTGTTGCAGCATTGACCTTCTTATAATTAACACACTCTCTGATTTTTTTGTTCTTCTCGAGGACGATTACAATGGGCGAGACCTAGTTAGTGTGCTCAATTTCATAGATAGCCTCTTCGTTGAGTGTTTCAACTCTAAATAGTCCCAATGGTGCTAATGGCATGATTGTCAAGCTAGAGGATGGTTTCCATCTAGGGAAATCGGCAAATAGGTGGGTGATTCCACACTCTGTGCATCTGAGGTCAGCTTTTTCTCAGTTCGCTTGCTCCCTCTCGAGGCAGCGCAAGGACATGTGCTTTGGAGTAACCATAAGTCCAACAAGCAATCAACTCTTGGGTTTTCCCTCTTAAGCCCCTACCTCGACCTCTGTCCAACACCATCATTGGCATTGGTCTATAGTCCATAAGGATTGGATTTCTCTCTTCATCATATGAGACATAGGGGTTTACATATGCCTCTTTGTCATTTGGCTCCTCCATGTAGTGGACTAGAGCATTGCTTAATGGTGGGTTACAAAGGGTATGGGCAGCCTAATTATGCATGGATGGATGGATTTGCATCATTAGGTGCTGGAAGAGCCAATGGGGCTCTCCTCCCAAAGAAATTCGATGGCCTACTCCCTAGGTATGGCTGGTTGTAAGGCTATGAGTGTATAGAAGTCTTCTTGGAAGTCTACAATGCATGGCATCATGACCAAACCTACTGCAATTGGCGTAGTGTCGAGATTGAGGGCCTTGACACTCTACTGGTAGGTGATTTCCACTGCAATGCATACATTGGACATGTGGATGCGTAGGTCTCCTCACCATTTCTTGGAGTCTAGCTAGCTCCATCTTCATTTCGGCCAACTCTTGACCCTAGTCAGTGCTTTTCCTTATATCTTGGGCACTTGGGATTAATCTTTCGCTAGATGTTGTGGCCCTTTCTGGGGATCTAGGGTTAGCTTCATTTGGATTAGAGCTCATGGAGGTTCTCTCCTTGAGTTGGTTGTCCACTCGTATGGCCTCTTCAAAGACCCTATAGCTAGCGTGTCTCTCTGCAGGCTCAAGTTTCCTGCCAAGACCTTGTAGAGTTTCTCACTACATATTTCATTGATAAAGACTATGGAGACTGCTCTCTCTATGGGTCGTTCGTTAGCTAGGATCCTCTTATAGAAACTTCACATTTGGGTAACATAGTCCATAATGACATCTTTGTCCTTTTGCTTGACATTCATCAGCCAACTATGTGATTGTCGGAGTACCCAACCTCAAAGAATCTCTTAATGAAGAGATTCTTGAGATTGTTGAAGTTGTTGCACTCAAGAGTGTCAAAGCTTGTGTACCATTTCTACCCTTATTGCCTAGGCATAGGCCGAAAGCTTATGAGCGTTGAGCAAGATCGGTGAGGCCATTTGCCTCTTGTAGACCTGCTCAAATTGCTCTACAAAACTATATGGGATCGTTGCTTGGCTGGTATTTGTCTAGCTACTTTCTGATTGTAGGGATATTCGATTGGCTCTTGGATCCCTGGATGACTCCTAATCCTGCAAGCAATGAGGTTGCTAAGGCTGTCGTGCTCTACTCTACTAACATATTGCCAATGAGCCGCTTCGTGAGAAGCTCACTCAGCATTAAGTCTGCCTCTAGTGCACGCTCTCTCTCTCTCTCTCTCTCTCTCTCTCTCTATATATATATATATATATATATATATATATATACATTAGCTCCCGTTCGATTTCCACTCGCTAGAGCTGCTGGACTTCTCACATATCTATGTCCTTCCGCAATTTCCTAGCGTGTTGCTCTTGATTGTAGGCTATGATGCTCTGTAGTGCCTTACGTGCTAATTTCCTCTTCTCCTCAATGTTTGCAAGGGTATCCTCTAATGGCCTACCATGGTGTTCCATTTGTGTACGTAGATCATATCTACTCACCATTTGTTGGATTTCAACTAGACATCTCCCAAGTCGAGCTCGTCGTTTCCATGGTTCCTATTGGTTTCAGCCATGTCTGTGGCCTCTTGCTCCACCAAGTTGTTGATGAGGTTGATCAAGTTGGGCAGTGTTGCACTTCCAAAGGTGTTGATCCTTCTATGTGTCTGGCTTTCCATGTCAGGTCTTTCTCTTGGTCCTACGAATTGGGACTCTTCATAGCCCGTCTCAGTTTGAGGGTCATCTCCTATTGGTGGATTTGTTTTGCTTATTATGTTGGAGTGTGTTCTTTTCTTTATTATAAACCATCCTCAACTTATGTACACTCCAAGTGCACATGGTGTTCTTTCCGTGCACTGTGCGAAATCAGGCTTTCAGTCTTTGTAAGTGCACTTCAAGTGTAAAAAACTATGTGGTGTGCGAATGCAAAATGACAGATGCAAAGTATGGCCGCTCTCAATGGTCTCTAGGGCCTCTATGGCATCTTTCAGGTGGGTCAATTTATAATCGAGGTCTATGGGTCGATTTGTGGCTCTAAGCAGGTTGGAGAGCTAGTGAGTTAGCTAGCGTTGCTTCTAAGTTCAGTAGGTCACACTCGCACAGTCAAGAGGCTCCACGAGTCGTCTGACGCATTTGGAAGGCTATTAAAAGGTTTCCCTATCACGGAAGGTGCTCTGCTTTGCCTGAGATGTTCTGGATTTGTCAATTTTCACTTCTAGCTTTTGGTTCGATTTTTCGATAGGGTCCAATTCTTAGTGTCCAATTCTCAAATATGGACGTCCGAGTGTGGGTGGCCCGTTTCATTTATCTGACTTTGATGTGTGCAATTTCCAAGCAGTCGGATTTTTGCAAGTCCAAGTGTTCGATGGCCGATAGTTCGAATTGGAAAACTTATGCATTTGATCAAACGGGTCATAGGGGGTTCGAAATTGATTGTTGATTTGCATCCAATTGGATGGTTCAAATAGTATCCAAGCATCTGATTATTGAGAATCGGATTGTTTGATGATCCAAAATTGGATGCTTAAGTCCGATTTTGGGAATCAGACTCTAATGACCTAGTCTGATTCCGACGACGCACCAACCGTGATCACAAAATCTCAATTTGCGGTGCCGATTTAATGCATGTAAGGTCACATACATCTCCATAATGCAAGAAATGGGCAAGGGTCCAGGTTCATATATACTTGGAATGGTTAAAAACTCCTGCACAAGTCGATCGCTCTGTCAGAAGCCTTAGGTATCTCTCTTCTCTCTCAAGTTCACACACACACACACACACACACACACACACACACACACACACACACACACACACACACACATAGAGTTGAAGCTAAAAATGAGCCCTCGACCCCCCTTCCTTTGTTCTTAAACCTTCGTTCCAATGCCCGAGTGCTACCCCATTAATGCTCATGCCTTATCAATGGATTTTAATCCCCTTTTTCCCCTATTTTTGCCCTGTTTTGGGCCTATTTACATCATCAAGCCTAAAGTGATTCTCTTGGATCTCTCAATCGTATTCTACTCTAAATGCAACAAAAATCAAAACTCAAGCACTGAAATGATTTATTCTACTTGCCAAATCATCAAAACCCAAAATACTTACTTGCATTGAAGATTAAACTCTGAAATCTTCTACCTATATCAGGTATCGGTTTAGGAATGAAACCTACTTTGACGCTCGATTTGAAGTGCACAAGTGCTCAAGCCTGAATTCATCATCTTGGCAACAAAACCTAAATGTAGTGGGAGCTCATGCTCGATCGCCAAGACCCATAGACCGCTTATTGTTCAAGTGTTTCAAGCGAGCTCTAATGACTATCTCTCACCTAGACGATGCACTTCCAATCCTACGGGTGTAGTGAGCTTACCTCGATGCCCAAATGAGTGGCCTCCTCCCTCAAGCACTCTAGTAGCTCCACAATCCTAGATGCAAGCTCAAGCAACCTCAACCCTCCTTCCTCAAGCTCTATCCTCCACAGTTGTGCACTAGAGAAGAGAAGAAAAGAGAAGAGAAGAGAAGAGAAGAGAAGAGAAGAGAAGAGAAGAGAAGATGGAGAGCTTCTCCTCCCCGGTCCCTCACCCTCACACACTCACTCCCTTACACTCTCACACTCCCTCTCTCAACACAAGCACACATAAGCAAGAAGGAGAGAAGAGAAGAGAAGAATAAGAAGCCCCTTTAGCCACATACAAGAATGAGCTTCTCATTCACTTTTTGAGTTTATTTAGAAGCCCTAAATCCCTTGGGTACCCATCCCCTTTTTTACATCACTAGGCATCTTGCCAAGGTCCTTTTTCTCTATTCCCTTCTAGTTGCCTTATTTCTTTACCTATACTCATCTAGATTTTATTATTTGCATAGGAGGGAGCCTGGTGGTCTTTTATAAAATTTTGGTGATGCCTTTGCATTTTAAAATGCGCCTTTACCTTTGACTTGACCTTTTACACTTTTAGCATTTCCTCTCTTATTCATTTGCTGGGTTGCCTTTTTCTGCATTATTTCATATTCTAAATTTTCTTTTTTTCATCTCACATCAGGGTTAATAGAAGTTTAGAAGGCTTGGAGATCTGATGGATCTTTGAAGCACGGCCTTTAGGATCAACTTTTGGCTTTCTTGCAATAGCCTTAGTTCTAGCTATCTAAAATCTCTAGGAAAAACAAAACTCAAAATTAGGACATCCACAAGTTAAACAAGCAAAAAGTTGACATAGCCAAGGATCTTATACATCCACAGTTGTTAGCTTAATGTATGCCATAGTTGCTACACATCTTTATATTGCCTATGCAATGAAAGTGGTTAGCATATATATGACAAACCCTGGCAAAAAGCATTAGAAGGCAATATAAAGTATCATGAGATACTTGAATGACACTAGTGCTTGCTTCAAAGTGCATGACAACACACTTACATAATCTAACGTATGAAATGTAAAACGAAGACATGTGCATGAGAGAGAGTTTCATTTTCATGTTTCATACGTCTAAAAACAATTTGTGATTTTACTTCAGAGAAAACTCGTAAACAAACAATGATATAGAGCTACCTAGGATCTATTAAAGAAAATTACATTACTATAGAGAAAATGTCTTCTTTTTAGCTAAAGAATATAGAAAATACTGTGCATTATGGGACCTTGTGTGTGATGAAATCTTACCTTGTGTGGTGGGCTTGTGTGGTGGGTATTAGAAAATTTTGAGTTGTGATGAAGTTGCCTTGCACACTGGTGAATCAGAGCAAGAAAGAGCTTAATGGTTCAAAAATTTGCTTTGTGATTCAAATTTTCTTTTTAAAAGGGCATTTCCTCAAAGTATAATGAGCAATTTACTTCACATGTGTTGTGGATATACAATTGTCACCTCAAAACATGTGTTACATGTCATTGACATTTTTGAATGTTATGGCATTATTTTTCGGGTAAAAGGGAAGAATTTTAAGCATTCTTTTTCTACTTTAAATATATCATTTTTTAATTAGTGCATGGTACCTTTTGAGTGAGTTCCAAGGCAACTATTTATAAATAAATACACGTTGTGAAGCCAAACCAGGTTGGTTTTTACACAAACTTTCCTTCTACACATTTCTCTCTCTCTCCAACAACCACACACCTTGCGCATCATAAGCCAAGAATACATGTGCTCTTGACAAAACAATTGGTCGTTTCTCATCCTATGTAATTGTTCATTTCTCTTATGCAAGTCGTAAGCCAAGAATACATGCCCATAAAGCAATTGGTCATTGCTCTTATACACAGGTGTTGTGATTTATTCTTAATTCCACTGAGAGCAATATAAATGATTGAATAATTTTTTAAAAGGAATTCCTCTTTACTTGTGTTCATTTTTTCCATTGTTGAACAATAAAATTTATTGGATGAAACACGATAAGACTCCAAAAATCTCCTCTGACCTCCATAATCATGTTTCATAAGTCATCAACTCATAAATTGTGGATGTCAGATGAAACACAAAAGATGATGCCATGGTTTGCTACTTGAATACTAAACTTGCATTTCATAAGTCCTAAATTTATAAATCTCCATGTTAAGAGCATATTCCAAGTGATGTAGATTGAAAAATATATTACCACTTTTTGTTGAGTCATTTTTAAGGCAACCAGGACTTATACATATCTAAATTGCTTATTTGGATGTAAGCAAATGTGGATTGGTTCTTTGTATTCCTAAACTTGGATTTTTGTTTTAGAATTTGGTTCTATGAGTAATCAAGATGACTAAAAGGAAGATTTCTCTAAAGGAAATGGAGGAAGAGGATCTGGAGAATATGTATGATGTGAAGCTCTTTGATTTTCTCCATGCAACTAGAAATTCATCCAGATTCAACTACACTAGAGATATGCTCAATGTTCCCTTTGATTTGCAAGAGCTCTTGAAGGATCTTGAAGACAAACTGAAGGATTATAGGGAGTCTTATGATAGACATGTGCATGGCCTAGAGATTGAGGGATTTGTCCATTACAACGATGTAGTGGAAGCTACTAATGCAACTAGAAAAACTTTGCAAACAATGTTTAGCCTCATTCATAAGGAATTTAAGAAGTGGGAAGTGGATTGCCCTTTTCATTAGAATCAACATCAACATCAATGTCCACAAGGATGTTGGATTTCTTGTATATCTTCATGGACAGTTCTTCTTTAGATACAATACAAGAGAAGGAGACAAAAGATATTGCAAGTAAAGATAAAGAGGTTGAAGAGAAGGGCGAAATGTTTCAAGAGGATTTTGAGAACCAATTAGTGCAGGGATGTGATGTTGCTTTGTTTAAAAGTGAGAATATTACAAAAGTAGAAGAAAAGGAGATAGAGTTGAGTATAGAGATAAGAAGATCCTCTTGATTGTGTCCCAACATTTCTCACGTACCTCATCAATAGAAAGATATATGTATTGCTAAATGATATTTAACACCTTTTTGATCTCAAAGAAGATTACTGCTTATTAGCAATCCTTGTAGGATGGGGTCAAAATGATAAGAATTTTATAGGTTATGAATATGAATTGCTAGCAAGTCTTGATGTTGAGGGAGAGAATTTTCAAGATAGCTATGTAGTCTTGTATTCATGTATTAATCAAATCATGGAATATGAAAAGGAGGGGCTACCTACAGAAGAAGAGTTCTCAGAGTGTTAACCGTTAGACGAACAAGGTGAAAAATCTGAAAAAGCTAAAGCAGAAGACAAAGGCCAAGGCAAAAGTGAAACGGAAGACGAAGGCGAGCCAAGAAAAATATGGAAGCACAAGAAATGCAGAAAAGTCCTAAATAAAGGAAAAGGGTGCACAAGAAAAAGTGCGAATCAATACTTTTGTAAAAGAGCGCAAGCGCATCATGGTTTAATTTAAAGAGCATCGAGCTCTCACCCGTGCAATTTGTAAAGTTACATGGGCGGTAGGAAGAAAGCTAGGAAGATAGAAGGGCAATTGGAAAAAGGGCCTAGGCCACGGTCGGCCATGTAAAAAAGGGGATAAGGGGATGACCACCCAAAAGGGATTTAGGGTTTTGTATATAAAGTTGAAAAGTGAATGAGAAGCTCATTCTTGTGTGTGGCCAAAAGTAGCTCTCCTCTTCTTCTTCTTCTTCTTATTCTTGCTTGCTTGAGCTTGTGCTTGAGAGAGGGAGTGTGAGAGTGTGAGGGAGTGAGTGTGTGAGGGTGAGGGACCGTGCGGTGGAGAAGCTCACTGCACCTGGTAAGCATGAGAGCACGTAGGCTATGTGAGAGGTAGCCATTAGCATTCGGCTTGAAACGCTTGAAGCAATAAGCGGTCCGTGGGTCTTGGCGGTTGAGCGAAAGCTCCCACTACATTTTGGTTCCATTGCTGGGACCAACGGATTCAAGCCTTGAGTGCTTGCCCGCTCCACATCGAGCATTGAAGTAGGGTTTTCCCCGAATTGGTGCTTGAGATAGGTAGGAAGTGAGGGGGATGAAAATGGTATTCGATCTCCTTGGTAAGTAGGTTTTTTGCTTTTTTGAGATTTATGTTGTGAGATGGAGTAGTGTAGGTATTTACTTTGTGATTTGGATGCATTAGAGTATGAGAAAACAAAGAAAATAAGCATTAGGGTTTCTGCTGTCAAAACAGGGAAAGAGGGTTTGATTTGCTTGCCGATTTGTACTTTGGAGGGTATTTGCTATTCCAGGGGTATAGAATCCTTCATTCATGTCTATTCTTGCATTGTGGAAGTTTATGTGACCCCTCAAGGCCAAAATCATAAAAAACGAAGCATTAATCGTCAAATCCGCCAAAACTGTGTCGCGTTCGGCCCGTTTGAGTGACGGCCATTCTGGGCCGAACCCTAGAATTGGCCCTCGGTCCTCTCCCATTCGGCCCTCGGCCCGACCGACTCGGCCCAAAAACTCATTCGGCCCGGCTAGCTGACTCGGCCTATTCGGCCCTCGGCCCGGACAACTCGGCCCTAACATCGACTTGGCCTGTTCGAGCGATCCACTCGGCCTGGTCGACTCGGCCCACTTGGCACTCGGCCCACACCCATTCGGCCCTCAACTCGGCCCACTCGGCCCTCAAACATCCAGATTTAGCCCTCGGCCCTCGACCGACCGAATTTGGGACTCGGCCCAAAAACGACAATTTTTCCAAAATTTCATTTTGGCCAAAACTGAGTTGCCACTACCAAAATTGACTCTAGAAATCGTATAGAGCCAAAGGTACATCATAGATCTATCACTAGGCTAAAATCCACAGCAAATAGCTCAAAAATTAGCTACCAGAGGTCCTCCCAATCATGCATGGTATTTACCGTAATGGCCCTTTGGGCCGGGGGCACTACCCCCTCGGACTCCTGCATAGGGGGCTCTACCCCATCCGCACCTCCCCTGGTAGGCTGGAGAGAAAACGCGCGCTGCAACAGGTCCTTCGGATTAGGCCCTAGTGTAGTAATGGCTCTACACAAGCATAGATCTTCACTTGAAAAGCAGCAAATGGAAGCCCATACCCAAATAAAGACAAACAAAGACCCTAGAACCTCAACGGGCTAATCTAGCCATCAAGGGAAAAAAGGCCACACCACAAGAACACATGTACATTGTGTTCAAACTGTGTCTAGTCGAAGTAGAATGCAACATCATCAAGCTATCAATGCGAGGGTGACTAGACATGACAGTCCTAACGATAGATGTACCTTGAGCAGCGCTACACAGACAACCCAAGACCTCAGTAGAGAATCCACGTCTGACTGTGTAGTTAGGGACTCAAAGGCATGTATCAGAAGGCTTGAAGCTATAAACCAAGACCCGAAAGATGAAGACATAGTGCCACCTGCTTATCTTAGGGTCAAACTCACTGCAAAAAGAGAGCATAGTGTTGATGCTCTCATTGATGAAGGAGCAAATTTCAATATCTTGACTTACGAAGCATGGACTCTACTAGGTCAACCAGAGCTCAAACTGATTGATGCAACTCTTAATCCTTACGGGGAACACCCACAAGCACTTCTAGGGAAGTGCAGAATCCTTGTAACTATTGAAACAGAAAGCTTGCCAGCCCTGTTCTATGTTCCTCCAAATAGCGAGAATTGTGGAAAGGAAATCCTCCTAAGAAGGCCCTTCAAAAAGGCAACGAAGTGTGAAGCTGACTATATAGCACAGAGGATACACCTAACACTACTAGGTGTGAGGATAATCATGACTTTTAGCAAGGGTGACCTCACCAAACCTCAAGGGAAGGGCAATGAGCATTCTGACATACCAAGCAAGCCTAGTAATGAGAGCAAGGAGTTGTTGAAAGAGTTGATACAAGCGCAGGTTGAATGGAGAGAACTAGTGAGTGAGGCCATACTTGAAACAAAAAGGTTAGGAGACAAGGCCAAGGATAGGGTTTGGACTTACAAATATCGTAGAAGACCATGAAAGAAGCCCAAGCCTTATAGATGAAGGCATCGATGGAGAGCTAGCACAACGCCGCGATGGATATCCAAGGCATTGCTTTGTGCTCAAGGGTATTATGCAAGCAATCGATGGATTTGGGTACCAAAACCCCCTGCTAAACCACCTCTGTTAGAAGCCCAAATTATGTCAAAAGCAAAGAGGCGTAGGAGGAAACCTAAACGAAAATCCAAGTCTCGAACCAAAAATATTGGAGTGATTGAGCCGCTCATGATTGAAATCAAGAAACCAAACATGACCTATCAAAAAGTAGATCCTCAATCTAGCGTGCTTAGCAAGCAGATATCAGATGTAATTGTCGAGCGTGCACAAGGTCCACTAGTGCCCAAGGAGCCTTTGACTTCCCAAGAGGATAATGAGCACCACAGGCACAACATTGCTCATGATAAGGCTGATTGCTCAACAAAGCTAATGACAGAATCGTTTAACAATCACGAGCAAATACTCTAGTCAGTGCCAAGCCCACGTAGGAGTCCCAAATCTCCTACATCCTCTTCACCTAAATGGACACGGGAAGCACGGCAGCAGTAACCTCGTGCCGCTGCTCAACCTGCACAAGTGAATGCGCAAAGGGCAACAAAAGACACGACTACTTCTGATCTGCCTAAGGACTTGACACCGCAATCTACCAATGGTAGCCAGTCCACTGAACTAGCCACCGCTACTTCAAATCAGGGATCACAGCAGTCACAGCCCTTGGCCGTGACAATGTCCCTTGCGGAACGTGTCCTTAGTAGTTTACCTATGGAGGAGGTGTTGCAACCAAATTCATTAACAACTCCAGTACTTCCAAAGTGCCTAAAGCCTAGACTGGAGGAGTTAAACAGAAGGGAAGAGCTAGACTCTCCAAAAAGGGAGGTAGTTGTACCCTCACAACCTAGCAAGACTATTCAATAGGCCACGGCTATGTCCCATGAGGACACACCAGAGCAGGGGAAAGTTGAGGCCCAACCAAGCACATCAACAGCTGACCTAGTTCAGGGTCTTGAGTCATTAAGTTATGCACCTTCACTTACCAAGAAAAGGAGGAGAAAACAACGAAAACAACAGCAGCTACAAGTGGTTGTAGACCCCAAGAGCATTGAGACCAAGAGTACTGGAGAGCTGGGGAATCAAGCATCAAGTCCATCCACCAATGAACCCATTGATGTCTCTCCTAATAGCGGTGAAACCTCAGACACATCTGTGTGCTCTGAAAAATCAAAGCAGTCGTTGCCATCAACAGTTGCTTTCAACACTCAATCCATCGACCATAGAACTCGCATCGACTAATCAAGAGTGGATACAACGCTGTCACAACAGGGTGAAAAATCCATACCAGTCACATCCAAGAAGAACCATGACAAAATAGCAGCAAAACCTTATGACAAATGCACAATCCCCGAGAGCATAAGCAATCCTAGCGTTGACCAATCTTGCTCATCTAGGCATGAGCCCCTAGCTATGCTAAAGCCTAGGCAAACTCCTAGAACCTTGCATGAGATAGCAATCGAGCAAGCCCTCATTGAACATAGAAGTGTCACAGAATGCTTAACTGAGTTGGATGCTAAGCTCAAGGTGTTCGCACATGTCTACGTCCTTGCGGACATGGGCGCATTCCCTAAGGAGCAGCTTGGAGAATACTTGCCATTTTCCCTATCCTGGGAAGAGTAAGAACATCTTAACGAGCACTATGATAGGCTCCTGTATGAATGCATGCGACTCATCTCTGACGAGGAAGCCAACGAACTACGGTTAACTGTAACATTCAATGATATGCTCTACCAACCAAATCTCTTAGAGATAGAGCAACTAAAGTGACAATCAGAGGGTAGAAGCCAATTTGAAAAACGTTGGTTTGAAAACAGCGCTACAATGGCCAAACTTGGAGCCCAAATCATGATAGTCTCAAAGGAGCAACTGGCCAAATGGTGGTCCCAAAGAGACCCGACCTATGTGGCACCAACTTCATTTCGAGTTCTAGCTACAGTTCGAGGTATGGACCTAGCTGGAACTAGCCTAGAGAGCCCTTTGATTGATAAAGTTCTCACTGAGGAGGAGCTACATGTTTCCAGTAGACTCGGACAAGGCACCATGCTACTCGATGTTGCCAAATATTTATTATTGCTAAGTAGGCTACCACACAACCTAGATATGTGTGCCACACTCGAGTACAATCCTGAGTTCTACAATTGGTTTTTATCCTCACGGAGTGACATGGTTTCATGAACATGTACATAAATAAACAACGTGTTTTGTGACTGTGTAAATAATACCAAAAGAAGCAAAGGCCAACACACCCCATGAGCAATGATGACCAAGTGCAGGTGATACGCATCAAGTCAAAACTAAGGGATTCAGGTTGGCAATGTCTTGTTTAGCTGGACATTTTCATTATGGTTGAAGCATGTGACTTGCATGTACTCTCACACCTTTCCAACTGAATGCAGAATGACACAGGTCAATGTCTAGAAGCGTTTAATATCCAAGTCACCACAAGACCACTAACCCCACAAAAAACCATTCTGGAGGAAGTGACAGGAATACCAAGAAACAAAAGCCATGACGGAAACGCCATTGAATGAGAACCCAAGGACACCTCTGCAGAAAGCACATATTGCAACTGAGCATGGCCAAAGCATAATCATCGATTACCTCCTCCTTCTTGCCCAAACTCTATGTTCGGGCAGGAGCCACACTCTCAACAAGGGCGAACGTCTCTTCATCATCCAGGATTCAATTCGCAAGATGCTCTGCCCTTGTCCATGCACAGCTCACTCCAAGTGCTACCTCAATTGTTCGATGTCTCACATGTTACAAAGAGGTTTGCAAAATCTCAAGTGTATCTCTTCATCTCAACAACAGTTCCTCTAGCATCAAGGCTGGTGACACAATCATCTCTGTAATATCCATTCTTCATAGCCTTTGGATCCCAACATTTCTCAATCCAAATGAAAGGTTAATAGCCTCAATGTATGGCATTGATTGTATTTTAGTTCATACTCACTATCCAACTCAATATGAGGATAATAGAGAGGTTTTTTACTATAGAGCTACAAAGATAATTAGATGGCTGATCCATAGCTAAGGATGTGATGAGAAGATTGGATTGAAAAATAATGTGAATTAGAAATAAGAAGGAAAACAAAGAAGAAACAAGTAAGAAGGGGAAAGAAAGAAGAGAGTGAAAATGGAGGGAAGTAATCAAACCTTGAATAAAATTCAAATGAATATTAGTTTTCACTTTAATGAGGATGAGTAAGATCTTCATTATAACAACCTTTGTCACCTTTATGACAGCCTAGATTTCTAGGTTTGATGTGGCTATGAGAATATCATGACCATGACTTATTAAGGATTTTTGATATATTTACTTACCAAAATATAAAAGTTTTTAAAAATATAAAAAATATTTTTAAAAATATATTCTCTCTCTAGGATCACTTACAAGGCATTTTCCAAACCTTGAAACTCCCCTAATGACCATTCAAGATAATTGAAGGCTTTCTCCAAGTTTGACTAAATCAACACTACTTCCTAGCTTGTGTTTTGTGCATAATCAATACCCATTTGCACACTTAATATGCTATGTAAAATGTTTCTCCCTTCTAAAACCATACTGGCATGGATGCACAATACCAAGAAGATGCTCATACAATGCAAATTATTGGCCAATGCATTAGAAAAGATATTATACATAATACACATCAATGAAATGGGTCTCCAATGATTAAGCATCGAGGGCAAGTGAACCTTTGGAATCAGCTTAACAATGTTCTCTTTCCATGAGGCAAGGATAATTCTTGACACCCAAACTTCCTAGCACATAGTAGTCAATGGTGCTACCATGGGATTAGCATAGGTCTCAAAAAACTCATTTGTAAGACCATCCCAACTAGGACTTTTGTACTTTGCTAACTGTGATAAAACATTCATCACTTCATCCTCAATAATGCAAGCGTCTAAACTAGTAGTTATAACAAGAAAAACTTGATCCCAAATCAACTCATAAAACATAGATTAAGCATTAGTAATTCTATCCAAAATGGATTGCTGTGATCAAAGTAGATCCATGAAGTATTGTTGGCACATTTGTACAATAGTCTAGGGATTATTGTCAATTAGTTGAGCTAAATTTTGCAACCACGCCATATTCTCACGTGCAAAAGAGGCATGCGACCCTTGATAAAATTTATAAGAGTGACAATACTTATCCTCAATCCTTTTATCAAGGCCACAAGTTTAGCATGTTGATAAAATGAGTGTTTGATGAGATCTAGCAATCATGCAAATAACAAGACCAAAAGAGCATCCACTAGAGAATCTATGAGAAGAGATCAACCCAATGCCAATGATTCCATGTATCATGCAATCTTTATTTGTGAAGAGAATCATGATGGATTCCATACTTTCTTGCGACGCTTTGCACATTACAAATGAACAAGTTAAATGATGTTATCCCATTGCATATGCCTTGAACACATGTGATGTAGAGGATATACATATAGTAACTTCCCCGAGAAACCACATTCCATCCAATTCCATGTGCCAATTTTCATATGCAATAAGGCAAAGCTTAAATATGAGGCTTGATCATGCATAATCTAAGATATTAGCCACTAAGATAGCAAAATCATTTTATCCATGACACTCCATTTTTGACTTGGATGGTTAATGAATGTTCTTTGAGGTTGAATGGGGATATCTCCTATCTCAAGGGTTAATTACCTTTCCTTATTTATCAAAGGCAAGGCATGAAGATGGATAGCATAGATGATCTACCCAAGGCCTCAAAGTACATGCCAACTTTGATCCAAAATGTCTTGTATCATCCATAATTTGATTATTGCCTTTTTAACACATACACATTCAAAAGGAATCTTAAGGACCCATTAAAGTTCAAGCATGTCATCCAACAACATGTTGTTTCACTTTTCTCTTGTGCACATCTATCAAACTAGGCTCAATGTCAAGTGACAACAAAATTACTTGTTTATCTTCATCCAAATCCCATTGAATAGGATGAGCATCCATGTCAGAATCATAAAAAACGTGCTAGTATCATTATGTAAGTCAGTGAGGCTTTCCAACTTACTAGGGCATTGAGCCATAAAGTGGCCTATTTTTTTCACACAAGAGGCAATGAATAACAAAGTTCCCCATTTGAGATGGAATCTCAAAGGTTGTAGACTTGTAGAAATGATGCACACTCAATTAGGTCTCTTCAATGTCATGTCCCAAAGCATATACAAAATGTTGCAATTAGTTACTTGAATACTTAGAGGGAGTGTAGCTATGGCATCTTTCAATAAAGACCATCAACCATCAACCTCTACCCAAATGGAACATTATTGCTTGAGCAATGCTGAAATTTTGCCATAGGTTGCCAAGGAACCATATGAACCAATTGTTGATCAAAGAATAGAGATAGTTTACTTGAGAGAATTTCATGATTCCGAATCAATCTCAATACAACTTCATAAAAGCCTTGAGGGCCCACAAATATTCATTTCACACAATCCTCTCGCAAAATGGTTTGTGACCACTAAAAAATATTTCTTCATGCAATCCTCTTATAAAATAGTTTGCGATCATTAATACTAAATAATAAAATAACACCCTGCTTGTGAAAGGAAGAAAAGAAGACAACACCTTCTTGGTATCCACATGTGTATTCAAAATATCATGGTGATTGTGCTCCATATATTCTCCCAATAGAGTGCTTACAAAATCTAGTAAATGCTTCCAATCCAAGTCCTAAGAGTCATCCAACAATTGACTAGCAGTGCAATAATATAAACACACTTGACATGTGTGAAAAGGTCAACCATCAACACCCTACATAAGATCATTCATGTTATGCTTCTTGCACCTAACTATTGGCTATGAGTCCATTTGTGGCACCATTTGTTATTCATTCTTTGAATGTGGACCCATAGCTACCATTGCTTCGTCAATAATTGATATATTGAGATTAGCCATATTTTGCATACTACATACATTAAACATTGCTAGTCAGCTCATGTAGGGTCCTTACCTTGCCTAACCTACCTACACTTGATTCAACAATGAGGGCCTATTACAGTAGTTGAGACTAGGGTCGTTTGCACATAGATTTGATTGTAGTTTAAAATTTTGTATATTATATAGGTATGCAAGTCATGATAAGTTTGCAAATCTACACACACACACACACACACACACACACTCTCTCTCTCTCTCTCTCTCTCTCTCTCTCTCTCTCAATTGTAGGTTTGTGTTAACCCCTTCCAAGATGGAAGTAGCAAAAGAAAGAAAAAGTGCAACAAAATTTTTCAAAATGCAAGTGAGTGCAAGAGCAAGAGCAAGGAAAATAATTCAAGTTGTATGAGTGCCACACTCCCTCCTATGCAAGTTGTAAAATCAAAGAGTTCACAACAACATATAGAATGACTTGTACTTCATAGGCTCAGAAAGAAAGGAAGCCATGTATTGAGAAAGGGCCATCATTGGACCAAAGGTGGGTGGATTCCCAAAAAAGAGGACATTATATAAGCTAAAAAATAAGAGGATAAGCTCATTCATGGAGTGTGCAAACTTGTGGCTCTCATATTGCTCTTGTGTTTATCTTGTTGAGAGAGAGAGAGATGAGAGAGAGGGAGAGTGTGAGTGAGAGTGAGGGACTGGCTTAGAGAAGCTCTTGTTTCTATTTTCTTCTTCTTCTTCTCTTCTTTTCTCTCTGTGTAATGAGCACATGATAGGGGTGGAGCAAATTCATGTTGCTAAACTATAATACATGGATGGATCAGTAAGCTCGCTACATTTGGTTGGTGAGTGTATATTGGCTATGCGAGAGGTAGCCATAGTTCGGTTGCTTGAAATGCTTGAATCAATATGCATTTCATAGGCCTGGCAGTGTTAGTCATGAGAGCGACAACATTTTGGTTTTGTTGTTGGGATAAATGGATTCGAGCAACTAGGTGTGCGCGCTCTAGGCTGAGCAATGGAATAAGAGCTTGCACTCCAAAACATCACATGGATTAATGTAGGGCGACAAATCAAGACTCGCAATCGGTTTGTGTTGGTGTGTTGGATCTTTCATTTTTGTTGCATGGATGATTGGTTCCAAAGTGTAGATAGTTTCAAGATTGTGTGTGGACATAGAGTTTAGGTATTAAGGTGCTAAAGTTAAGAAAACAATTTAAAAAACTAAATAAATCTCAGTCTTTGTATACTCCATAGAGTTGTAAGCAAGGGGCTTGCAAGAAGGGGGCTTGAAGCAACTTGTGAGTGGGCCAAAAGTAGGGTTTTTGTTTTCCCCTCTTTCTTATTTTTTAAGTGAATCTAGCATTAGAGTTTGGAGTTTGCTTTTCGCTTTGGTATGATATTTGCTTTCGGTCAAAAGCTTGTGTAGTGGGAGAACTATAAGAGCAAGAGGGAGACGAGAGAAAGCATTAGTTGGGAATCTTGCATTGGGGAGGAGAGCAGAGATGATAGAATAAAGTCTACTCCACCCTTCTCAGATTTTTAGGTATGGCTATTGTGACGTCTAGACTATGTTAACTATTTTCATCATTGGTGTAAGTTGTATGTGCTTTTGTCACTCCTTGCTGTACTTGATCTCTTGCCTTCGAGTTTTGTTTAAGACCTATAAGGCCACTTATCCACTAGGATGAGAGAGAGAGAGAGGATTGGCCATAGAAGCATACATGGATGAGCATGGCTTAAAGCATGAGCCATGAGGCTTCTTCACGTTCGAGTCTAGACATTTGTTTGGGACCCATGAACCATAAGGCTTTAGCCTTAACGACGTGCAAGGTGACGTTCGAAGAGCAAATCCGATTGGCATAATGAGGCTTTTAGCTTTAGCCATCCTCAATAAGGTTTTAAGACTTTGCGTGAAGTGTGCTGCCCAAGAATGCTATCCGTCCGAGCCGGAAGGCTCAAAGTGCAATACATCGACCATGAGTAGGCCATAAGCCTTTGCGTGCCATTCTTCCTATGGCTCTAAGCCTTGCCTGAAGCTCGTCCGAGAGCCATGATAAGCGGCTTTAAGCCTTTGCATGCTATTTGAGTGACTGACTATAAGGCATCGTGCCTTCAGCATTCAAAGGGGCCGTCTGAGTTAACATGCATTCGGAAGTCCTAGAGCCTTAGTATTGATGCCCGTCCGAGTTGACCTCGTCGAGCAGTACGCTTTGAATTTTGCATCCCGGAGATGGGTGTCCGAAGTCATAAGGCTTTGAGCCTTTGCGTCGAGGGCTATTTGAATTGACGAGGCATTAAGGCTAAATGATTGATGCATGTCCGAATTGACAAGGTGTTAAGACTAAATGTTTATGCTTTGTTCGAGCCTTTAGGTTTTATGTCCGAGACAGGGCATCCGAGGGTCGTCCTAAGGCTTGAGCCTTCACGTTTTATGGCCAACGCAAGGTGTCCGGATTGTCATCCTAAGAAGCCCTCGAGCCTTTGCATTTTATGTTCGAGGCAAGGCCACAAGCCGTGAGGCTCAAACCTTAACGCCGTCCAGAGATGCCTCTCCAAGCCTTAGCATAAGGTGCTTTAAAGCCTTGGCATTGGAGCCATGTCCCAAAGTCACGCCCACAAAAGAGTTGCCCGTCCGAAGAGCTGTAAGGCTTTTAAACTAAGCCTTAGCGTTGAAGGCCCTCCGAATGACCAAGCTTTAAGCCTTAGCCATAAAGGTGCCGTCCGAGTTGCTCATAAGGTGCTAAGCCTTAGCGTCGAAGAACTTAGCAAGATGCCCGGCCAAGAGCCTTAGCCATAAGGCTTTAGGCCATTTGTTCGAAAAGTCCAAAAGCACAAGCGATAAAGCTTGAATTGCAAAACGACGTTTATTCGAAAGCCACAAGGCATTAAGTTCAAGGCATCCGAGCCATAAGGTGTCTGAGCTGCAAGGCATTCGTCTGAATTTTATTATGTATAAGCATTTCTAAATGGCCGACCCCTAAGTTGATAGGCAGAATAGGCCACGTGAAGTAGGCCACTCTCAAATGCCTATAGCCTTATTAAGGATAGACAACTAAGGGCCAATTTGTTTTTTTAATTTGTGATGATTCTTTGTTTCTTGGGAGGGGGGTAGGAATATGGTGTTGATTTCGATGAAGTCTTTTCTCTTGTGGTCAAAATGATGACCCTATGCTTGATGCTAGCCTTGGTTACTTAGCTAGATTTGGACCTTTATTAGACGGATATAAGGGCAGTTTTTTGACATGGGAACTTGCATGATGAGATCTATATGCAGTAGCTTAAGGGCTTTGAAGAGAAAGGTAGGGAACAACTAGTGTACAAGTTAAGAAAGAGCCTTTATGGCCTTAAGTAGGCACTTAGAAAATGGTACCACAAGTTTGATGCTTTTATGTGTTCACAAGGATATAGCCATAGTGCTATGGATCTGTATTTATATATGAAGAAGGCTATGATGGTAGCCTTATGATTTTGGTACTCTATGTGGACAATGTGCTTATTGCTAGGAGAGCTCATGATGAGCTGGATGCCTTGAAGACTCAGCTCAAGAAGAGCTTTGAGATGAAGGACACGGAACATATCTTGCATAATCTTGGGATACACATCACGTGAGATCGCTCTAAGGGGCTCTTTTATATGTCATAGAAGGAGTATATCCAAAAAGTCCTTGAGCGATTTCATATGCAAGATGGTAAGCCTATTGGTTGTCCTCTATCTTCTCATATGAAGGTTAGTCAAGTCGATTGTCCGTAGTAGTCTGATGAGCAAAAGGTTGAGGTGGCCAACCATGGCCTCACTAAAGACATTGCACACAAGCAGATCATGCATAATCCTTAAAGTCCTAGTCGTAGGCACGCCCACTAAGGCCTAGTGAGCGCACACAAGAGCACCTTGATCATAATTCTCTAGCATGAGAAGAAGTTTCAAGACCTATGTAAGCCAATGTGAGATTCAATGAACTTAGTCCTAACTCCTACACACCAAGGCTAAGCACATTTCAGAGTTTGTGAGTACCTAGGTACATTAGTGTCCACACAATTGGGTCACTAGGCAATCATGCCGCATAATCCTTTGGACGCACACTAAGGCACACATCATTACCCATACTCAATTGTGTAGTAACTAGTGGGATAGCCACTCAACTGCCTAAGCACACCTTAGAACACAGAGCCACGATTGAAACCACTTGTACATAGAGTTACATCCAAACTTAGGCTCCTTGAATGGCCAACCATTGTTGTAATTGACCATTAGGGTATGTAGCACTCACAAGGCTAAGTTTCACACGAACTTAGACATTCTAAAAAAGGGACCTACAATTGCATAAGTGGGCATAGGATACAATCTGAATGCATACCAGACACTTGCCACGTGATGCACAGGGACCCAACTATCTTATGGTAACTTGGTAGGACTTAGAGTAGTTTGTCTTGCACATGCACTAGTGACAACTCCTATAGATCTCAAGACAATGTGTTGAGAAATAGACAAATGATGTATGCTCCAAGAGGAGCTGTCCTGAATCCCATATGCACAGTGAGGAGAGTGGAACAACTCAAAGCCTATAAAGCATTGTACTTGACTATGAAATGAACACAATATCATGATGCTTTGTACTTTCAGTTAAGTGTCTGTCATTGTCGATTCTACACAAGATTGTGTTTATGAGTCCAAGCTAATCTATCTTGGAACCTAATTCACTTGTGTAATAGTTTGTCTCTACTTTTCCATGTCATTATGAACTTGGTTTACATCTTTGATCCACCATAGCTTGTGTCATGTCCTAGATCCACATCATTTAACATGGTATCAGAGCCCAGTTGGGCATGGCACAGCTCACACTCTGAATCTCTAGTCTCCCTTCATCTCTGGTGATCTCTAACCAGCCCACATTCAGCTCATATCTTCAGTTTCAACTTCAAATCTCAGTTGGACCAGCACCGTGTCATCTTGAAGCTCCTGTATCTCACTCCACATACCAAATCTCTCTGAGCTTCCTTCTGGAAAGTTGTTCTCCACCTCACAAAGCTTCCCTGTATCACATCAATCCATGAGATTTGTCTATCTGGACCTCAGCATTGTCACTATTGTCAGTTGCTGCCGTAGCCCCAGTTTGTGGCTTGCAGGACATACCTCACTTTAAGCTCTCATATCTCTCAAACTAGGCAATATTTCAGTGTGCTTTCTTCAGGAGGATTGTTCTTCTACTCAAGGAGCTTCTGCTTATTGCATCTAAGCCTGACATTGGATACCTACAAGCCTGGCATTGCTGAAATTCGACGTCGCTGCCATATCTGCACCTGGTTACGTTTCGCTGATCTGCGCGCGGGCTGCAGTACCCGATCTTGATGATTATCATGGGGCTCTTGTAGAGCATGGAGTGTTGCTACATTTCCATTAAAAAAATTTCCAAAATGATCAACTCTAGCTCTAGATATCTGGAAAAAACCAGGCCTGGGTCAAAACCCTAATCCGGGAAGCCATAGCCATCAAGGTGCAAGCTCATTTTTCCTTCAATTTCTCATTCCTTTCAACTGAGGGCACACACTGCCACTCTTATCTGAGTTTGAACTCAGTTCCCAGCAAGATTAACACTTCAAATCAACAAGCAAGAAGAAGATCAAGCACCGACATTCAATACTAAGCTCAAGAATAGTATCTATTGATACTCAACTAGTGTCAGTTGACACTAACCTCCTTGTGACACTTCACAAATCCCCCTTGCTGGTCTTTTCTCAGTTAATTGGAGCTGCTCAACATGGCAGAACTTGAGCAAATAGCAAAGTTCAATGGAGAAGGCTTCCATGCCTGGAAGGAAAAGACCATGTACCACCTGATGCGAAAGGACTTATGGGACTTGTTTGAAGATGATGCAGATAACAAGAAGGAAGATGATGAAGACGGGTTCGTTGAAGAAGATCAGTTCAAATCCAAAGAATGGAAAAAGATGAATAATAAGGCACTAGGCATCATTGCTTGGGGATCAAGTGATGATGTGTTGCATCATATATCTGGTATTAGAAATGCTAAAACTGCCTGGGAGGAACTTGATAAAATGTTTGGTACTCAAGCAAAGAATTCAAAGGTAAAACTTCTCATGCAGTTTTATAAACTGGATATCAAAGACAGTGCTTCTATGACCATACACATTAATAAGTTTAAGAGTTTAAAAACTCAACTTGCATCTCTTAAAAAGAATATTGAGGAAGATGAAGCAATAGCCGTACTGCTTGCAAGTGTAAACAAGGATCCATATGAAAATCTTGTGTTCACTTTGAGTAATGTTCCAAGCCTCACACTTAAAGATATTGAGCACTCACTACTCGATGAAGAAGGCAAAGTAAAAACCAAGAATGCAAAAGACAATGTCTCATCATCTAGGGAAAATCTTTTGTACACCAAAGGAGCTGCTGGACCTAAAGGAAGAGGTCGAGGATTCATCAACAACAATAACAAGGATCGGATTACATGTCACTATTGTGGTAAGACTGGCCATGTAGCAAGTGAATGTTTCCACAAGAAGAGAGCCCAACAATTGCAAAGTGATCATCACTAGAACCAATTCATGGAAGAAGGAGAAGAAGAAGAATATGCTTCCACTACCATCAACAACTCTGACAGATTGTTTTGAAGAACTTTCATTGTCTCTTACATATGTTTTTCCCATAGTGGATCTTTCTTTTCCTTAGTGAATTTGATTTGTACAACCCTTGCCAAGATGTAAAGTCTCAAGCTTTAACTTGACTAGGCTGCCTATGAGCTAGTCTTCCGGGCCATGTTATCATGAAGGGGGGGCAAAAGCCAGCAAGTGTAGGGACTCATCATTTGAGGGGGGATGTTGAGAAATAGACAAATGATGTATGCTCCAAGAGGAGCTGTCCTGAATCCCATATGCACAGTGAGGAGAGTGGAACAACTCAAAGTCTATAAAGCATTGTACTTGACTATGAAATGAACACAATATCATGATGCTTTGTACTTTCAGTTAAGTGTCTGTCATTGTCGATTCTACACAAGATTGTGTTTATGAGTCCAAGCTAATCTATCTTGGAACCTAATTCACTTGTGTAATAGTTTGTCTCTACTTGTCCATGTCATTATGAACTTGGTTTACATCTTTGATCCACCATAGCTTGTGTCATGTCCTAGATCCACATCATTTAACAGACAGCACTTGCATGCACATTGTGACATGCACTTAGTTTGTGACTAGAGTAGACACATAACCAGACTATGACACCCTTGTTGGCGGTTTTTAGACACATGGGGAAGCTATTCTTAGTTGAAATTGCTAGACCAACTAAGGGCATTGGAATCCTAGTTGGAACCAACAAATGTAAGCCAAGAGAACAAACTACAATTCACTTAAAAAATCTTGAGATTACACCTAACCAAACACATTGAATCACCGTCTAAGAAACCATGACAACTTGAACTAAGATTTAGGGAAAACAAACTACAAAGCCAATTCACAAGGTGTGAAACTAACTTTCAAATCAATGGGGTTTGCAATACGTAGACTTGTAATAAGCTCAAGTGACTTGATTGTCGAAGTTGATATCAATTTTCGAGAGCTACTATACAACTTCTTGAGCTTTGGTGATTGGGCTAAGTTTCGAATGAAAATTCAATTGAACAAAAATTAATTGAAAAAAGTTTGATTTAGCATCCCTTACATGGAAATCCACATTGCATTCATCCACTTTCCTTGAGAAATAATGGAAAGTTTGTATATGCACCATTCATTGCTAATTACATTTGGTAAGAAAGGGATTATTTGCTATGATAAGAAGCATGTGAATCAACCAATCACCAGACACCAAATAGGAAAACGAAACCCAAAAATCATATGAAGTTGAAGCACAACAATACTGAGACAAGGGGAAAAAGGCAACAAAACAAACTTGTAAAGTATATAAGTCAAGTGAACCCTAGTGCAACAAGTGGCTAGATGAAGTGTCACTTATAGGAGAAATTGTTGCTCTACCAAACCTTATTAGCAGTATTGAAACCTTAGTTGCACAAGAACAAAAAGTGACCATGTTGCTATCAAGATCAAATGCTAGCAACCTAGGAATTGTCCCTTAGAACTTTCCAACTAAAATCCAATAGCTCCTAGCATAGAACAAGCTAAAGGTGCAAGTAGTGCATGCAAGAAGACAAGCACATATGAGATCATCACTAAGATAAAAGAGGAAAGAAGGGTAGAGAAGGACATGTTGTAATAGGTTGTGAGATTCACGTAAGTGCAATGAGTCGATAGGCAAAGGAAAGAGGTTGAACTTAACCAAATGCAACACATCTTGGTATTTGCAAGGTGCATGGGACGAAGGGTTAATGTTGGCATAAAACGAGCACTTGAAGTAGACCTCACTTCAATCAAACTCCTAAACAAGCAACTATTGGACAATTCAGAGCGGAATTGTCACAAAACAAGTTGTGAAATACATAGCAAGAGTTGACCCATACAATTTTGTGGAACAATTTTGGTAGGCTTATGAGGCCAATAACCTCCAAGACCCTGATCAACGTGGACAAGCTTTTGGATTGCATATACGGAAAAAAAGCCGAACTTGGTTCACCAATCTATAGTGCAACAACTTTGACACATTGAAATACCTTTTTATCAAGAGGGTTTTTGAAGCAAGGTACACAGATAACTTAATTATCAAACTAATAAACATCAATCAAAAGGACAAGGGAGAGATCTGTGATTATGTCACCCATGTTAGGAGCCTCTATAAGAGAGTCTTGATGACTGAGCATTCGAACAAGAAGGCAATCTCCACTATGTTTATTAATGGAATATGTAATGAGGAGCTCTATAAAGCCCTAACAAGTAACTTGAGTCTAGAAAGGGACATACTAGCAAGGATCTTTGAAGAAGACGTGTGGATGACTTGCTAAAGGAAAGAAGCAAAGCCATTAGACTAGCAAGTGCCACTTCTAGTTATGGTGATAGAACCACTATTCACAGTGAATGATCTATCATTGACACTTAGGGTAAAGGGAAGAGTATTGACCAATCATAAAAAATAGCAAACCTGAGGCTAGAATTGGCCAAGCTCCAAGAGAAGAAAGGAGAGAGAGAGAGAGAGAAGAAGAAGAAGAAGAAGAAGAAGAAAAGAGAGAATTATAGAGAGAGAAACTATAAAATTTAGAAGAGAGAGAAAAGAAAAAAATTAAAGAGAGAATGAAGAGGGAGAGAGAGAAAGAGAAGAAGAAGAAAATGAAAAAGGAGGGGAGAGAGAGAGAGAGAGAGAGAGAGAGAGAGAGTAGAAGAAGAAGAAGAAAGAGGAAAAGAGGGAGAGAGAGGGGAAGACACGAAATAGAAAAATAGAGAGAAGAAAAATATATTGAGAGAAAAGAGAGCAACAAAAAAAAACTTGTGTAAGAAGCTAGGAATACATATGTTACTGAGAAGACTTGTACGACCTCATGTGTAATGCATCCATTGTGGGAAGAACCACCTTCTAGGCAAATGCTTGCTATGCACTTGTATGAACTGTGGTAGGTACAGGTGCAAAGCAATACATTGCCACTTGTTGCTGAGGAGGATACCTTATCAATAGCCCCATGCTCAAAATAGATAGTGCCACCACACTCACCAAAGGGAAGAATGCTACTGATGCAAAAGTCAAAATATCCACTCAAAAGAGAGAGAAAGGAAGTGCATGAGTTGCAGAGTATCCCAATCCCAAACAACAATGGGAGATTATGGATAAGGTTAGGGATTGGGTAAGAGAAGTGCGTGCATACCTAAAGGATGTAGAACTAGTTCATCAAGGATGAGATTAATGAACTTTGGACTGTGAGTCTACCTAGTTCTCCTACATGCAAGGGTACAAAGGATAATCTAACACTACAGATGCCATCACAAGAAGGTAGAATGAGATTGCCACAATAACGTAGCCTATTCTCACAACCACTGGCAGCAACCCTTTGAAGAGTTTGAACTAGAAAGACCTGTGAGGAACTTGCCACTTTCACAGGGTAGTTCCTTAAGTAAAGCCCATGATTGTGGAAAGCTCTGAAAAGATGGATTGAAGGGCCTAATCGACCAAAGGAAGCCACCTTGCTAAGCCACGAAGTAGGCACACACATACCAAGCCTAACTCTAAACCCAGTCAAGGACCCTATAAGTGAATGCCTTTTGGGAGGGAACAAAAATGCACGCAGTCTTATATGTTGTTACACTAGGTGATGCAACATGACATGGAATCATTGACATAGGAGCAGGGTTAGCATTCTAAGTCATACAGTTTTATAGGCTTGGGGTAACCCACCAGTAGAAATGGAATGTTTTAATGTCACATTAGCTAATGGGACGAAAGTTAGACCATTCGAAGTGTTAAAAATTTGGCCGATTAAGATTGCAGGGATCCAATTCTCTATGAACTTCATAGTCATGAAAGGGGAGACTATGATATCTGGTTGGGATTCCAAAAGGGAAACAAAATCAATCAGAGAATAAGTGGGAGATTATCCAACACCACAAAAGTGGACCACTATAGCCATAGAGACCCTGATCATAGTAGCAAAGGGGTAATTCTCTTTTATGACACACAACTAGTTGCCATCTTTGATGACATGCTTCTCAATACCATGTTCCTACTTGAAACCCTTAGTAACCAATTTGGCCTTATAGGCTAGTGTGGGGTGTCCAAGGGTACTTTTCAACTTGTACACCCACTTGCATGGCAAAGCACACTCTCCACTAGGCAAAGAAATCGAATCCCACATATGATATTTTTGTAATGAGTCATACTCTAAGTGCATGGCCCTCTCCCAAGAGTGACTATTACCTCTACGTATAGCCTCATTATAGGTAAGAGACTCACCAACATCTGTCATGATAACATAATCTGTAGATGGTGCAAACTGATTAGATTGATGTCTATCTCTCTAATAGACCATCTCAAAATAGGCTATGGGGCATGTACCTCCTATCTAAATTAGGGTCGTGAGCCATTGGAGTATCATTTGTTGCAGACTATCTAGCTAGCTATACAACGAGAAGAGACTCCTCCTAAAATATCATCTAGCAAATCCATGCATTGAAAGGCAGACTTAAAAATGAAAAGTATTTGATAGAAGGGAAAGATCATGTCTATGAGATGAAATTGTAGTGCCAGCATGAGAGAGGTGCATTTGCATGGAAATACATTCAATTTGTATAAAATTATTCAAAAATTAATAATAGAGGAACTGTTGCTTAAAAGAGAGGACAATAAAAAGAAAAAGCATCCATTTTGAAGAGACAAACAGGGCAATAAGGTCAGACTTCAATTTTGGTGAACGTAGGATGCGTTCCCATGGAAGATCAACAAAATAACCATTTAGCATCAACAAGCATTAGGCATAATATTTTTTGAGACAAATGCTTGCTGCCTTATTTATAATGATTTGGGCACCAATAGGCATGAAGAGAAGCATAGACAAGCTTCAAACTTTGATGAAGACCCTTCACAAACCTGTGCTATAGTAGGTCTATTGTTGAATGTAGTAGATGGTAGAGTTTTTCCACTCGAATAGGCGCCTAAACACAAGATCTAAGTATCAGGATGCTTCAAGATGATTGCCAAGGTCGATTTCTAAGTGCCAAAGGCCACATGGGTTGGAGGAGTAATGCAATGAGCTAGGGAAATAGGGGTAGTACAACAAATGCAAATCATGATGGCTCTAGTAACCCCTATGTTGGTTAACTTGCTTAGTATGGAGGGTCAAGTACTAATGAACAAGGCCTATTGCAAACCTAAAGCAAGTATTAAGAGGCAAGAACAAGTTAAGAAGTGAGGAAGATCAAATGCATAACTTTGAAGTTGAAGCCATAGACTATAGGTATTCAAATCAAATTGAATCAATGGCGAATGAAGATCCTTGATCAATGCTCTGATGCTAGTTAAAGGAAGAAGCTCAAGTTGAAGCATGATCAAGCCAACAATCACAATGTGTGACAACCTTCCCTTATTCAATAGTCATTGAAAGAATAAAGAATAAGCAATAAAGTGATAGTGATGGGTGTGTGCCACCTGTAGTGTACATGTGTGTAGTCATAGTGTGTGAAGTAAATACAAGATGGCATAGGCACATGCGCTTTATCCCCAACAACTTAGAGGAAAAATCATAAATGATTATTTAGATAAATGATTAGCTATATTCTATACTAAAAATATACACTAGACATGATCAACTTTCATTATGAAATGGAATTGAACCTTTTAATTCAAGAAATGGATACCTAGCAATAAGTTTTCTAAAATTTTTATAGTAATCGTGTGAATAATTATCTCATTTAAATAACAGTGCTATGTACTAGGTTGTATAGAGTGAAAACTATAACTAACTAGAAAGAGTTATATTTTTAAGTGTATTTGCGAAACAATGTGATGTCATACTGATATAGGTATTAAGATGTAAGAGACTTGTAACTTTTTCATTGCTTAGTAATATAGAAGAATAGTCTCTTCATCTCACCTCCTTCTCTAAGCTTTCATGGCTTCTCTCACCTCCTTTGTCCCATTTTAGTATTTCTCTCTCCTCATAAGTCCTTCTCTCTCCTCATTTCTCTCTCTTCTACACTTTTCTCTCCATGTGAGTCTCCTCCTTGACAAGTGGTATCACATAATTGGTCTTTGATCCCATTTAGTCACATCCTAACCAAGATTTTCCCATTCATACAGTCAATGCAAGGTCACACATGTACATGTGATACAACTTTTGAAGGAGATTGATGTAGAGACCAAAGGTCCGGTCCCTCAGCTAAAGAAGACAACATAGCTAGAGCTTATTCCATAACACGCATGCAAAATTGGAGGCAAGGCAAAAAAATTAGCAAGTTGTCATCCATACACATGCCATTTTGGAAGGTATTTTGGCTAAAGAAGAGGTTGCTAAAGTTAGCCATGACCCTAGTCTTAGTTATTTTTTGAAAAGACTCCTTCTCTCTTCTTTCTTCAAGCTTTTTCATAAAGCTTCCATGGTGGACTACTCTTCTATCTCTCTTCCTAGTCATAACATCATTTTCTTGTCTTTGACTTGGCCCAAGGCATTCCTAGGTTTAAGCTTAACAAGAGGAGAATACTTGTGATGAACTTGTGAATGATATGGAGCTAAAATGATCAACACAGAACCCACTGCAAATTATGTTGAATTGATTGGTGTCCATTCTCTACTTCTTGCTTGGTGATCTCTCGTTTGTGCTTCAAATACTCAACAATCATTTGGTTCCTCAACAAGCCCTATCAACATTCGATCTCTATTTCTTCATCCTCTTCATAAAAAGCCCTAGACCATAGGAGGATAGCCATAGCTAATAGCTTGACGCTCTCATCATCTTCAACATTTATCATTTTTTTAATCTTCAATACTCCTCACTCCAAGAATGGGACCAAGATTACACACATCGAAGAGGATTAAGCATCAAAGAGCATTATGGGCCAATACTTTGGGGGTTTCATACATTAAGCTTAAATTTCTTATCAGTGAGCTTTCAAAAGGACTGAAGTCTCTTCTATTGCAAGGCTTTTACACTTTATAAGCATTAGATTGAACCGATCAATGGAAATTGAGAATATGGAGCTTTATGGAGAGATTTGGGGCTTTCATTTTACCTTGATTTGGCTGAAGCTTAATTTATATTGATTCATCAATTTTCTTCAATCTTTGAAAGAGATAATCTATTCATCTAATCTTTGAAATCTCTCTTAATCCAATTGATCCACTCATTGATGGGAGTTTATGTTCTTCATAGGCTTTTAATGTACCACAAGTCAGGTATAGATGCCCCTTTTAGATTGATTTAATCTTTTTGATCAATTGTCTGCATTAAATCCAATTGAATTACAGCCATATTTCAATGTTTTCATGCTTTCATTGAATACCCTAATTTGTGCTTGGATCTTTATTTGGAAAAAATATATTGTAAAAGGGCAAGCTAATGCAATTAATGAGTCATTGAAATGCAACAATAAGCCCTCATCCCATTTTCCATTTCAATTCTCTTTTTCCAATTGATCTATGTACTTCATTAAGCTGAAGGCTTCAATTCCAGAAATCCATATCATCCTTGTTTTCTTATATTATTTTGCTCTTGCCACCACAATGAATATTCCCACTGAGGAAAAAGGTGGATGCTAGGGGAGATAGTGGGACAAAAGATAGGTGACCCTCCCTCACTATCGAAGATCCTAAAGGGGTGCAACCAACCAACCCAAGGGAAACTTTGCCCTTCTCTCGGTGATTTGGAGCCCGTGTAGGGAGCTTGTCATGCCACTTTATCCCTCATAAGTATCTCGAATAGAGCATTGAAGACTTTGAAGACTTGAGATGAAGAGCAACAAAACATGGTGTTTCTTGATTGTCCTATAGGGTTTATAGGTTATTTTGACATTCAAGAACAAGTTGCAAGAATTTACAGGCAAAACAAGGTACTAGAGGCTATTTTGGGGGTGATTCCCATCCATTTATAGGTATTGCAAGTTATTATAGGGGATATATAGGTCTATTACAGGTCATTGTAGGCTACTTTAAGTTCCACTAGGTCATATGGAGGTTGTTACAGGATGTATACATCTTACTTTGAACCTACAAGTGGTTGAAACACTAAAATAGGGCATTTATAGGTTGATAAATAGTTTTGTACAACCACAAAAGAATATTCTATCTTGATTCTAACAGAGTGCTTGATAGCTCATCTTAAAGAGCACATCCTTGGCTTTGATTTAAACTAGAAAGTAGCTCCTTTGCACACAAGAGTCAAAAGTTATAGCCATTTTTCGAGAGGTAGTTTGTTTGGACAACACTTGGATCGTGGAAAGATTATTATCTAGCTTACAATCACAAACATCTTATTTCGAAATGCATTATATGTAAACTTTTAACAAATTTATATGAGACAATTTCTTTCCTTTCAAAAATAATAATATCAAGGCAAAACTTAGTGTAAGTGGCAATATCTTCCAATAATCTTCTCGGATTACCCTCCCCTTGGGATCTAGTCTGGATTGAATCTAAATAAGAATTGTATTTTTGATAACAATTCCTATGATGGTCTTTTCTTTTCTAAACGGAGTTCATGGGTCTTTGCTTGTGAGTAAAAAAAATCTTGGTTAGTTTTATGACGAAAAGTACTCTTTTAACAATTACACTTCAATGCCCTTTTTTTTCATAATTAATGTTTGTGTTTATCCATCAAAGGTTCCATTAGTTCAATACAAATCAAAATCCTAAGTCTTCTAGGAACACAGTACCTTCCTTGTACTTCTTCTTGGAACATCTAGTACAAACCCAAATTATCCCTTGGAATTTGTGGTTAAGAATTTCTTTAAAAGATTTTATGTAGGAGATAAAAAAAAGTCCTATTTTACGAATGCAGCTTTTATTACCAACTCATAGGATGATGATCTTCTAGCCACCTTTAATATCAAAATATGGTACCTGGGGATCTACCACGAGTGCTTGCTTGATGGTATTTGCACCTTCGTTTGTAATCCTAGTACTCGCCATTTTGTAATGGTCTTATTCATGGCGTTATTGACAGCTCCTACCTTAGCGACCTTTGTTATTTTCTTCTTCGAGACCATGGTCTTTAATGATGAGATTGTAGAGGAGATTTTGGCAATAGAGTTCAGGGGTTGTCACAATCGGATTGATGGGGGATGATGATTACTGGGAATTGAGAAAAAATCGACCAGAGTCTTGATTTTACAGGGAAGTGAAGGTAGAAGGGATGGGGGATTTGGTTCCAAGAGCTAGCGAAGAATTCTCCTTGTCCTCATGATAAGAATTTCCATCCTCGCGCCTCTCTTGCCCCACTCCCTCTTGCTTTATACTCTTGGCCTCTTCTCTTTGATCAGTCTACCCCTCCAATGGCTCCTCATGGCCCATATTTATAGTTAAATTGAAGAAGAAGGGGTTTATGGGTTGTGGCTAAGAAAATGAGCTCTTTGTGGAGGGTATCTTGGAAATCCAACAATCTAGAAGCTTTCAAGATGCAATTTGATGTTGGTGATCTGACCTTTGAGGTCCATAGAGGTTGCCAGAGATGCCATGGCTGATTCGCTAGGCTCTCAGATGATCTTGCTCTAATCTAGGCCTCTTGTCAAACTAAGAAAAGGGGGAGATTGCTGGAGTTTTTTGCTGAGATTGAGGAGGAGAATTCAAGATTTGCTTTGTGCTTTGAGCATCTCCCAATTTGGGAGGAGAGAGAGTAATTTGGCACTGTTTTCTTTTTGTTTAAAAAAGGGGGGGCAGCCTGTTTGTTGACTTCTCCTTCATAAGCTTTCTTTTAAAAAAAGATTAATCTTTAAAGCTTTAAGCTTTTTCTTATGTTCTCAATTTTAAATGTTCTTAGTTAGTTATGACTTACGGCCCATGACTACTGTGTATATGGCGATTTTCGTGAAGGTTGGCTATAGATTTTATCGACCCTGGAAGGTGTCGGTTTACAAAATTTGGATTATTTTATTCGAGACTTCCCCTATTTAATGGTCTAAAACTCTACAAATCTAATTGCAAGAAATTGAGAAGATTGAAAATAAAAGTATGAATATCACACGGCATGATTTGTAATGCTTTATGATGAGTGTTAGCACACAAAACTTTTGATTAGGAAGGACAAGATGGAGCTTTCTCCTATGATTGCTTCACAACCCTTCGAACGCTCTTTTTCTCCATCAAGAAATCTTTGCTTGCCAAAAGCAACACATTTTTGAAGTAGCAAATAGTCTCCTTACTTGTTTCTCAAATGCTTTGGCCCTTGGTTGTGTATAACATGCAGTCAATACATGTGTGGCTACATATAGGATTGAAGGTTTTGCATCATGTAAATATTATGAACCACATATATACTTACAAAAATCATAATTTAGGTTGTGAAAGGGTTGTTTTCAAGATATTGCATTTTGTAATTTTTAAAGGGAATAATTATTCATCATGTAGATATTATATTTTGTTACTATTTTTAGGATAAATAACCATACTAAGAAAGAGTCTTCCTTAGACTTAGGGAAAGGTGGTAACCTCGAAAGGGAAATAATATTGCATAAGGGTTTCCCATCAATATAGGTTTTTTGCATGCATGAATTTGCATAATTGATACCCTTGCTCTACAAAAGAGGCATGCATAATCATTTGTTTAAATTTGATACCATGCATGAAAACATAGTAAAATCAATCCATGTTCTCATTTTGCATGAAATGATCATCATGGTTCTTTTGAAGAATATTTGGGACAAAATGTGAAGCCCAAAAGATATAGTAAGGTGTCAAGACTAGAGAATAGATATGTAGAAATATTATTTTTTCTTTGTCACAAATATAGCAAAGGTTGTCTATAAAATATATATCTTACATACTATTTAAAATCTTGATTATAAAAGCACTCTGATGGTATCAGTAAGTGGTAGAACCCCGATTGCAAGTCATAGTACATGGTACTGCATTGTGATATTGATTGCTTTTAGACCATTGTTAAGTGGTGAAAATTCATGTTTAGGTAAGGTACCATGTAAGTAATACCACTTTCTAGTGGTGTTTTGTAGCTCAAAAGTGAGAACCATGATATATGGCTAAAATAGCGCAATCTTAATATGAAGAACTACTCTTAAGTGATGGACTAAGACTTAAAAGTGGTGACATGTACTTTCCACCACCAAAAAGTTGTACCGCACCGCTAAAAAGTGGTAACCTACCACTAAATGGCAGATTTTCACTATTAAAAAGTGAATTAATACTAAAAAGTAATATCCCACCATTAAAATGTGTTAAATTTACCACTATAAAGTGGTATTTTACCACTCAAAAGTGGTGTTTGATAATTTTCTTGTGGTGCTCCAATAATTTAGAGTGGCCTATACCACTTTCTAGTGGTGCATTTCACTTTTTGGTTGTATTATATCAATAAGAGGTAGAGTAAACTACTTGAAATTGATGTATAACCATTGTATTTTTATAATAAAGGGATCCTACACTTAGTTAGATTACCACTTTCTAGTAGTACAATTTTACTTTTTTATGGTGATACACCTAAAAGTGGAGGCAAACCATTTGAGAGCGGTGTGCAACTACTACCATTCTAAAATAAAGTGGTACATCTATCTATATCTATTCTGTGTTATCTAGAGCTTTGCTTTGGCGATCCTGAACCAACTAGAAGGCTCCCAACCCTATGTGGCATAAGAGGAGAAGTTTGTTATTCAATAACTAAAGAGGGAATTTTCTTGAAAGGTGAGTGGGTGTTATATTTATATTCACACACACAACACACACACACACACACACACACACACACTCTCTCTCTCTCTCTCTCTCTCTTTATATATATATATATATATATATATATATATATATATATATATATATATATAATGTGTTGAGGTTAAAGGCGCCTATGCCCAGCCACCCATGTATTACTATACTAATAGTACCCGCACCTGCACACTGCATGCGATGGGCGCCCATCATTGTCACTTCATTCTTTATTCTTTCATTGACATTTGAATAAAGGGAAGGTCGGTCACACATTGTGACTGTTGGAGTTCCCACATCTTGAGTCTCTCTCTCTTGCTCTCTTGCTCCATCCACCATAGCTCACACCTCTCTTGCTTTCGTTGCTCATGCTTCCACTTGGGCTTCTCCCTTCAAGCAACTGGTATCAGAGCCATGTTCTTTGTGAGTTTGACCTCAATCTGACATTGCTTCAGTTCTCATTTGAGTTACCTACAATAGGGTTTCACCATTGGCAGCCATAACTCCACCTCTTAAGGTTCATATTGAGCTCTCATTGCTCTAAGACTTCTCAGGACCTATTGGGGCTATCTTAGGGAAATCTTAAGCCTACATTGAGCTTATTTCAGGGAGTGTTCAACCCAATATTCAAGGCTAGAAATACAAACACGTTTTTTTAGCTGTGGCCACTTTCAAGCACTTGTGCTTGCTTAAGCACTGCCCGGTATTGGACAAAGGCTTTGGCATTGTTTACCACTCCTCCCGACATTGACCATTAACATTACACATTGGTTTTGAGTCATTGAGTTTTATCTATTAACTGTGCAAACAGGACAATATGTTGTCATAAAACAAGGACATCCATATCTTCAATGTTTGGAGCTTGTATATGCTTCTTGAGATGCCCATATACTTATGTTTTGTTGCCAGATACTTGGGGGATCATATGTAATTGGTTTGAGATGCTATTGGATTGATTTGAGCACTCTTTGAGCTCAATTTTCTCATAGGTATGCTGTTGTCATAATAGGGATGAATGCTATTTATCTAGTTAATGTCATGCAAGGCTTATGTGATGCTCCGGGGATGCTTATTTGACGTTGGACACTTGGGGAATTTTTGGCCAATATATTGGAATACTTTTGGAACGATTTGATCTCATATTTGGCTTAGTTTTATTGTCATTTTTACTACTGTAATAAGTAGGGCTGAAGGTTATTTATTAGTGAAAGCATATGCCTATTGCTTGTTTATACTTCTTGGCTACTGGGGATGATACATTGATGTCTATGGTTGATGCCACATGCTTGGCCATGCTCCTGGAATGCTTTTGGGCTTCAATTGAGCTCACTTTTTTCTCAGACTTGACTATCATTTTACTGTTGTACATACAATGCACAACAAGTTTTTAACAGGGATAATCTATGCCCAATGCTCTTTCATGCTATCCATGCATTTTTTGGAAGTATGGTGCATGACATTGAAGCTCTATGCTTGGTTATGCTATTGAATGCATTTGAGATTTGATTTGAGCTTAGAACATTTGACATCTATTGTCAGTTAATTCATTGAATGCTTTAGAGGTCTATGACCTTATGGGCTTGAAGCTTGTAATATTTCCCCCTTGGCCGCCCTCGTAGGAACCACCACACCCCCCTTATTAATATGATTAATTAAAAAAAAATTAATTCTCCCCCTCGTTATCATGGACATGTGGCGAGGGGGGAGAGAAGGGAAAGAGGAAGAAGACGACGAGTGATGATGGTGGGAGAAGAAGCCAACGAGGATGCAGATTAAGCGGACGTGGGAGAGGAAGATGATGATGATGTCGCTGATAGAGGGGGAGGTCATGTGGCCAAGCACCCCCCCTTGGGTGTATCGACCCTACCCTAGCCACCTGGAGGGGCCAAATAGCCCTATCATCATGCAAACGGCACCATCCCTCCACCTTCACTCCATGTCCCCCCCTCCCCCCCCCCCCCCCCCCCAAACCCACCCCCACCCCCAATTATAACTCTCCCCCCCATAATAAACCTCCCAAACCCTTATATAAAACCCCCCTCGAAAGGCAGCGATATACCACCTCTTGGCCCCCCTTGCTGCCGGCCTGTGAGAGAGAGAGAGATCGAGAGAGAGAGATCGAGAGAGAGAGAGAGAGAGAGAGAGAGAGAGAGAGAGAGAGAGAGAGAGAGAGAGAGAGAGAGAGAGAGAGAGAGAGAGAGAGAGAGAGAGAGAGAGAGAGAGAGAGAGAGAGAGAGAGAGAGAGAGAGAGAAGAAGAAGAAGAAGAAGAAGAAGAAGAAGAAGAAGAAGAAGAAGAAGAAGAAGAAGAAGAAGAAGAAGAAGAAGAGGGAGAGAGAGAGAGAGGGAGAGAAGGAAGAGAGGTAAGAAGAGAGAGAATAAGAAGAAGGAGAGGAAGAGAGAGAGAAAGAAAGAAGAAGAAGAGGGGAAGAGAAAGAAAGAGAGAGAGAGGGAGGGAGGGAGGGAGGGAGGGAGGGAGGGAGGGAGAGAGACTCTTTCCCTTCCCCTCCAAAGAGGATGGCCACATGCATTTTCTCTTTTCCTTTTCCCTGAGTTCATCCTGAGTTCATCCCCTAACCTGCAAGCCGATTACTCCTCTTCTCGAGCAAGTGGCTATTGAAGTCTTGCACAATCACATCTAAGGGAGACAAAGATCAAGAATGGCCCCCAAGCGGAAAATGTTATGCACAGATGGCAATCCCTCAACGAGCAACAGAGCCTCAAGCGAGGACATCACTGCTAATCTAATTATGGTACCGGTTGTAAGTGATGTATTTCCAAATCGATGGATGCTTGCTTGATTTTCGCATGAGATACACTAGGGTCATAGTACTATGTTGCACGAGAATAGGACACTAAAAATGATAAATTTCACCCCAAGTATTCGAAGATGGAGTTTGCGAAGTGCATGTATCAAGAGAAGTAGATTGCTTCTCATTGCTATACATTAAAATCCATGCATAGGATAAGTAGCATATAAGATTTTAAAGTACCAAGCATAGTTAAGTCTTCGATTAATCTTTACCTAGGACAATATTGTTTAAAGTTCACAGATACACATGGGTGGTACATGCACGGGGGGAGATTATGTGAAGCTTACATCAAGGTATATGATTCCTTACCTTAGAAGAAAGGAAGATAAGGGAAAGTTAAAATGCTGCATAGTAGAGAAAGGCTAAAGATAAATGTCACCTCGAGAAGAGGCACGAATGCTCTTGCTAGAACGATTATCTCGCATTGAAATGATAGGACTTATGTCTTGTACAGTGTTTGAAACCTTAAGTAGGGTGTGTTAAGTAAATTTTACTTAGAACCGCTCTTGATCCCAAGGGGGAGAGCAAATACGCAATGGAAAGATTATTGCGACTATTCTTGCAATGTTTGAAAAAGGATACCATTGTTTTTGTTGGTTGATCAAACAAATTTCCTAAATGCTTTTGCATTAAAATGATTGTTGGATTGTGGTATGGATGGTTATTCCAAGTGCTTGTGGTTGATGGTAAATGCATGGCAAGAGTTTGTGATGATAAGTTGCCATGGGAATAAAGGAATGTTTTCTTGGACAATGGTATTTGGTTGAATGCCTTGTTCATGCTTGATTCCTAAATGGTTTTCACGGGCCGAAGGTCAAATGGTGAAAAGGCCAACCATGGAAATTGTGTTTCACTCCTAGGTCACTTGGGTTTAGGTGGAGCTCTGGACACCCCTTGCCTAGTCCGAAACACAGTTAAAGAGTGAGCCCAATGTCTTTGGCGTTGGAAGATCCCATTCTAGATAAAGGATGGAAATTATGGTGCCATGTGATTTGGATCGGGAACTTCTGTTGGACAGAAGGGATACATAATTTCTCTTGTATGGGCAGGAGACAAAGATTAACGTGAAGATAAGTTAAGGAATTGAACTTGTTTGTCAAAGGATTGCTTGCCATGTATTCGTGTCAGTGCCCATAAATTACGTGAACAAACCTTGTTCCTTAAAAGGCTTAATTAATGAAGCTGATTTTAAGTGTGACACATAAATGTGATAGGACCTAATTAGATAACTAAAGAATGCCTACTGAGGGAAGCATGTGGATGGCGGAACCCTCCACGGGTTTGTCCTATGGTAGGATGGTCCCAGAGAACTGGGAGGCTTCTCATAAGGTTTTACTAACATTTGACCCTTAGGAATTGTTGGGCTAGAACCCCGATTCATGCCGTTTTAGGGGACTAGAATGGGACTATGCCCCACGGGCAGAGAGGTTGAGCGGTGAATCCCTCTCATTTCCCATTCTCTTTGAACCAAGTGTGGCATGGGTCTACTTCGGCTTGGGTATCTTTGCGTAAAGTAGGATGTCTAGGACCCATGCTAGAATGCTATTAGGAGACCTTGGCCACTAGGAACCCTGAATTTTAGGTTAATCCTAGTGGGTTCGGATGTTCCGTTGTGAAGTGGACTCGGGAAAACCTAGGCAAAAAACCCTGTGACATTCCATGGGAGTGCTGGGCAGCATCACTTAGACTCATCTCTCAATGGACAACTAAAAACATGCCTGGATAGCTAGTAGGTTGGCCTGTTACAAAGCTTTTATTGGGTCTTATGCTCCCGAATATGTACTCGATGTATCTTGGATGCTTAGATGCCACTCACATGAGGATTTGAGCTTTGTTTGCTTGTCTAGCACATCTGACTTTTATTCCAGTGGAAGCCACTTACTTAACACTTGGATGTTATATTGAGCTTAAGATTTTATTTGTAGTGAGCTTGAGTATGCTATACCTCATTTTCAACATGTTGTAATTGTAGATTCTTGAGAGCAGTCTCCTCCATTTGATGCTATTTTGGTCATAATTTGTGGGACAACTCATTATTTGGTCCGTATCTCTTGTTTTTAGCTTGTTTTGGTAGTGCTTTTGGGACAGTTTGCAGGTATTCCAGCAGTCTGCTTGGTCTGTATTGTGCCTTTTTTTCTTACAGTATGACTGGTCATTCAAATGACAGTACCATCTTCAATATTAAAAATTTAGATGGCGGCAATTATGGCTATTGGAAGACCCAAATTTGGTAGGTTTTGGTAGAAAAATATCAGATTAGGCTGATCAAATGTAAAAGCATTAAGCCTGAAGGTCATGATTAGGATGTATGAGATGACTTAGATGAGCTTTGTAGGTCCATGATTAACTTGTCCCTCAATAAGTAGGTTTATTATAATGTTATCACAGATGGGCAGTCTGCGTGGGATAAGTAGAGCCTTGCATCTCAGATGTATTAGCTAAAGCATCTTATGGATCTTCGTATGAAGGAAGGTACCAGTGTTTCTCAGCATTTGAGCGAGTTTCATGCTATCATTGGCTAGCTGTCATTGCAGGGCATTGACTTTAAGGACAATCTTCCACCTTTGTTCTTGTTGGTCACACTGCTTGAGACTTGGGACACATTTTGTGCTACTATGTGTGCAAATATTCCCGAGAATGGGTTGAAATTGTCTGATGTAGAGGGTGCATAGAGGAGATCAATAGGAAGAATGTGGATGCTTCTCGTACTTCTCATGCTTTGATTGTTCGGATCACCATGATGTCAACAATGGGAATGATCATTGTGGTAGAGACTTGCAGAAGTCTCATTCTAAGTCTCATGCACAGTCTCGCATTAAGTCCCATGGATGTAAGTCCAATTTGACATGCCATTATTGTGGGAAAGGAGGACATATCATGCCCACAGTGCCATATAATGCGCAATGACAAGCACAAGGAAAAGGGCAAAGAAAAAGCGCATGACAAGTCTAATGATCACAACATTTTCCATGCTAAGTTGAGTGTTAAGATCAAAGAGATCAATGTAGTGCAGCAACCTAACTCTGATGGTGATTACATACTTGCAACTTCTTCTTTGGATGATTCACATCTGTATGATGCCTTGCCTAGTTTTACTCAATGTTGGTTGATGGATTTAGGGGCTTCCTTTCATGTGACCCCTCATAGAGAGTGGTTCCACTCCTATCGCAGTATGAATGGATGTATTGGTTTGAGGAAAGACTTGGCATTGTAGTTAGTTGGTATTAGTGATATTCGATTGCATAATGTTTGACATGTACTAGTTCTCACAAAGAGTCTTATCTTTGTTGGCACACTGGTGGATAATGAGGGTTACTTTGTTTCCTTTGGGGATTCTTCTTGGAAGATCACCCATGGGAACCTTACTTTAGCATGTGGTGCCAAGTCTGGCACTTTATATCCCTTGGTTGTATCTCAATCCATAGATCATGTTCTGTATGTGGCTGCAGTTCCACATGTATCTCTTTGGCAGCATCACCTTGGGCATGTCCTTAAAGGGAATGAAAATGCTTACTCGTTTGCAATATCTTTCGCCCCCTTGACTATAAGTTTTTTGAGTCATGTAATCATTGTTTGTATGGCAGGCATACACATAGTACACATAAGAAGTTTGGCACTTTGCACATGGGTGAGCCTTTGGCTCTTGTTCATTTTGATATCTATGGACCTATGCCCTATTAGTCGTTAGGAGGTGGGAAGTACTTTGTCACATTCATTGATAATTAATCAAGGTTTGGGTATATCCCATAAAGCTGAAATCTGATGTTGTGGCTACCTTTTAGCATTCGCTTGCATTGGTTGAGAACCAATCTGGGTGTAGATTGAAATACCTACACTTAGATAATGGGGGTGAGTATGTCTTTAAAACCTTTAAGCAGTTTTGTGATGAGAGGGGTATTGAGCGTCAGTTGACCGCCCTGTACACCCCACCCTAGAATGGTATGATTGAGCGCATGAATAGGATAATACAGGAAAGGGTCCATAGTATGCTTAGCCACATAGGCTTACCACAATAGTTTTGGACTAAGGCAGTGACTACTGCCGTACACTTGATCAATCGATCTCCTCTTGTAGTTCTATTAACTTTCAGGTTGTAGAGGAGGTGTGGTCTGGAAAACCTCCCTTGTATAATCATTTTCGTGTCTTTGGTTGTGAGGATTTCTACCATGTACCCAAGGAAAAGCACACAAAGCTGGATCCTACATCTGTAATATGCATCTTTCTTGGTTATGGGGATACAAGTGAGATGAGATATTGCCTATGGGTTCCATACACTCGTAAAGTCATTTGCAAATGATATAGTTTTCCATGAGGAAAAGATGCATAAGCAACCTAGGCGGATAGTCGAGATACATAGGGTTATATCTCAAGAGGAGTCTCCTACTCCCTACAGTAATCTAGATAGCTTGTAGTAGCAGCTAATGCTCCAGTGGCCCATGGCCATGATGTTAGATAGAATGTGTAGGGTCCTCAGCATGCCTTGAGACACTTTGCTAGAGCCAAACATTCTCCTGAGCGGTTTGAACCCGTTGATTATCCAATGGTGATAGATGCATGTGAGCCATATGATGAGGCCATACACCATGGTGATAGTTACTCTTGGAAGAGAGCCATGTAGTTTGAGTTTGAATGTTTATAGAAATAGTTGGTTCCTTTGCCTAGTGGAAAGCATGCATTACCATGCAAGTGGGTGTAAATGCCCTGAACAACGTAGTATGCTTAACAATTATGATATTCGCTTGTTTTCGAGATCTAATATAAAAGAGAATGAACACTTAAAGCTGAAAATGAAAATTACTCACAAAATTACAGCCATGAAAATGTAAAAGTAATGGAGACAAGATTGAGGGTTGAAGATGGGCAACCCCCCCCCCCCCCCCCCCCCCCCCCCCGAAGGAATGCATTTCTGCTCAACCCAAGTCCCTTAGGGAAGAGCTCAGTTACAATCAACCTGAGAGTGAGAAGAAGTAATTCTCACTCTCACAAGATCATGCAAAGATGTACAAACACACATGCATTATCTATTATGTAATGATAAGAACTGATTTCTTTACAGTATGAGAGAAGAAAAAGGGAAATTCAGCCTTTCTCCATCATTGATCAGCAGTACATGGATAGGGCTTGCTTCTTGTAGCTAAAATGGAAGAAAAAGCTCGAGAAGGAGGTGTTGTGATGAATTTACAAGCTTTCTGTCCTGTAAACAGCAGTGATAGAAGAGGGAATATGGAGGAATTTGATAATGAAGAAGTGGGGGATGATGATGGGGATGGATGGGGCCAGTTTCTGGCTATCTGTGGGTGCTGTACATGAGTTTACAGCAAAGAAAAATGATGTTGAATGAAGAAAAACGAGCTCTTATTTATAGGAGAGGGGAGAGCTAGTACAAAAGGGGAAAGTGGAGTAGCACAAGACAAGTGTCCAGCCACATGTCATGAGATGTGACAAGTGGTGGGACACTTGGAAACTTGTGTGACAAGTGTCTTGACACTTGTCTCTTCTCTATGGCCTTCCTTTTTGGGTTGAATACTGTCAAGAATAGAAACAACCAAATTTAGTAAGCACAGTCAGAGTACAGAACTTACTATTTTTAGAATGACATCCCTATTTTTTAGGACTAGCATTTTTAGGCTAATTCGAGGCTCCTGAAATTTAGGGACCTCCTAAAATTTAGGGATCTCCTAGAATTTAGGGACCCCCCCAATATGGGTGTCATATGAAAGCTTTTTCCGTGTACATCGCAAAAATGGTATCCGAATCTTCATGTGACTTTCCTATGCAAAGAAATGTGCATTTCAAGCTTTCAGCCCACACATGCACATTATACAAGCATTTCATGATCATGCCATCTTGTTGATTGTAATTGTCTGTTCTAGTGGATCTAGCCCACACTTCAAGGCATCAATCCTTTCTGTGTGCGAGTCTAACCCTGATATGCGTGAGTTCTAGTCACAGGCGCCCAATCGGGTCATATAGGTGGAAGTGTGAACTATCTTTTCTCTAACCCACCGCGTGGGTCCACCATAACCTGTGACCACTCATCAGTGGCCAGCTCCAATGCACTTTTCTTTATATCTAATTAGTGCAAAGGAAATAAATTTAATAAATCATTATATAGACAAATTAATGAAAAAGGATACAAATTCTGTTTCTATAGAGTTGTGACAGCCCTCTGGCTTTTATTCATCTGTCCTCAGCTGAAAAGCTTCTTGATATTGCTGTAGAATATTTGGGTAATCCTTTATGAATTTTTCATCTACCCACTGTGCATTTGTTGTGGGTAGATTCTTGAATTTTAGTAAGAATTTTCGTGTCACAAGGCCACTTCTCGTGGTTCGATCCTTGAGAAACAAAATCTTTTCAGGTTCCAAGAGTTGCTCTGTTTCTTCAACTTCTGGGGGATCTTCAGTAATGGGTTCCTTTGGTTCTGGTCCTATGTAAGGTTTTAGCAAACTTACATGAAAAGCGTTGTGTATTTTCCAATGAGCAGGAAGCTCAAGTCGATAAGAAACTTCATTTATTTTCTCAATCACTTTGAAGGGTCCAAAGTATCTACTGGAGAGCTTTGGAAAAGATGAATTTTGACCAGAACCTTGTTTGAGCCTACTTTTATCAAACTTTAGCAAGACATATTGACCTTTTTCAAAAGCCAAAGGTCTTCTTCGTTTATCTGCTTGCTTCTTTTGTCGCTCTTGCGCAACTTTGATAGTGGCTCGAACTTGATCCATTGTTGTTTTTAAATCTGAAGCAAACTCATCAGCAGCAAAAATCTTATCTTTAGTGCGAATAATTGGAGGAGGAATCACTTTACCCTGTACTATTTCATTTGGAGCTTTCCCTGTGGATGAGCGCACTGTATTGTTGTAAGCAAACTCCAATAATGGAAGATATTTCTCCCATTGTGACTTATGTTCACTAACATAAGCTTTCAACATATCCAAAAGAGTGAGATTCATCACCTCTGTTTGGCCGTCAGTTTGAGGATGAAAAGCTGAGGAGAACTTTAAAGTGGTTCCCAAATTCTCAAATAAAGCACGCCAAAAGTTACTTGTGAATTTGGAGTCTCTATCTGAAATGATCTCAGAAGGCATACCATGTAATCTGAAGATATGTTGAATGAAAAGTCTTGCAGCTTGTGCGGATTTCAATGTTTTATGACATGGAATAAAATGTGATTGTTTGCCGAATCTATCAATTATGACCCAAATCATATCATGACCTTGAGGTGTTCTTGGAATACCTGAGATGAAATCCATTGTGATAGATTCCCATGGATCTTTAGGCACTGGAAGAGGTTGCAACAATCTTGGAATCTTCTGCCTATGATATTTGGATTTTTGGCATACCAGACAAGCCTCGATGAAGTTATGTGTATCTTTTCGTAATGTTGGCCAATAAAAGTAGCGCTCAATTGCACTTAGAGTGGCTGCCCTCCCTCTATGCCCTGCATAAGGGGGTTCATGACTTTCTTTAAGCACCTTTTGTCGAACAGGAAGAGTGACACAAAGGCGATTGTTCATGAGAAGGTAACCGTCTTTGATGGAATAATCTGGATGAGAACCTCCTTGCTGTAAATTTGACCAAATAGTATCTTCATCATAAGTATTCTTCATCGTTTGAAAATCTTCATGATGAGCCACTGTAATAGTTGCAATGCGAGGCACTCTAGAAAGTGCATCAGCAACTACATTTTGTTTCCCTGGAGTGTACATAATTTGAAAATGAAACATAGACAAGAAATTTTCCCATCTTGCATGTTTCTCCTGCAAATGCTTTTGAGTCTTGAAATACTTCAAGCTTTGATGATCGGTTTTAATAAGGAATTCATTGCCTAAAAGATAATGTTTCCATATCTTTAAAGCATGAACCACTGCTAAGAGCTCCTTTTCATAAATGTCATACCTTTTCTCCACATCATTTAAACGGCGGCTTTCAAAGGCTACGGCATGGCCTTCTTGATTTAGCACTGCACCAATACAATCACCGCAAGGATCTACTTCCACCACAAATGGTTTTACCAAATCTGGAATGATAAGAACAGGTCTAGAAGTAAGAGCTGTTTTCAGCCTTGTGAAGGCTGCCTTCTCTTTTTCCTTCCATTGGAAATAGATCTTCTTCTTTGTAAGGTCATGAAGTGGAGAAGGCATATGTGCAAAATGCTTGATGAAGCGGCGGTAATAAGAACATAAGCCAAGAAACGATCGCACCTCATGTACATCACGAAGATGAGGCCATTCTTGGATTATCCTGATCTTTTCAGGATCCATCTGAATCCCTTCAGAAGAGATGACATGCCCAAGGTAATTTATTTTATGCATGAAAAATTCACTCTTTTTACCATTTACCAAGAGTTGATTTTGTTGTAGTAATTGTAGAACGATTTCCAAGTGTTGATGATGATCCTCTTCATTCTTGCTAAAGACAAGAATATCATCAAAGAAAGTACCGACATATTGTCGATGCTCTCTAAAGATGCGCTCCATCATTCGATTAAAGGTGGCTGGTGCATTGGTTAATCCAAAAGGAACCACCAAGAATTCATAAAGACCGTATGAAGTGCGGAAAGCAGTTTTGTGTACATCTTGTGGTATTACCCTAATTTGATGATAACCACTCTTTAAATCAATGCGGCTGAAAACCTTTGAGCCTCCTAGACGATCCAAAATGTCGTCAATTCTGGGAATAGGAAACCGATTCTTCACAGTGATTTTGTTGAGGGCTCGATAATCAATGCACATCCTGAATGTGCCATCTTTCTTTTGAACAAGAAGAACCGGTGAACAAAATGGTGAGCTACTTGGCCTAATTAGCCCACGGTTGAGTAGGTCTTCGACTTGCTTTTTGATTTCTTCTTGTTGAGGACGGCTCACACGGTATGGTGCTATATTAGGAGGAGAACTACCCGGGACAATGTCAATATGATGGTCTTCTGGCCTTTCTGGGGGAAGCTGATAAGGAAGATCTTCCGAAAAACAATCTTTATACTTTTCCAAGAGCTGAAGTTGCTCTTGGTTTTCAGCATTCATATTATCTTTTACATCAGTGACATAAAGCAGACAACATTGAACACAATCCTTAATTGCTCTAAAGACTTGCATATGGCTTACCATAGGTATGGTGTCTCCAGAAACTCCAGCTTGGATCTCGTACTTCTTGCCTTTGTTGGTGAGTTCTACCTTCTTTTTCTGAGAGAAGATGGTTGAATCTATTCTATGATTCCAGGGCATGCCAAGAATCACATCACAACCATCAAGGTCTCCGATACAGAAGGTATCTTCGTCACTGTAGCCTTGAATTTGAAACTTGAGCTTGCCAATGTAGGGTATCACAGTCTTCACTGTGTCACCTTCATCAGCATTCAAAGCTTGGCAAACTTCTGCCGGAGTGTCCATCTCTTCATTCTTTAATCCAAGCTCTTTAGCTAATTGCAAGGAAATAATATTTTCATTCGCCCCAAGATCTATCAAGAATAGTGCTTGCTTATCTTGCAACTGTCCCCAAGCTTTTAATAATTTGCGCATCTCTGGAGTGTGAGTTGTGTTTGCAACTACATCACTGATAGCATTGATTTTCACTGGCGACTTAGGCTTGTTGTCAGAAACCTTGCTTTGTCCCTTGTTTGGACATTGCTTCGCTATGTGGCCTGTTTGTCCACATTTAAAGCACTTCCCTTCTTTCATGAAGCGTTGCTTTTCTTCTTCGGAAAATTGCTTTGCTTGTGGGTATAGATTGGAGCGAAATTGAGGAGCATTAGGAGGTGCATAGGGCTTCATCTTCTTTTGATTTGATGGCTGCTTTTGCCACTGTTTTTGTCCTTCATTTGGGGCTGAATACTCCTCATCATCAGCTACTCTCTTCTTATCATTCTTTTGGAATGATTTGTTGCCATTGTGCTCCATTTTCCATGTCTCAGCATGGTCAATGAGTTCCTTGAGACTAGAACAATGATAATGATTAAGAGCAGTACGAAGTTTAAAATGCAAACCTCCTTGAAACTTCCTAAGCTTTTCCGAACTGCTGATCTTCTTGAAATGTTGGACCTTCAAAAGTAGCTCCCAAAATCTCTTGGTATAGTCACCAAGTGACTCATTTTTCTTTTGCCAAAGCCGATCCCATTCCATTTTTACATCTCTTTTGAAATGAATAGGAAGAAATTGGCTTTGTATCAGGCAAACAAAGGACCGCCATGATTTTGGGGCAGCATGATCATATTCCAACCCCGTCCACCAAGTATGGGCTAAGTCAGTTAAATGTAAAGCTGCAAACTTAATCTTTTCTTTTTCTTTATACTTGTCACGACCATACAAAATTTGAAATTGACGAATAAACTTCAGAAGAAGATCAGGATTTCGGGAACCATCATACATACTGAACTTGATCTTCTTTTCAAGTTGAGATAGTGACTTAGTCTTCTTCTTCTTCTTATGCCTTCGTCCATGCTCGGATATTGAGGTTGAAGATGATGAAGTGCTTGATGGGGATGAAGATGGAGACGAGGGTGAAGAATGTCGACGCCTTTGACGATGATGAGGTCTTCCACGAGAAGGGTGTGACTCTTCATTACTAGAAGAGGATCCATCAGAATAGGCGCCAGATGACTTTGAAGAAGAGGATGAGCTTCGACGCAATCTCTTTCTTTGTCTTGAAGTAGAATGGGACTGCCTCTTAGAAGTAGTTGGACTTCTTGATCGGCTCCTTTCATTGGTATGGCTTTGTCTCCTTGAAGTAGATGGGCTTCTTTCCTTGAATTCTTTGGGATTCTCAACTTTTTCTAGTTTGAGAAGTTGCTCACGAATTTGCTGATTCTCCTCTCTAAGACTTTGAATGGCTTGAAGGATAGCACTCGATTGATCCATTGAGACTAAAGAAAAAAAAAATGCTCAAGCACTCAATGCAAGGGCTGAAAACAAACAAACTTATAGTTGTAAGCACTACCAGTGTTGGGGGTGAGGACCGAGCCAAAGCTCTGATACCACTGTAAACGCCCTGAACAACGTAGTATGCTTAACAATTATGATATTCGCTTGTTTTCGAGATCTATTATAAAAGAGAATGAACACTTAAAGCTGAAAATGAAAATTACTCACAAAATTACAGCCATGAAAATGTAAAAGTAATGGAGACAAGATTGAGGGTTGAAGATGGGCAACCCCCCCCCCCCCCCCCCCCCCCCCCCCCCGAAGGAATGCATTTCTGCTCAACCCAAGTCCCTTAGGGAAGAGCTCAGTTACAATCAACCTGAGAGTGAGAAGAAGTAATTCTCACTCTCACAAGATCATGCAAAGATGTACAAACACACATGCATTATCTATTATGCAATGATAAGAACTGATTTCTTTACAGTATGAGAGAAGAAAAAGGGAAATTCAGCCTTTCTCCATCATTGATCAGCAGTACATGGATAGGGCTTGCTTCTTGTAGCTAAAATGGAAGAAAAAGCTCGAGAAGGAGGTGTTGTGATGAATTTACAAGCTTTCTGTCCTATAAACAGCAGTGATAGAAGAGGGAATATGGAGGAATTTGATAATGAAGAAGTGGGGGATGATGATGGGGATGGATGGGGCCAGTTTCTGGCTATCTGTGGGTGCTGTACATGAGTTTACAGCAAAGAAAAATGATGTTGAATGAAGAAAAACGAGCTCTTATTTATAGGAGAGGGGAGAGCTAGTACAAAAGGGGAAAGTGGAGTAGCACAAGACAAGTGTCCAGCCACATGTCATGAGATGTGACAAGTGGTGGGACACTTGGAAACTTGTGTGACAAGTGTCTTGACACTTGTCTCTTCTCTATGGCCTTTCTTTTTGGGTTGAATACTGTCAAGAATAGAAACAACCAAATTTAGTAAGCACAGTCAGAGTACAGAACTTACTATTTTTAGAATGACATCCCTATTTTTTAGGACTAGCATTTTTAGGCTAATTCGAGGCTCCTGAAATTTAGGGACCTCCTAAAATTTAGGGATCTCCTAGAATTTAGGGACCCCCCCAATATGGGTGTCATATGAAAGCTTTTTCCGTGTACATCGCAAAAATGGTATCCGAATCTTCATGTGACTTTCCTATGCAAAGAAATGTGCATTTCAAGCTTTCAGCCCACACATGCACATTATACAAGCATTTCATGATCATGCCATCTTGTTGATTGTAATTGTCTGTTCTAGTGGATCTAGCCCACACTTCAAGGCATCAATCCTTTCTGTGTGCGAGTCTAACCCTGATATGCGTGAGTTCTAGTCACAGGCGCCCAATCGGGTCATATAGGTGGAAGTGTGAACTATCTTTTCTCTAACCCACCGCGTGGGTCCACCATAACCTGTGACCACTCATTAGTGGCCAGCTCCAATGCACTTTTCTTTATATCTAATTAGTGCAAAGGAAATAAATTTAATAAATCATTATATAGACAAATTAATGAAAAAGGATACAAATTCTGTTTCTATAGAGTTGTGACAGTGGGTGTACAAGTTGAAGAGCACCTTTGGATGCCCCAAGCCTGTGTTTATAAGGTCAAATTGGTTGCTAAGGATTTTAAATAGAAGCATGGTGTTAACTTTGAGGAAGTCTTTTCTCGTGTAGTCAAGATGACTACCCTACGCTTGGTACTAGCATTGGTTGCTTAGTTAGATCATCCGGACCTTTATTAGAAGGATATTAAGACGACTTTCTTACATGGGGATTTGCATGAGGATATTTATATATAGAAACCTAAGGGCTTTGAGGAAAAAGGTAGGAAACACCTAGTGTGCAGATTGAGAAAGAGCCTTTATGGCCTTAAGTAGGCACCTAGGGGATGGCACCACAAGTTTGGTGCTTTTGTTTCATAGCAACTTCACATGATCCAAATCTTTTTATTCTCTCTCCCTCTCTCTTCAAATTTGCTTCCCTCTCTCTAGATTTTTAAATTTTCTCTCTTTCTCTTTCTCTTTCCTCTCTTCAATTTCTCACTCTCTTTTCTCTCTCCCATTTTCCTCTCTCTTGAATTTTAAAGCTTTTTCTTCTCTCCGTTTTCTCTTTTCCTCTCTACCTATCCCTATATATATATATATATATATATATATATATATATATATATATATATATATATATATATATATATATATATATATATATCTCATATTTCTCTCTCTATCTCTCTCTAATGTTTGTTCTCTATCCCTCACTCCATCCCTCTGTAAAATTCTTTTTTTCTCCCTTTCTCCCCCTCTTTTTTCTTCTTTTCTTCTCTCTCATCTTTTTCCCCCTCTCTCTCCCTCCCTTTGCTTATATTCTCTTTTCTCTCTCCTCTTCTTCTCTTTGTTTTCCCTCTCTTCCCCTTTTTCTTCTCTCTCTCCCCTTTTTTCATCTCTCTCTCCTCTTTTCCTCTCTCTCACATTTTCTCTCCTCATTTCCCCCCTCCCCTCTCTCTACCCTTTTCTCTCTCTATCTCTATCTCTTTGTCTTTGCTTTTTTATTCTCTTTCTCCCTCATTTTTATTTTTTCTCTCTCAACTCTCTTTCTTATTTATTCTCTCTTAGTGTCTATCTCTCCTCTTTTTTCTTTTTTTCTTGTCTTATATTTTTCCTCTCTCCCTCCATTTAATTAGTCTGCCCTATTGATGTGGTAGTTACGAGGAGTAGTGGGACATAAAGTGGGTATATAACTATCTTTTTAGGGTCCTAGGTATCACATGTGTGGGTATTAAAAAATATAAATTGATTTTAAGGGCCTTTAATGCAAAAAAGTATATAGAAAATGAGTATTTCAACTTACAATATGATTGGGTACCTTTTGAGAAAAAGAAACCTATTTTTTAAAAGTCATTTTTAAGGTAAAAATAAATCTGAGTTGCTGACGTAACACTTTTGGAAGAGTGATAGTACTATCTTGGAGATTAAATTGATTTGGAGGGCCTTTAATGCTAAAAATTATAGGAAAATGAGTATTTTAATTTGCAATATGATTGGGTGCATTTTAAGAAAAAGAGATCTATTTTTTGTTAAAAAATGTAAAATTTTATTTTTTAGGGAAAACAATTTAAAGGGAAAAAATAAATCCAAAGTGGTGGTCCCATCTTGAAGGATGAAAAATGCTAGTTATCGTAAAACATTAGAAGTTTGGGGAGCTTCTAAAGGTTTTGAGTTTCTAAATCAATAACAAAAATTATAATATAGGTAAAATATGTGATATTTTAATTAAACATATTTTAATAATTGAATATGTGCATGCAATGTGTACATTCTCTAAAAATATCCACAAATGCACACATACTATAAAAATGAAGGAAGTGAGCCCAAAGTGAAAGCATGCGAATGGAAGCAAGAGCTATGGTAGAGAGAGAGAGAGAGAGAGAGAGAGAGAGAGAGAGAGAGAGAGAGAGAGAGAGAGAGAGAGAGAGAGAGAGAGAGAGAGAGAGAGAGAGAGAGAGAGAGAGTGGGAACTCCAATAGTCACAATGTGAGACCAACCTTCCCTTTATTCAAATATCACTGAAAGAATAAAGAATGAGGTGATAGTGATAGGCACTCACCACTTCAAGTGTATAGGTATGTGAGTATTATCAGTATAGTAATACATGGGCAGCTACTCACATGTGCCTTTACCCCCAACAACATCCCACTTAAAGGCAAATATGCCCCTAGTGAGGAGAGAACAAGAAAAAAACATGACAAAGTACAAATATACATAAGTAGAATAGGATGCGGAAAGACGCCATCTCATCCAATGCCCATCAACTTCTTAAGAAAGGTAAACCACTCCCCTGAGAGAATTTTTGTAAGAAAATCTACAAGATTTTGGTCAATTGAGATCTTGACAAGGTCAACAGACCTATCCTCAATGACTCTCTGATGAAGTGATAATGCACCTCAATGTGTTTTGTCTTCACATGGAAGACCGGATTGTTGGCTAACTAGATAGCACTCATAGAATCTAAATGTAGTATAGGGACCACATCAATAATACCAAGGCCTACAATTAGATGGCATGGCTACAATATACTCGGCCTCGAAAATAGAGAGGGCCATGTATTTTTGCACCTTGGATATCCAAGAAACACCACCTCTAGCAAAGGCGAAGACATAGCCAGAGATAGACTTCCTACTATCTGCATGTCTTGCATAATCAGAGTTAGTATACCCCATGATTTTTATATCCTAGCCACCATAATATATGTACATAGCTGCTATACCCCTTCAAGTACCTCACGATACCCTTGACAGTATTCCAATGCAGTTAGCTAGTTGTAGTCATATAGTGTGCTATAACTGCTATCACAAATGCTATGTCAAGATGAGTGGCTAGCTCAAGCTCAACTACATAAACCAAATGCTTTATAGTATATCCAAGTGCCAATGTGGCTCCTACTAAAGCAAAAATCAAATGCCAAATGAGCAAGAAAAGCTCAAAACATAATGTAAATGATAACTGAGTATCCAAGATACATGAAGCATAAGACGGAAGCATTAAACCTAATAAACTCTTCAAGACCATAATTGCATAATCCATTGAAGTAACCAAGGCATGTAACCACAGCTAATATCAATGTAACAGAGCTAAACCTTAGCTCAAAAGCATGGCATAGCATATGGAAAAGTATACATAACAATCGAAGTAGTAGTACATCCACTAAGTATCTCGTAAAGCATCAATGAGGATTAGGCAAAAGCTTTTCACTAATAAATGCTTGTTGCCCTCTTATTATAATACTAGAATAATCATGAAATCTAAGCTATTTCAATCTCAAGTCAGTCCCAAAAGCATAACCATACCATTCGGGCACCAAAATAGCATCACTTAAGCATTAAATATGCCGCCAAATTTGTAGCTATCGTTGTGCTATTTATTTCTAGCTACAAAATGACTAAATCTGATACCATATGCAAAAGTTATGGCCAAAATACGACAGTGTTGTCAAGTTGCCATAGTTGTTGACTTCTACAGCATGCTCTGTATCTACTCATAATGGATAAAATGACTACTCCTCTGCTCAATATGCACCCAACAAGGCTCAGCTAAGCCTCATAAAGCTTCTCAATAAGCATGGAGTGAGTTGAAATAAGCCAAAAGAAGAAAAGACTCAATGCATATCTCGAGGGAAAGAAACAATGGTTTTGCCGTGAAACTTTGAGTTGAAGCTTTGAATTTGGGCTAAAGCAAAGGATGAAGAAGCTCCTCAAATGGTTGGCTTTAATACCGGTTGCAAGGAGTGAGCCCAAAGTGGAAGCATGCGAGTGGAAGCAAAAGCTATGATAGAAGGAGAGAGAGAGAGAGAGAGAGAGAGAGAGAGAGAGAGAGAGAGAGAGAGAGAGAGAGAAATACAAGATGTGGGAACTCCAACAGTCACAATGTGTGATCGGCCTTCCCTTTATTCAAATCTGACTGAAAGAATAAAAAATGAATTGATAGTGATGGGCTTGTACCACCTACACTGTATAGGTGTGCGGGTACTATCAATATAGTAATACATAGGCGGCTAGGCACATGCACCTTTACTCCCAACAAGAAGTTGACTGAGGAAGAGCTCCATGTGGTTAGTCATTTCAATGGACCCTTCACTTGGTGGATGATCTCACATCATACCTTTGCAAACTCCTTGTCTACCTTAATAACCTGGATGCTCTTGTCAACTTAGAGTACAATCCTAATTTCTACAATCGGTGGGTTCTTGACATAATTTAAGTCCATAAGTGAATTGCTCCTATTGTATATACTAATAAAACCATCATTTTTTTGACCCAAAGACCCAAACATAATTGCACACACTAAAACCGAGTCCCCAAGCTTGGAAGCTTTACTGATTCTCTAGAAGGGGAGGGAGCTTAGTGACTTATCTTCAATTTATGAGCAATCCTAACCAAGGTCAAAATATGCTATCCTCAATCAACCAATGAAAGATCATGGCCCATCTATAATAAAATATTTTCTTATCATAAAAGGTTAAATATGTAAAGAGATTGTAAGTAAATTTTACTATGATCTTTTTTGTGAAGGAATTTAATTATAAACTACTTGTTTTGCAGATCGTAGCCCAACATGTTCTTTTACTTAGACCTATTCCAACTCCCATATGTATCAAGGATGTCCTCAATGAAGATAAAGTTGCATTCTCTAAGTGGACTACAAAATGGACATATAAAAATGGGGAGTAGGACACCTCAAGCTCAAGGTACCAAGACCAACCTCACAAACTTGGTGACTATGCATTGTGCTATTCGAGATCTAGCAATTCGGTGTGGCACCGTTGAGTATGTCAAAGCTATGGAGACATCCATTCATTTTTTGACTTGTAATGGTATAATCCAAATACTAGAACTAGCTAATTCATGTACTCATTGAGAACATGTCAACATTATGAAGATAGAGAAGTAGCCATTGAGTTCACCCCAAAATCGATAGAGGAAACCTTAAATATCAAAAGTGAATTGAGAAAATATGTCAAAGCATCCTATGTGACTAAACAATTGGGGGAATTAGCAATAGCTACAAATGGAGTTCATTTGAAAAATGTTCTAGAGGAGGAACTAAGAGTCATAGCACAAGTACTCGATCATATGTTCACTCACAACAATAAAACCATTGCCTACCCATACAAGTATCTAGAGTGGTCATTCAATGGAGGACATTCTAACAAATAATCTAATCAATCAAGTCCTAATTGCAATGTGTCTAAGTGCATCATAGAATCTTTAGCCAAAGCCCACAAAGTCCTCCAGAAGAGTCCTAGTGAGAAGCTTAATTGGGCTAGAAGGAAAGCACAGCCTTATCAACTATGGAAGGGGTCCTTACAAAAATTCTAAACATTAGTTTGGGAGTTTCTCTCAAGGATGTCCTACCTCCAAGATACATTGACCAATTGCTACCACCCTAAGGAAGTACTAAAGGGGAATCTAAAAGGTACATTGAACAAAGCAGAAAAGGAAAGGAAAGAGAATAAGTAAAATCTAGTTCATACTTTGAAACATCTAAAGAGGAGGAGACAAGTGGGCAAGGATCTATAATTCGATTCGGTCTAGGAAGGATATGAAGAAGATGGAGGAGAGAATAGTAAAATTTGTCAAAGAGCTCATAACTAGAAAAGAAGAGGAAATGATAAGGTCAAAAAAGGGCAATGATAAGGTTGGTGAAGGCTTGTAAACTATCAAAGCAACAATGCTACAAAGCCTCATAACAACCATAGAAGGATTGCAAATTGAATTCTAGACTTGGCCAAGGCAAATACCATTGAAGGAACTCCTAAAAGCACCAAACAGGAGCAAGCTCACAAAGAGAAGCTCACCAAATCTCATGGTCAGATTGCGAAAGTAAGTGCAAAAGGGGACCTTGAAGCCTTGCAAAAACTCTATGGGAGGAGCTTAAGAAGGAGAAACTACAAACTCTTGTAAGCAAGCAAGAACTTCATAATGAGAAGGGAGAGATGATGGAGTTGCAATAACAATTATAGGAAATAAACCACTGTCAAAATCCAACTGTCATAGGATATAGCAAAAACAACACTAGAGAAAGAGAAAAATAAGACCATCAATAAATGTAGGGACAATGGAATATCGCATGTGCTAGCCTTCAAGAAACTATAGTCACCACTAGATTAACTAGAGCTATGAATTCAATATAAAGTCAAACTTAGAGCAAGAAACCCTCTTGAAAATGCCCATCTACTTGGATGTAGCATTGTAACTTGATGGCTTGAATTCTGCAAATTGAGCATATTGAAGAGCTCAAAGCTTGACTAGGATTGGTTAATGGTACTTTAGAAGGCTTGGAGAAAATTCAAGGGATCAATCTATTGGCTACATAGCACACCAAGGAAGGTTTGATACATCATCTAATACAAAATGGATATGGGGAGAGAGATCTAAGAGCAATAGTTCTTGTACAACAAGAAATGCGTCCTCCAGAGTCTCCTATTTCCCTCAAGCTACCAAGTGCCATGACACCACCCACGGATCCACTAGACATGCCAAACTTTGATTTTTGAGAATCAATGGAGCAACCATGGAGAAAATCCCGGGATAAAAGGAGGCTTATGAAGCCATGATAGAGGAATTGAGGGCACAACCACAAAAGGTCACAGATTTTTCCCTCCCATCTAAAATTCTCAAAAAGAAGAGCAAGTAAACCACGAAAGGTCACAAATTTTCTTCTCCCATCTGAATCCTTGTGGAAGAAGAGTAAGTAAACCTCGAAGAGGTGGTACAAAAATACTATGCACAAGAATAATATAGTAGTGCAGTAATTTTTGACTTCAAGGTGGATGAAGAGAATAGGTTCAAGGAGCCTTTACCCCCATGCATAGTGTGAGTGATCATTCGAGAAGCCAAAATCATAGCAAAAAAGTGGGTAATGCAACTTGACATTAAAGCCTTTAAGGAATCTTGTCAAGTCATGGGTAGCAAAAGTAGATATCTTACCATGAAACCATAGGATGCCTAGGTAGGACAACCAGAGTGGAGATATCCCATCCTTCAAAATGACAAGATGATATGGTAGGCCTTTGGTTACTTGAGCAACATCCCAAAGGTAAACTCACTTCATTGAACCTAGCCTTGCCGCCATGGCAAAAGATACAAGGAACGAGAACATGGTAGGTATAATTTTTCCAAAATTTCAAATGTTATCCTTCCTAACTACCCTATCCTTTCTTTATCACAACATGCAATCATCTCCAACTTCTCATTACATTACTTCGATAGCCTATCACACCATATGAGGAATGACTTCTACTATTGTTTTTTGATATGAATATAGGAATTGACCAAGTGGCAATGATAGGATTCATTTTAGAGCTGCAGTACTACCTTATTATTGTATTGAGCTATTAGAAGATATGGTGGACAATCGGTTTGCACTGTATATACATCCCTTCTTCCTTGAGACACATTTATAGCTACACAATTCACTAAAAGGATATATGGTTAGTATGTGATGCCTCCAACGTATACTCGGGCCAATCCTTAAGTAGTGTAATTTATTGTCAAACTCATTCAAATAAAAAAACGGGAGCAAAAGAAGAAGAAGAAGAAGAAGAAGAAGAAGAAGAAGAAGAAGAAACACAATGACATACTCATTGCACCTAGGGGCCCATCACCTAGCCCTGCCACCCCCACACCACAACCTCAAGGTGCATCAAGGGCAAGGCAACTCAAGCATGATCAATAGACCTGTCACTCTAGATATAACATTTTGCCAAATCCTACACCAATTGAGTTCTCAAGAGTAGAATAACATTCTAAGCATACTTAGAACTTGACCCATCTCCTAGTTACATAGTATACACATTGCACATTGCACTTGATAGGTAGACACACCCCTCAAGGAGCACACAATAATATAGCATGTACATTAAGCACTTGAAGACCCATCAACAATAAGTGCCTTGCACCTTCTACTTCCTACAAAAACCACTGCCTTCCTCATTGTCATTGTAACCAAATCCCACCTATCCTTTATCACCATCCAAGCATCCTTGTCTTCAAGACCTCTACACCAACCATCCCAACATCATCTCTACCAACCACACCATGCTCCTACTACATGAATGCCATGCAAATTGCACTCCTCTAGGAGAGGGAGAAGGTTAATGGCATGAAAAGCATGAAGACATGAAGAGAACGAAGAGTATGAAAGGCCACAAATTTTTTGAAGAAGAAATCATTATATTAAATGTTGTAAAAAGAGACCCACAAATTGTATTGGCAACAATAAGTGGCACTTAAGATTAGAAGTTAAGCAAATCAATAGATCTAAGTGTATACATGGAGGGAAGACTGGATCTTTGGCCCAAAAGTGGGTTGGATGCCCAAGGGGGATGGGAAAACCCTAATCCTAAAAAGTTGTATAAATAGATTGGAAGAGAATGAAAAAGATTAGGGGGATGGGAAAACCCTAATCCTAAAAAGTTGTATAAATAGATTGGAAGAGAATGAAAAAGATTATTCATGTGTGTGCTAATTTATTGTACCCATCTTCTTGCCTTCAATTGTGAGTGAGGGAGAGAGTGGGTGAAACCTCCATATTCTTCTTAAGCACTCTTTCATGTATATGCCCACACTACTTGCTCACTCTTAAAGGCCATAGATGGTAAAGAAGAAAAGGGTGCATGCTTGGATTAGCGAGCTTGCCAAGGGAAACCTTCAAGCTTGAAGGTGGGTTAAGTGAACTAAGGTGATATATTAGCTATCTGCAATCATCTACATTCATTAATAATACTATACTAGGACATATCAAGAATGCAGAAACTTCACATGCATCTTGGACAATTTTTGAGAACACATTTTCAATCAATACAAAGGCATGAAGGATTCAACTCAAGTAAGAGTTGAATACCTTGAAGAAAGGAAAAATGTATGTCAATGAGTATGTTTTGAAGGTGAGGAGCATTGCAGATGCTTTAACAATGATTGATGCAATGCCTGATGATGATGATTTGATTTCATCTACTTTGGGTAGCCTTAATAATGAGAAGGCTTGGAAATTGATTTGTTACTTCTGTATATGTATAGAAGCCATTTTCAAACTTTGATGAGTTGGTTTCTTGCATGATTATAAAAAAAAATCAATATGCAATGTGACTTATCTGATATAAATGGTGAATAGATCCAAGAATTTTACTCAAGTTCAAGAAGGGGATGTGGCAGATCCTCTTCGAGAGGCCGTGGTATGAGACGTGCTTGTGATAACTAGCAAAACACATTAAATAAAAAATTTGGTGAAATGCATGTTTCAGGAGGCCATGGAAAGTTTTGAGGCAAGGGGGGACTCTAGATGGAAAAATAGAGGTTCTAGAGCTTTTGCTATTGTTTGTCATTATTGTGGCAAAACAGGTCATATTGCAGCCCATTTTATGGTAAGAAGGATGATATCATAGTGATAAATTGCAGCAAGGAAACTATGCATCGTCTTTATGATAGAACAAAGATAAAAATGAGCGTCTATTTGTTATGCAGCATATGATGAATGTTGTTAGAGGAAAGGGGCCAGATGATGATGTATGGTATGTCGATTTAGGTGCATCTAATCATATAACCAGTCATGTTGAATGGTTTGAAGAAATGCAAGACTCACAAAATCCAAGTTATATGCGGGATCAGTGATTATTCATGCCACCCAATTTCACACATTGGAAAGGTTCCCTTGTCCTTGCATGATGGCTAGACAAAGAGTCTATAAGATGTATTACATGTTCCATCAATAACAAAGAATTTAGTGTCTATTAGCCAAATGGTAGAGCAAGGGTTGCATATTCGATTTAATGCAAAAGGTTGTTTTGTAGAAGACTTAAATGATAAGTGCAAGTTGGTTGCAAAAGGAAGTAGAGTTGACTGCTTATTCACTTTAGATGCTAGAATTCCTCCAATGAATGCTACTGTGTATGCTAAAGGAAAAGGAGTGGTTACAAACATTCAAATATAGCATAAACATATTGGACATGCAAATGTGCAAAGGCTAAAATTAATGCAGTCCCAAAGGATTGGTTACATGGTTGCTTGCTTTTAGAGTTGCAAAATTTCATAAAGTGTGTGAAGCATGTTAGTTTGGTAAGCAGGCAAGACAACCTTTTTCTTATGACAGAGATGTGAGCAAAAATATACTTGATGTTGTGCATACAGATGTTTGGGGGCCTACACAGAATCTATCTCTTGGTGGCAACAAATACTTTGTCATGTTTATTGATGATTATTCAAGAAAGCTATGTTCATGAAGGAAAAGAGTGATGTATATGAGCACTTCAAATCTTTCAAGTCAGTTGTTGAAACATAAATAGGCTTGAAAGTTATGTGCTTGAGATATGATGGAGGGGGAGAGTACCTCTCTAATGAGTTTAGTGGCTTCTTGAGGTCTCATGCGATAAATAGACAACTTACTTGCAAGTATACCCCACAACAAAATGGGATTGCAGAAAGAAAAAATAGGCATATTGCAGAAGTTGCACGTGCATTGATGGCTGAAAAGAATATGCCAAAACATTTTTGGTCTGAAGTTATTCATACTGCTATATATATTATGAATAGAACTCCCACAGTTGCAATTCATGGGGTGACCCTCTAAGAATGCTTTACAGGCAAGAAGCCTGATGTGTCACACTTGAAAGTGTTTGGCTATATTGTATATGTTCATGTGCTAGATGAGCTATGAAATAAGCTTGATCCAAAGGCTAAAAAATGTATTTTTATTGGATACTCTTTAGAGTAGAAAGGGTATCGTCGTTATAACCCTATCACAAGTGAGTTCAAAGTGAGTAGGGACGTTATTTTTTATGACTTGGTATGCATCTATTGGTGATGTATTTGATGATAATAATGATCATGAATAGCTATGTGTAGAAAGAAAAGTAAGAATCACGAAGCCTTAGTGGACCATAAACATCATCTAGTACTATACCTATAGTTAGCCCTTAGTCTGGGAAACCAAGGAGTAGCCCCAGATCTTCATGTGGATCTACAAGTGTTGCAGGTAAACACAAAAAAAAAAGAAAAAAGTGTTGGATGGTAATGATGCATCTACTAGTCATTTGGGATTTGATGGAGATTCTAGAGGTTCAGAGAGGTTGGATGATGAGCTTGGTATTTTTTCAGTCATGACACTAGGTGTACAGAGAGCACATAGTAATGTAAAGGCTACACTAAGTGATCCAATGGTATACACGTCTAATAGGGCTAGATACCTTGTTAAAAGATTTGGTTTTGAAGGTTATGCAACTCACCATTATGCTTATATGGTGAAGGTAGTTGAGGATACTAAGGCCACTTGTTTTGTGGGGTGCTATCGGTCATGTTCATTGGGATGCAGCAATGGATGAGGAGATGGTTGCATTAAAAGCCAATAAGACTTGGGATTTAGTATCCTTGCCCAAGGGCAAGAAAGCTATTGAATTTTAAGTGGTTTTACAAAATCAAGCATAATACAAATGGTTCAATTAGTAGGTATAAGGCTAGACTGGTTGCAAAAGTCTATGCTCAAACATATGGCATAGATTATGAAGAGACATTCACTCTAGTTGCTAGATGGCAGTTGTTAGATGCGTGATTGCTTTTGCAGTAGTAGCCAAAGGTTGGAGTTTGTAGCAAATGGATGTTAAGAATGTCTTCTTGCATGGTGAATTGCAAGAAGAGGTGTATATGGAGCAGCTAGTAGATTATGAGGATTTAGAGCATCCCACATATGTGTGCAGGTTAAAGAAGGCACTTTATGGGTTGAAGCAAGCACCTACAATATAGTTTGGCAAGATTGGAGAGTATCTTGTCAACATTGGCTTTTATATTTCTAATGCTAATCATTCACTTTATGTGAGAAAGGGAGATGCAAGTTTGGTCATCATAGTCAGTATGTGGATGACTTGATTATTATAGATGATTGACAATGGGATTACTAAAGTTAAGGACTTTTTGAAGAAGAAGTTTGAGATGAAGGATTTGGGTGAGTTGAGATACTTTCTTGGCATTGAAGTGATCAGATGTGAAAATGGTATATGCCTATCCCAAAGGCAGTATGGCTTGGATATGTTATCCAAGTATGGTATGATAGCATGTAAGCCTCTTTTAGTACCATTGGAGCAAAATGTGAAGTTGAGTGCTAATGTTGGGAATGAGATAGAAGACACTCCTATGTTCAGGAGGATAGTAGGGAGTCTGATTTACATGACCACCACACTGCCAGACTTGAGCTATATACTATTGGCCTTGTCAATCATTTTATGAAAATGCCTAGAAAGCCTTATATGGATGCAGTGAGATGCATACTGAGGTATGTGAAGTCCACTTTACATTATGGACTTTTTTATGAGGCAAGTAAGGATGTATAGGTGTTTGGATAGGCAGATGCAAATTGGGCTAGTAAGCATGTCAAACAAAAGATCTACCAGTGGATTCATGTTTTCCCTTGGTAGTACAGTGGTTACATGGAGTAACAAAAAGTAACCTACATTTACTTTATCAAGTATAGAGGCTGAGTATAGAGGTGCTACTATGGAAACATGTGAGGTGGTATGGCTATAAAAGTTATTGTGTGATTTGGCTATGCATGGAGATTGCCTTGGATGCACTCAAAAGTCTCAAAAGTATTTATCAAGGGAATCTTAGATGAGCATATCTACAAAGCCATGGCTAGCAACTCAACACTTGATAGGCTAAGCCTAAATTCAATGTTAAATGAGGCCATGGAAGTGGATGACCTTCATAGAGAAAGAAATTGAGACAAGAAGGATAGAGTTAGAAGTGATGTTTCATCATTGAATGGTAGTATTGAACTGTTCATGGCACAAGACCTAATAAAAAAACTTCAAACAACAACAAACTAAGCTAGCAAGGCTCATCGATGCCATAAAGCAACCATGACTATATTGCTCAAAAATTTAGTGTGTGCATTTGCAGAGGAAACCATTTTCCTTCCAATTATTCTAGATCTCCAAGGACTTGCACAAATTGTGGGTGTATTGGACACGATTCAACTTATTGCCAAGTGCCTAGGCATCTACTATGTAGACAATCTTTTAGCGACAATCCATAACAATAGCAAAACAAGGCAACATACTATCCTAGGCCCTAGCAATTAGCATTGCTAGAACCCAATAACTAGAAACCAATGGCACAAAGAGCAAAGATTAACCCCTTTGAAATACCTCAACCTTCAGTCATGATAGTCACTCATCTTTCGAGCAATATCTCCGCACACTACATCAAGGAACCAATCGAGAAGAGGGACATTTGAATCCCTATCTGACTTAAAATTAGGAGGGTAATGCAATCCTCATGGAGTTCTGACCCGTCCTATTCATGATGTTAGGGCGAGGAATACTCAAATGATGTATGCTCTAGGAAGAGGTGTCCTGAATCCCATATGCACAGTGAGGAGAGTGGAGAAATTGAAAAGCTATAAAAGCATGCACTTGGTTCATCTTTCAACACAATTATCATGATGCTTTGTACTTTCACTTAGTATCATTTCTGTGTCAATTCATTACATAAGATTGTCTTTATGAGTCCAAGTTAATCTATCTTGGAACCTAATTCACTTGTGTAACAGCCGGCAGTCTCTCTTGGTCTATGACAACATGAACATAGTATTCCAACCTCCATAGCTGCCATGCTCTGGATCCGTGGCCTTTAACATGATATCAGAACCTAGTCGAGCACGACTTAGCTCATCTCCATCTTCTCTCAGCTCAGGTTGAGTGTTGGATCTCATCTCCAACTTCATTTATATTTCTACCTCCAATAAGGCTTCCATGGCAGCCATAGCCAATAATACGCTATCAGCTTGAAGCTTCTATATTTATCTCCATAGGTCAAATTCCTTTGGACTTCCTTCTAGAGAAGTATTTCTTTTCTTCTAGAGCTCCTCTCTTGCACCTCAATCAGTGACATTGGGTAGCTATAGCCTCAGCATTGCATGTCTTCAAAGTTGATGCCATATCTGTATCTGTGGACAGCAGCATCTACATTGGAGAAGCTCGATCTCCACATACAGGCTAGATCTTCCCAAGCTCCCTTTTAAAGAAACATCCCTCAACTCCCTGCACTCATGCCTGGTACATCAAAGTGTGAGATTGGTATCTATGGAGCGTGGCATTTTGAAAAATTGATGTCGCTGCCCAGAATTGTATCGTTCTCAGATCATACAACTGTGTGCACAGCACGAGGCGCAATCTAGGCAGCCATCATAGGGCAATCGAAGCCAAGTACTTAAGATCTCTTTGCATAAAAAAACCTACGCTTGGTGTTAACTTTGAGGAAGTCTTTTCTCGTGTAGTCAAGATGACTACCCTACTCTTGGTACTAGCATTGGTTGCTTAGTTAGATCATCCGGACCTTTATTAGAAGGATATTAAGACGACTTTCTTACATGGGGATTTGCATGAGGATATTTATATATAGAAACCTAAGGGCTTTGAGGAAAAAGGTAGGAAACACCTAGTGTGCAAATTGAGAAAGAGCCTTTATGGCCTTAAGTAGGCACCTAGGGGATGGCACCACAAGTTTGGTGCTTTTGTTTCATAGCAACTTCACATGATCCAAATCTTTTTATTCTCTCTCCCTCTCTCTTCAAATTTGCTTCCCTCTCTCTAGATTTTTAAATTTTCTCTCTTTCTCTTTCTCTTTCCTCTCTTCAATTTCTCACTCTCTTTTCTCTCTCCCATTTTCCTCTCTCTTGAATTTTAAAGCTTTTTCTTCTCTCCGTTTTCTCTTTTCCTCTCTACCTATCCCTATATATATATATATATATATATATATATATATATCTCATATTTCTCTCTCTATCTCTCTCTAATGTTTGTTCTCTATCCCTCACTCCATCCCTCTGTAAAATTCTTTTTTTCTCCCTTTCTCCCCCTCTTTTTTCTTCTTTTCTTCTCTCTCATCTTTTTCCCCCTCTCTCTCCCTCCCTTTGCTTATATTCTCTTTTCTCTCTCCTCTTCTTCTCTTTGTTTTCCCTCTCTTCCCCTTTTTCTTCTCTCTCTCCCCTTTTTTCATCTCTCTCTCCTCTTTTCCTCTCTCACATTTTCTCTCCTCATTTCCCCCCTCCCCTCTCTCTACCCTTTTCTCTCTCTATCTCTATCTCTTTGTCTTTGCTTTTTTCTTCTCTTTCTCCCTCATTTTTATTTTTTCTCTCTCAACTCTCTTTCTTATTTATTCTCTCTTAGTGTCTATCTCTCCTCTTTTTTCTTTTTTTCTTGTCTTATATTTTTCCTCTCTCCCTCCATTTAATTAGTCTGCCCTATTGATGTGGTAGTTACGAGGAGTAGTGGGACATAAAGTGGGTATATAACTATCTTTTTAGGGTCCTAGGTATCACATGTGTGGGTATTAAAAAATATAAATTGATTTTAAGGGCCTTTAATGCAAAAAAGTATATAGAAAATGAGTATTTCAACTTACAATATGATTGGGTACCTTTTGAGAAAAAGAAACCTATTTTTTAAAAGTCATTTTTAAGGTAAAAATAAATCTGAGTTGCTGACGTAACACTTTTGGAAGAGTGATAGTACTATCTTGGAGATTAAATTGATTTGGAGGGCCTTTAATGCTAAAAATTATAGGAAAATGAGTATTTTAATTTGCAATATGATTGGGTGCATTTTAAGAAAAAGAGATCTATTTTTTGTTAAAAAATGTAAATTTTTATTTTTTAGGGAAAACAATTTAAAGGGAAAAAATAAATCCAAAGTGGTGGTCCCATCTTGAAGGATGAAAAATGCTAGTTATCGTAAAACATTAGAAGTTTGGGGAGCTTCTAAAGGTTTTGAGTTTCTAAATCAATAACAAAAATTATAATATAGGTAAAATATGTGATATTTTAATTAAACATATTTTAATAATTGAATATGTGCATGCAATGTGTACATTCTCTAAAAATATCCACAAATGCACACATACTATAAAAATGAAGGAAGTGAGCCCAAAGTGAAAGCATGCGAATGGAAGCAAGAGCTATGGTAGAGAGAGAGAGAGAGAGAGAGAGAGAGAGAGAGAGAGAGAGAGAGAGAGAGAGAGAGAGAGAGAGAGAGAGAGAGAGAGAGAGAGAGAGAGAGAGAGAGAGAGAGAGAGAGAGAGTGGGAACTCCAATAGTCACAATGTGAGACCAACCTTCCCTTTATTCAAATATCACTGAAAGAATAAAGAATGAGGTGATAGTGATAGGCACTCACCACTTCAAGTGTATAGGTATGTGAGTATTATCAGTATAGTAATACATGGGCAGCTACTCACATGTGCCTTTACCCCCAACAACATCCCACTTAAAGGCAAATATGCCCCTAGTGAGGAGAGAACAAGAAAAAAACATGACAAAGTACAAATATACATAAGTAGAATAGGATGCGGAAAGACGCCATCTCATCCAATGCCCATCAACTTCTTAAGAAAGGTAAACCACTCCCCTGAGAGAATTTTTGTAAGAAAATCTACAAGATTTTGGTCAATTGAGATCTTGACAAGGTCAACAGACCTATCCTCAATGACTCTCTGATGAAGTGATAATGCACCTCAATGTGTTTTGTCTTCACATGGAAGACCGGATTGTTGGCTAACTAGATAGCACTCATAGAATCTAAATGTAGTATAGGGACCACATCAATAATACCAAGGCCTACAACTAGATGGCATGGCTACAATATACTCGGCCTCGAAAATAGAGAGGGCCATGTATTTTTGCACCTTGGATATCCAAGAAACACCACCTCTAGCAAAGGCGAAGACATAGCCAGAGATAGACTTCCTACTATCTGCATGTCTTGCATAATCAGAGTTAGTATACCCCATGATTTTTATATCCTAGCCACCATAATATATGTACATAGCTGCTATACCCCTTCAAGTACCTCACGATACCCTTGACAGTATTCCAATGCAGTTAGCTAGTTGTAGTCATATAGTGTGCTATAACTGCTATCACAAATGCTATGTCAAGATGAGTGGCTAGCTCAAGCTCAACTACATAAACCAAATGCTTTATAGTATATCCAAGTGCCAATGTGGCTCCTACTAAAGCAAAAATCAAATGCCAAATGAGCAAGAAAAGCTCAAAACATAATGTAAATGATAACTGAGTATCCAAGATACATGAAGCATAAGACGGAAGCATTAAACCTAATAAACTCTTCAAGACCATAATTGCATAATCCATTGAAGTAACCAAGGCATGTAACCACAGCTAATATCAATGTAACAGAGCTAAACCTTAGCTCAAAAGCATGGCATAGCATATGGAAAAGTATACATAACAATCGAAGTAGTAGTACATCCACTAAGTATCTCGTAAAGCATCAATGAGGATTAGGCAAAAGCTTTTCACTAATAAATGCTTGTTGCCCTCTTATTATAATACTAGAATAATCATGAAATCTAAGCTATTTCAATCTCAAGTCAGTCCCAAAAGCATAACCATACCATTCGGGCACCAAAATAGCATCACTTAAGCATTAAATATGCCGCCAAATTTGTAGCTATCGTTGTGCTATTTATTTCTAGCTACAAAATGACTAAATCTGATACCATATGCAAAAGTTATGGCCAAAATACGATAGTGTTGTCAAGTTGCCATAGTTGTTGACTTCTACAGCATGCTCTGTATCTACTCATAATGGATAAAATGACTACTCCTCTGCTCAATATGCACCCAACAAGGCTCAGCTAAGCCTCATAAAGCTTCTCAATAAGCATGGAGTGAGTTGAAATAAGCCAAAAGAAGAAAAGACTCAATGCATATCTCGAGGGAAAGAAACAATGGTTTTGTCGTGAAACTTTGAGTTGAAGCTTTGAATTTGGGCTAAAGCAAAGGATGAAGAAGCTCCTCAAATGGTTGGCTTTAATACCGGTTGCAAGGAGTGAGCCCAAAGTGGAAGCATGCGAGTGGAAGCAAAAGCTATGATAGAAGGAGAGAGAGAGAGAGAGAGAGAGAGAGAGAGAGAGAGAGAGAGAGAGAGAGAGAGAGAGAGAGAGAGAAATACAAGATGTGGGAACTCCAACAGTCACAATGTGTGATCGGCCTTCCCTTTATTCAAATCTGACTGAAAGAATAAAAAATGAATTGATAGTGATGGGCTTGTACCACCTACACTGTATAGGTGTGCGGGTACTATCAATATAGTAATACATAGGCGGCTAGGCACATGCACCTTTACTCCCAACAAGAAGTTGACTGAGGAAGAGCTCCATGTGGTTAGTCATTTCAATGGACCCTTCACTTGGTGGATGATCTCACATCATACCTTTGCAAACTCCTTGTCTACCTTAATAACCTGGATGCTCTTGTCAACTTAGAGTACAATCCTAATTTCTACAATCGGTGGGTTCTTGACATAATTTAAGTCCATAAGTGAATTGCTCCTATTGTATATACTAATAAAACCATCATTTTTTTGACCCAAAGACCCAAACATAATTGCACACACTAAAACCGAGTCCCCAAGCTTGGAAGCTTTACTGATTCTCTAGAAGGGGAGGGAGCTTAGTGACTTATCTTCAATTTATGAGCAATCCTAACCAAGGTCAAAATATGCTATCCTCAATCAACCAATGAAAGATCATGGCCCATCTATAATAAAATATTTTCTTATCATAAAAGGTTAAATATGTAAAGAGATTGTAAGTAAATTTTACTATGATCTTTTTTGTGAAGGAATTTAATTATAAACTACTTGTTTTGCAGATCGTAGCCCAACATGTTCTTTTACTTAGACCTATTCCAACTCCCATATGTATCAAGGATGTCCTCAATGAAGATAAAGTTGCATTCTCTAAGTGGACTACAAAATGGACATATAAAAATGGGGAGTAGGACACCTCAAGCTCAAGGTACCAAGACCAACCTCACAAACTTGGTGACTATGCATTGTGCTATTCGAGATCTAGCAATTCGGTGTGGCACCGTTGAGTATGTCAAAGCTATGGAGACATCCATTCATTTTTTGACTTGTAATGGTATAATCCAAATACTAGAACTAGCTAATTCATGTACTCATTGAGAACATGTCAACATTATGAAGATAGAGAAGTAGCCATTGAGTTCACCCCAAAATCGATAGAGGAAACCTTAAATATCAAAAGTGAATTGAGAAAATATGTCAAAGCATCCTATGTGACTAAACAATTGGGGGAATTAGCAATAGCTACAAATGGAGTTCATTTGAAAAATGTTCTAGAGGAGGAACTAAGAGTCATAGCACAAGTACTCGATCATATGTTCACTCACAACAATAAAACCATTGCCTACCCATACAAGTATCTAGAGTGGTCATTCAATGGAGGACATTCTAACAAATAATCTAATCAATCAAGTCCTAATTGCAATGTGTCTAAGTGCATCATAGAATCTTTAGCCAAAGCCCACAAAGTCCTCCAGAAGAGTCCTAGTGAGAAGCTTAATTGGGCTAGAAGGAAAGCACAGCCTTATCAACTATGGAAGGGGTCCTTACAAAAATTCTAAACATTAGTTTGGGAGTTTCTCTCAAGGATGTCTTACCTCCAAGATACATTGACCAATTGCTACCACCCTAAGGAAGTACTAAAGGGGAATCTAAAAGGTACATTGAACAAAGCAGAAAAGGAAAGGAAAGAGAATAAGTAAAATCTAGTTCATACTTTGAAACATCTAAAGAGGAGGAGACAAGTGGGCAAGGATCTATAATTCGATTCGGTCTAGGAAGGATATGAAGAAGATGGAGGAGAGAATAGTAAAATTTGTCAAAGAGCTCATAACTAGAAAAGAAGAGGAAATGATAAGGTCAAAAAAGGGCAATGATAAGGTTGGTGAAGGCTTGTAAACTATCAAAGCAACAATGCTACAAAGCCTCATAACAACCATAGAAGGATTGCAAATTGAATTCTAGACTTGGCCAAGGCAAATACCATTGAAGGAACTCCTAAAAGCACCAAACAGGAGCAAGCTCACAAAGAGAAGCTCACCAAATCTCATGGTCAGATTGCGAAAGTAAGTGCAAAAGGGGACCTTGAAGCCTTGCAAAAACTCTATGGGAGGAGCTTAAGAAGGAGAAACTACAAACTCTTGTAAGCAAGCAAGAACTTCATAATGAGAAGGGAGAGATGATGGAGTTGCAATAACAATTATAGGAAATAAACCACTGTCAAAATCCAACTGTCATAGGATATAGCAAAAACAACACTAGAGAAAGAGAAAAATAAGACCATCAATAAATGTAGGGACAATGGAATATCGCATGTGCTAGCCTTCAAGAAACTATAGTCACCACTAGATTAACTAGAGCTATGAATTCAATATAAAGTCAAACTTAGAGCAAGAAACCCTCTTGAAAATGCCCATCTACTTGGATGTAGCATTGTAACTTGATGGCTTGAATTCTGCAAATTGAGCATATTGAAGAGCTCAAAGCTTGACTAGGATTGGTTAATGGTACTTTAGAAGGCTTGGAGAAAATTCAAGGGATCAATCTATTGGCTACATAGCACACCAAGGAAGGTTTGATACATCATCTAATACAAAATGGATATGGGGAGAGAGATCTAAGAGCAATAGTTCTTGTACAACAAGAAATGCGTCCTCCAGAGTCTCCTATTTCCCTCAAGCTACCAAGTGCCATGACACCACCCACGGATCCACTAGACATGCCAAACTTTGATTTTTGAGAATCAATGGAGCAACCATGGAGAAAATCCCGGGATAAAAGGAGGCTTATGAAGCCATGATAGAGGAATTGAGGGCACAACCACAAAAGGTCACAGATTTTTCCCTCCCATCTAAAATTCTCAAAAAGAAGAGCAAGTAAACCACGAAAGGTCACAAATTTTCTTCTCCCATCTGAATCCTTGTGGAAGAAGAGTAAGTAAACCTCGAAGAGGTGGTACAAAAATACTATGCACAAGAATAATATAGTAGTGCAGTAATTTTTGACTTCAAGGTGGATGAAGAGAATAGGTTCAAGGAGCCTTTACCCCCATGCATAGTGTGAGTGATCATTCGAGAAGCCAAAATCATAGCAAAAAAGTGGGTAATGCAACTTGACATTAAAGCCTTTAAGGAATCTTGTCAAGTCATGGGTAGCAAAAGTAGATATCTTACCATGAAACCATAGGATGCCTAGGTAGGACAACCAGAGTGGAGATATCCCATCCTTCAAAATGACAAGATGATATGGTAGGCCTTTGGTTACTTGAGCAACATCCCAAAGGTAAACTCACTTCATTGAACCTAGCCTTGCCGCCATGGCAAAAGATACAAGGAACGAGAACATGGTAGGTATAATTTTTCCAAAATTTCAAATGTTATCCTTCCTAACTACCCTATCCTTTCTTTATCACAACATGCAATCATCTCCAACTTCTCATTACATTACTTCGATAGCCTATCACACCATATGAGGAATGACTTCTACTATTGTTTTTTGATATGAATATAGGAATTGACCAAGTGGCAATGATAGGATTCATTTTAGAGCTGCAGTACTACCTTATTATTGTATTGAGCTACTAGAAGATATGGTGGACAATCGGTTTGCACTGTATATACATCCCTTCTTCCTTGAGACACATTTATAGCTACACAATTCACTAAAAGGATATATGGTTAGTATGTGATGCCTCCAACGTATACTCGGGCCAATCCTTAAGTAGTGTAATTTATTGTCAAACTCATTCAAATAAAAAAACGGGAGCAAAAGAAGAAGAAGAAGAAGAAGAAGAAGAAGAAGAAGAAGAAGAAGAAGAAGAAGAAGAAGAAGAAGAAACACAATGACATACTCATTGCACCTAGGGGCCCATCACCTAGCCCTGCCACCCCCACACCACAACCTCAAGGTGCATCAAGGGCAAGGCAACTCAAGCATGATCAATAGACCTGTCACTCTAGATATAACATTTTGCCAAATCCTACACCAATTGAGTTCTCAAGAGTAGAATAACATTCTAAGCATACTTAGAACTTGACCCATCTCCTAGTTACATAGTATACACATTGCACATTGCACTTGATAGGTAGACACACCCCTCAGGGAGCACACAATAATATAGCATGTACATTAAGCACTTGAAGACCCATCAACAATAGGTGCCTTGCACCTTCTACTTCCTACAAAAACCACTGCCTTCCTCATTGTCATTGTAACCAAATCCCACCTATCCTTTATCACCATCCAAGCATCCTTGTCTTCAAGACCTCTACACCAACCATCCCAACATCATCTCTACCAACCACACCATGCTCCTACTACATGAATGCCATGCAAATTGCACTCCTCTAGGAGAGGGAGAAGGTTAATGGCATGAAAAGCATGAAGACATGAAGAGAACGAAGAGTATGAAATGCCACAAATTTTTTGAAGAAGAAATCATTATATTAAATGTTGTAAAAAGAGACCCACAAATTGTATTGGCAACAATAAGTGGCACTTAAGATAAGAAGTTAAGCAAATCAATAGATCTAAGTGTATACATGGAGGGAAGACTGGATCTTTGGCCCAAAAGTGGGTTGGATGCCCAAGGGGGATGGGAAAACCCTAATCCTAAAAAGTTGTATAAATAGATTGGAAGAGAATGAAAAAGATTATTCATGTGTGTGCTAATTTATTGTACCCATCTTCTTGCCTTCAATTGTGAGTGAGGGAGAGAGTGGGTGAAACCTCCATATTCTTCTTAAGCACTCTTTCATGTATATGCCCACACTACTTGCTCACTCTTAAAGGCCATAGATGGTAAAGAAGAAAAGGGTGCATGCTTGGATTAGCGAGCTTGCCAAGTGAAACCTTCAAGCTTGAAGGTGGGTTAAGTGAACTAAGGTGATATATTAGCTATCTGCAATCATCTACAGTCATTAATAATACTATACTAGGACATATCAAGAATGCAGAAACTTCACATGCATCTTGGACAATTTTTGAGAACACATTTTCAATCAATACAAAGGCATGAAGGATTCAACTCAAGTAAGAGTTGAATACCTTGAAGAAAGGAAAAATGTATGTCAATGAGTATGTTTTGAAGGTGAGGAGCATTGCAGATGCTTTAACAATGATTGATGCAATGCCTGATGATGATGATTTGATTTCATCTACTTTGGGTAGCCTTAATAATGAGAAGGCTTGGAAATTGATTTGTTACTTCTGTATATGTATAGAAGCCATTTTCAAACTTTGATGAGTTGGTTTCTTGCATGATTATAAAAAAAAATCAATATGCAATGTGACTTATCTGATATAAATGGTGAATAGATCCAAGAATTTTACTCAAGTTCAAGAAGGGGATGTGGCAGATCCTCTTCGAGAGGCCGTGGTATGAGACGTGCTTGTGATAACTAGCAAAACACATTAAATAAAAAATTTGGTGAAATGCATGTTTCAGGAGGCCATGGAAAGTTTTGAGGCAAGGGGGGACTCTAGATGGAAAAATAGAGGTTCTAGAGCTTTTGCTATTGTTTGTCATTATTGTGGCAAAACAGGTCATATTGCAGCCCATTTTATGGTAAGAAGGATGATATCATAGTGATAAATTGCAGCAAGGAAACTATGCATCGTCTTTATGATAGAACAAAGATAAAAATGAGCGTCTATTTGTTATGCAGCATATGATGAATGTTGTTAGAGGAAAGGGGCCAGATGATGATGTATGGTATGTCGATTTAGGTGCATCTAATCATATAACCAGTCATGTTGAATGGTTTGAAGAAATGCAAGACTCACAAAATCCAAGTTATATGCGGGATCAGTGATTATTCATGCCACCCAATTTCACACATTGGAAAGGTTCCCTTGTCCTTGCATGATGGCTAGACAAAGAGTCTATCAGATGTATTACATGTTCCATCAATAACAAAGAATTTAGTGTCTATTAGCCAAATGGTAGAGCAAGGGTTGCATATTCGATTTAATGCAAAAGGTTGTTTTGTAGAAGACTTAAATGATAAGTGCAAGTTGGTTGCAAAAGGAAGTAGAGTTGACTGCTTATTCACTTTAGATGCTAGAATTCCTCCAATGAATGCTACTGTGTATGCTAAAGGAAAAGGAGTGGTTACAAACATTCAAATATAGCATAAACATATTGGACATGCAAATGTGCAAAGGCTAAAATTAATGCAGTCCCAAAGGATTGGTTACATGGTTGCTTGCTTTTAGAGTTGCAAAATTTCATAAAGTGTGTGAAGCATGTTAGTTTGGTAAGCAGGCAAGATAACCTTTTTCTTATGACAGAGATGTGAGCAAAAATATACTTGATGTTGTGCATACAGATGTTTGGGGGCCTACACAGAATCTATCTCTTGGTGGCAACAAATACTTTGTCATGTTTATTGATGATTATTCAAGAAAGCTATGTTCATGAAGGAAAAGAGTGATGTATATGAGCACTTCAAATCTTTCAAGTCAGTTGTTGAAACATAAATAGGCTTGAAAGTTATGTGCTTGAGATATGATGGAGGGGGAGAGTACCTCTCTAATGAGTTTAGTGGCTTCTTGAGGTCTCATGCGATAAATAGACAACTTACTTGCAAGTATACCCCACAACAAAATGGGATTGCAGAAAGAAAAAATAGGCATATTGCAGAAGTTGCACGTGCATTGATGGCTGAAAAGAATATGCCAAAACATTTTTGGTCTGAAGTTATTCATACTGCTATATATATTATGAATAGAACTCCCACAGTTGCAATTCATGGGGTGACCCTCTAAGAATGCTTTACAGGCAAGAAGCCTGATGTGTCACACTTGAAAGTGTTTGGCTATATTGTATATGTTCATGTGCTAGATGAGCTATGAAATAAGCTTGATCCAAAGGCTAAAAAATGTATTTTTATTGGATACTCTTTAGAGTAGAAAGGGTATCGTCGTTATAACCCTATCACAAGTGAGTTCAAAGTGAGTAGGGACGTTATTTTTTATGACTTGGTATGCATCTATTGGTGATGTATTTGATGATAATAATGATCATGAATAGCTATGTGTAGAAAGAAAAGTAAGAATCACGAAGCCTTAGTGGACCATAAACATCATCTAGTACTATACCTATAGTTAGCCCTTAGTCTGGGAAACCAAGGAGTAGCCCCAGATCTTCATGTGGATCTACAAGTGTTGCAGGTAAACACAAAAAAAAAAGAAAAAAGTGTTGGATGGTAATGATGCATCTACTAGTCATTTGGGATTTGATGGAGATTCTAGAGGTTCAGAGAGGTTGGATGATGAGCTTGGTATTTTTTCAGTCATGACACTAGGTGTACAGAGAGCACATAGTAATGTAAAGGCTACACTAAGTGATCCAATGGTATACACGTCTAATAGGGCTAGATACCTTGTTAAAAGATTTGGTTTTGAAGGTTATGCAACTCACCATTATGCTTATATGGTGAAGGTAGTTGAGGATACTAAGGCCACTTGTTTTGTGGGGTGCTATCGGTCATGTTCATTGGGATGCAGCAATGGATGAGGAGATGGTTGCATTAAAAGCCAATAAGACTTGGGATTTAGTATCCTTGCCCAAGGGCAAGAAAGCTATTGAATTTTAAGTGGTTTTACAAAATCAAGCATAATACAAATGGTTCAATTAGTAGGTATAAGGCTAGACTGGTTGCAAAAGTCTATGCTCAAACATATGGCATAGATTATGAAGAGACATTCACTCTAGTTGCTAGATGGCAGTTGTTAGATGCGTGATTGCTTTTGCAGTAGTAGCCAAAGGTTGGAGTTTGTAGCAAATGGATGTTAAGAATGTCTTCTTGCATGGTGAATTGCAAGAAGAGGTGTATATGGAGCAGCTAGTAGATTATGAGGATTTAGAGCATCCCACATATGTGTGCAGGTTAAAGAAGGCACTTTATGGGTTGAAGCAAGCACCTACAATATAGTTTGGCAAGATTGGAGAGTATCTTGTCAACATTGGCTTTTATATTTCTAATGCTAATCATTCACTTTATGTGAGAAAGGGAGATGCAAGTTTGGTCATCATAGTCAGTATGTGGATGACTTGATTATTATAGATGATTGACAATGGGATTACTAAAGTTAAGGACTTTTTGAAGAAGAAGTTTGAGATGAAGGATTTGGGTGAGTTGAGATACTTTCTTGGCATTGAAGTGATCAGATGTGAAAATGGTATATGCCTATCCCAAAGGCAGTATGGCTTGGATATGTTATCCAAGTATGGTATGATAGCATGTAAGCCTCTTTTAGTACCATTGGAGCAAAATGTGAAGTTGAGTGCTAATGTTGGGAATGAGATAGAAGACACTCCTATGTTCAGGAGGATAGTAGGGAGTCTGATTTACATGACCACCACACTGCCAGACTTGAGCTATATACTATTGGCCTTGTCAATCATTTTATGAAAATGCCTAGAAAGCCTTATATGGATGCAGTGAGATGCATACTGAGGTATGTGAAGTCCACTTTACATTATGGACTTTTTTATGAGGCAAGTAAGGATGTATAGGTGTTTGGATAGGCAGATGCAAATTGGGCTAGTAAGCATGTCAAACAAAAGATCTACCAGTGGATTCATGTTTTCCCTTGGTAGTACAGTGGTTACATGGAGTAACAAAAAGTAACCTACATTTACTTTATCAAGTATAGAGGCTGAGTATAGAGGTGCTACTATGGAAACATGTGAGGTGGTATGGCTATAAAAGTTATTGTGTGATTTGGCTATGCATGGAGATTGCCTTGGATGCACTCAAAAGTCTCAAAAGTATTTATCAAGGGAATCTTAGATGAGCATATCTACAAAGCCATGGCTAGCAACTCAACACTTGATAGGCTAAGCCTAAATTCAATGTTAAATGAGGCCATGGAAGTGGATGACCTTCATAGAGAAAGAAATTGAGACAAGAAGGATAGAGTTAGAAGTGATGTTTCATCATTGAATGGTAGTATTGAACTGTTCATGGCACAAGACCTAATAAAAAAACTTCAAACAACAACAAACTAAGCTAGCAAGGCTCATCGATGCCATAAAGCAACCATGACTATATTGCTCAAAAATTTAGTGTGTGCATTTGCAGAGGAAACCATTTTCCTTCCAATTATTCTAGATCTCCAAGGACTTGCACAAATTGTGGGTGTATTGGACACGATTCAACTTATTGCCAAGTGCCTAGGCATCTACTATGTAGACAATCTTTTAGCGACAATCCATAACAATAGCAAAACAAGGCAACATACTATCCTAGGCCCTAGCAATTAGCATTGCTAGAACCCAATAACTAGAAACCAATGGCACAAAGAGCAAAGATTAACCCCTTTGAAATACCTCAACCTTCAGTCATGATAGTCACTCATCTTTCGAGCAATATCTCCGCACACTACATCAAGGAACCAATCGAGAAGAGGGACATTTGAATCCCTATCTGACTTAAAATTAGGAGGGTAATGCAATCCTCATGGAGTTCTGACCCGTCCTATTCATGATGTTAGGGCGAGGAATACTCAAATGATGTATGCTCTAGGAAGAGGTGTCCTGAATCCCATATGCACAGTGAGGAGAGTGGAGAAATTGAAAAGCTATAAAAGCATGCACTTGGTTCATCTTTCAACACAATTATCATGATGCTTTGTACTTTCACTTAGTATCATTTCTGTGTCAATTCATTACATAAGATTGTCTTTATGAGTCCAAGTTAATCTATCTTGGAACCTAATTCACTTGTGTAACAGCCGGCAGTCTCTCTTGGTCTATGACAACATGAACATAGTATTCCAACCTCCATAGCTGCCATGCTCTGGATCCGTGGCCTTTAACATGATATCAGAACCTAGTCGAGCACGACTTAGCTCATCTCCATCTTCTCTCAGCTCAGGTTGAGTGTTGGATCTCATCTCCAACTTCATTTATATTTCTACCTCCAATAAGGCTTCCATGGCAGCCATAGCCAATAATACGCTATCAGCTTGAAGCTTCTATATTTATCTCCATAGGTCAAATTCCTTTGGACTTCCTTCTAGAGAAGTATTTCTTTTCTTCTAGAGCTCCTCTCTTGCACCTCAATCAGTGACATTGGGTAGCTATAGCCTCAGCATTGCATGTCTTCAAAGTTGATGCCATATCTGTATCTGTGGACAGCAGCATCTACATTGGAGAAGCTCGATCTCCACATACAGGCTAGATCTTCCCAAGCTCCCTTCTAAAGAAACATCCCTCAACTCCCTGCACTCATGCCTGGTACATCAAAGTGTGAGATTGGTATCTATGGAGTGTGGCATTTTGAAAAATTGATGTCGCTGCCCAGAATTGTATCGTTCTCAGATCATACAACTGTGTGCACAGCACGAGGCGCAATCTAGGCAGCCATCATAGGGCAGTCGAAGCCAAGTACTTAAGATCTCTTTGCATAAAAAAACCTCTAGAAATGATGGTGTATACATCCCACATAGATTGAAAAAACAGGCCCATGTCCTGGAACCCTAACTGGCAACCATAGCTAAAGCTTGCAAACTTGATTTTTTCTCACTGTTCCTTCTCACTAAAGCCTCTGCCAATCAAACCTACTCAGATTCCAGCAAGATTTCCTCTCCAAGCCAACAAGAAAAAGATTCAAGAAGAATACTAAGCATCAATGCCCAACATTGAACTCCAAGATTGTATCTCCTTGATAATCATACAATTTTGTTAAACACTAATCATCATGTGTCTACTGACACATTGAGATACAACTTCTTTGCTAGTTATTTGAAGCTGATTACTCTGCTGGTCAGAAATGGCAGAACTTGAGAAAATAGCAAAGTTTAATGGGGAAGGATTTCATGCCTGGAAGGAGAAGACCATGTACCACCTTATGCAGAAAAATTTGTGGGACTTGTTTGAAGATGAAGAGGAAGATGCAGATGACAAGAAAGAAGATTATGTAGAAGACCAGCCTAAAACAAAGGCTTGGAAGAAGATGAACAACAAAGCTCTAGGTATTGTTGCCTAGGCTCTATTAGATGATGTACTACATCACATCTCTGGCATCAGGGATGCAAAGAAGGCATGGGAAGAACTTGACAAAATATTTGGTACATAAGCAAAGAACTCAAAGGTAAAATTACTTATGCAGTTTTATAAGTTGGATGTAAAAGATAGTTCATCTATGAATGTACACATCAATAAGTTTAAGAGCCTTAAAACTTAGCTAGCAACTCTTAAAAAGAACATTGATGAGGATGATGCAAAAGCAGTGCTACTTGCCAGTGTTAATCATGAACCATATGAGAACCTTGTTTCAACACTAAGTAATGTTCCCAGTCTCTCACTCAAAGACATTGAGCACTCATTGCTTGACGGAGAAGGAAAATTTAAAAGCAAAGATGTAAAAGAGACCAACTCAAGGGAAAATCTCTTATACACCAAAGGAGCTACTAGACCTAAGGGAAGAGGTCGAGGATTCAACACCGACAACAAAAGTCGGATGACATGTCATTCATGTGGTAAGACTGGTCATATAGCCAATCAAATGCGGAATGAAAACCACCAGAACCAATTCATGAATGAAGAAGAAGAAGCAGATCCTTCTGCCACCATCAACAACTCTGACATATTGTTCTAAGGAATTTGTTTCTTATAGTGGATGTAAAAACCCTACCAAGATGTAAAGTTTCAAGCCTTAACTTGACTAGGCTGCCAAAGAGCTAGTCTCCTGGTCCATGTACACATGGAGGGGGGCAAAAGCTAGCAAGGGAAGAGACTCATCATTTGAGGGGGGTGTTGAGAAATAACAAATGATGTATGTTCTAGGAAGAGGTGTCCTAAATCCCATATGCGCAGTGAGGAGAGTGGAGAAACTGAAAAGCTATAAAAGCATGTACTTGGTTCATCTTTCAAGACAATTATTATGATGCTTTGTACTTTCACTTAGTATATCATCTATGTCAATTCATTACACAAGATTGTCTTTATGAGTCCAAGTTAATCTATCTTAGAACCTAATTCACTTGTGTAACTGCCAGTCTCTCTTGGTCTATGATAACATGAACATAGTCTTCATTTTCCAACCTCCATAGATGCCATGCTCTAGATCCATGGTCTTTAACAAGGAAGATGTAGAGCATTGACCCAATACAAGGATCCTATCAAATGCTAGAATTGCATGTAGCCAGGACACGTATCCTTGAGGTGTCCTTAGAAAACTAAACCTCCCAAGGATAACCAGCATCACTAGTGATGCCTTGAATGTGGGATAACTTACATGCACCTTGATTGTCCTAAGGGGAAAGCTACAATAAGTAAAGCCATTGTCCTTTCCGTACCTCTCATACTTTTTGAAGGGGTACAATTCACAACAAGGAGACAATCCCCATACCCATCAATGCCATTATGAGGGCACAAAGCAAAAAGATTGGAGTTAGTATCCCTAGACTACCATCCACTACCAATGGATCTATAATTGGCAAGAAAAATGCCAAGAAAAGGAGAAATAGAGCAGATAAGAAACTCTTGTTGCAAAGCGAAGGGGTCACAATGCCAAGAAAAGGAGAAATAGAGCAGATAAGAAACTCTTGTTGCAAAGCGAAGGGGTCACAATGTAGCAAATAAACAAAACTATAGCATGCTGAGAATGCAACCACTGCCCCCACATATCGAGAAGGTGAAGGTCTCTAAGGCCAAGGAATACCTCAATGCTGAGTGATAGCTAGATATCATTGACAAGGTCAAGAAGTGGGTGCATGAAGCTCAACAAGCTGAGAAACCACCAAATCCCAATTTTGATATGAGTAGAATAGGGGTGTCAAGTACTATGCCACTATCCAACTCAAGGCAAGGACTTGAAATAGGAAATCTAGCCTCTAATCCACTCGAAACTCGAGTGAGCTAGAGCATCACAATCCTTATAGATTAGTAATATGCCAAATTGATGGTTTCACTGTTAAGATATGGAGCCTAGCCTTGTTGCCACCCCGACCTGGACCAACATGACAACACCACTTGGGCTATGGATGCACACAATACCCTCGATATCTAGAGAGCCTTCAAAAATTGGATAGAGGATGGGGTGGAACCACAAGAATACCCAATACATAAATCTCATGGAAACCATGAGTATGTAGAAGCAAGGAAACCTTCTCTAAGAGCTCCTGGGATCAACAAATTTTGGGAAGGAGCAGAGTGTCATGCCATTCTTTCCATGGAGGCCTTAAGAAATCTTGCCAAGAAGAAGAATAATAGACATTGATACTGGAGTCGGCATAGTCAATCAATTGGTGCTAAAGGCTTGGGGAAACCCACCTATCAAAAATGCACATTTCAATTTCATAGTGGGCTGATGGCTACAATGTTAGATCCCTCCGCATGTTGAAAGATTGGCCAATTAAAATTGCAGGCATTAACTTCACGATAAACATCATCATGATGAAGGGAGTGGACTATGACTTGCTTCTAGGTCTCCCTTGGATGCAAACGGCATGACTCATTGAGGACTGGGGTAATGGAATAGCCTTCGTGGGAAACTAGTAAGATGTAGTGAGGGTGGACATGAAAAGCTAGAAAACCACACCTATCAATCTCAATGCCATATCGAATGTACTTAGAGGAGATGAAAAATGTGCTACCACAATGAAATCTCTAAATAAATATATTCCATGCCCATATGATGAGCAAGATTGGGTGCACATTCTAGCCATTCTTGACTTACCAAGCTTTACAAAAGAGGAAGAGTACATGAAGGAAAACAAGATGCTAAGTCAAGTTGGGGAGAACATGCCTTCTTCTCACTTAGTCTAGCCCAACGATACTAAACTTACAGTCCCTATCCTCATGATGAACTTAGCAACTAGACTTTTTGCTGTGTAATTCCACATCCCTACTAACCACTAGGAGTTGAGTAAAATTCTCCAGTCAGTGGCACTAGTGTTTAAAGGAAATTCCTAATGCAAAACCCTTGATGTTCAAAGAGTTACATCAAAAGAACGAGTGGAAGTGGACAAGGTCGCATCAGATGTTGTTTGGTTATCACATTAATTTGGTTGCATCCTTGATGAAGAAAGAATAATTAAAAGAACAAGACGATGAGAGGTATGAAGGAAGTCTCATAGATGAGGGAAGTGAAGACAATGAGGATGATGAATCTAGAGAATATGACTTGGGAAGCAAACCTTAGCAAATGTAAAATCTAAAAGGGTAGACAAACTACTCGTGGTGGATGCTGGAGTCATGAGAGTTAAGTCAGTGGCTAGAATACTTGGAAGTGCTTGATCATGAGCAAATAGGAATTCAACTCTCAAACATCATCCTAGCTCTTGACATTCTCCAAATCAATATGCACAAAGGCGCAAAGGTAAGGATTCAAGTGATGAAGAAAAAAAAGCAAGTTCAGAGTTAGATGAAAGTATGGGATCTCCTGAAGATGTTTACCCACCTTCAAAAAGAGGGATCACATGGTCATCTAGTTTATATAAAAATGCAAAGAAAAGTCAAGCGAATCGATCAAGGGATCCCCAAAAGTTAAAGAGGTAAATCTAGTTAGGAGAACCTCCTAAACCAACTTACATTGTTGACAACCTTGCAGAAGAAGATGAAGAAAAATTAATTTCACTTCTTAAATATTTTGAGACATGTTTCAATAAAATTACATTGATTTGAAGAGAGTGCCACTACACGTGCTTTTACACACCATCCAGATATATCCAAACCTAAAGCCAACATCCGATAAACCTAAGATATGCTAAACTCTTATGAGAAGAGTTGGAGAAGCTTCTAAACACGAGATTGATTTGTGTACAGCATAAATCCTTTGAGAAAGGGGACTTAGTGCTTCTCTATTCATCAAAAGGCACAAATAGAAGCTTAAATTCAGAGGATTAGGACCCTACTGTGTCTACACCATTGTGTCTACACCATCAGGAGAACAAGAAACATAGGGGCTTGGGGAGGGAATCAGACACTTCAATGGGAGCCATATCAAAAAATACTTTCCCTCAAATTATCTAGAATACAAGAATCCCACAGCACCCCATGCTATTGTTGCAAAGGCCTAGAGCAAGGATAGGAATCCTGCACTATAAAGAATGTTGCATCGTAGAAGGCCCTCCAAGTCCCAGCATTCTCAATCAACAATCTAGACAAAGAGGAGGAGGACATCATTCCATCAGCATACTTGTAATCTCATTGATGAGGGAATGGGCTCCAACATCTTGCCTTATGAGTTTTGGCAACAACTAGATGATTGATCTAGGCATTACTAATTAGCAAATAAAGGAGTTCGTATCCCATTTTGGAAGACCACTTAGGAGATAATGAACACATCTTTTGTAAAAGTGAAGCTGTGTAAGAAGATATTCTCACAATGCTTCTAGAGAAAAATGCTAAAGCCATGCAACTTATCCCAAATTGGGCATTAGTTCACTAAGGCAAGTGATTTTGCTGAAGTGGATCGCTTAATGACCAATAGGAAACAACACCACACAATGAGAACTATACAATATGACTCGATGCATTGCACTAAAATTTCATTTCATGCCATTCCCATTGCTCGAAATCCATCATACCCTTATGAACTTAACAACACCCATTGTTGACTAAGCTATTGTTAGAGGAGGAACTTCATGTAGCAAGCCATTTAGTAGGCCCCAATCTGTTAAAAGATGTAGTGACCTATCTTTGTAAATTGCCTTGCTAACCATTTGATTTAGATGCACTTCTGGAACTTTAGTTCAATCCAAAATTCTATGATAGGTGGCTTCCTCAACCCACCGCATCAATCAATGCTTCTTAAAGTGCACACATAGAGTGCATATCATTTTCAACTTTTTTTTAACACACACACACACACACACACACATGTGCACATACTCAAGCCAAGCACCATCATAGCTAGACAGCTAACTATTGCCACTTGTAAGGGGAGACTAGACCCTAAGGGGAAACAAAAACTCTAATGACATGAATAAGATTTGAAATGACATGGAGGGACATCAAATTGAATAAACCAAAAAGGCCTTACCTAACTTGCTTGATTGCTTGAGTTGTATAGAATATGTAAGTGGATAACTTTCTTGATTGCTTGAGTTGTATGGAAGATGCAAGTTGTATAAAATATGTAAAAGAAATGTATGTACAATGTTAAGTAAGCATGTTTTGGAATGGTGTTGTGTTGTAGTGGTGTTGTTTTGCTTTCCTCTTGTTCTCACAAGTTGCTACCATCCAAATGTGCAGATCAAACTCTCTCTAGAAAATGATTGACCTTGAAACCCCATCCTAATAAATGAACCAAAAATGAAAGAAGAGTGATCCCTAGTATGTTGAACACTTTGATAAATACAACTTGGGACCCACCTTGTGGAGCCTAGGGGATCTCAAATTTAGACTCATAAAAAGCTTGAGGAGCTAGTAAACAACAAAAAAATGACACTCATGAACCATCGTGGTCTGCAAATTTATACAAAAGTGCACATCAAACTAGCTTACATAGGCACATGCTACAACTTCATTCTGAACTATGACCCCACCACTAAAACTAGTGTGTTGACAGACTGGACATAGGATAAATGATTGGCAAGGTAACACTTACACTACAACTGATAGATTTGACCCTAAGAATGTGAAACAAATATAGGGAAAATACAGGGGACCCACTAGATTTACCAATGTGTAACAACAATTTTAAAATCAAAAGAGAATACACAACACAGTGCGCAACTTGCAGCCACCATTGGATGAACAATTGTGCATACACCACATGTTCACTAAAACTGAATCTTATTCTTCTAGCACAAGAGTTCCTAAACATCTATTGGAACATATACTTATGGATCATATTGTGAAAATAGACTTAAATGACCTTTGGTTAGGAGCAGTTCATGAAGCCATAAAAAAAGCACAAGGTGCACTCTTCCAGACTCCTTATATAAGTTCCTCGAAAAGCAAAGGGATGGTCATATGGTTTGCAAGTGCATTGACAAGGGTAATTAATGTGTGACGGGTTTCCACCTAATGCACCACCTATTATGGGAGTTTCCACAATTCCTAGAAGAATCACCATCCTTTGAGACATCTCACAAGGATAGTCACACAAACTAGATGTCAAAAGAGAAAGAAAAGCAACATTGGGAGGAGTCAAGGAAAAAAGAGAGGGAGAAAAAAGAATGAGTAGAGAGGAGTCAAAGAGAGCAAGAAGGATAAGAGAGGAGGAGTCAAAGAGAGCAGGAAGGATAAGAGAGGAGGAGTCAAACATCTAGTAAGGGACAAAATAGACAACATTGGACATTTATCCATATCTGGTTTTGATGAAGAGAATACTCTTGAGGGGCATGCAGCTTTTTGAATCGCCAAGGAAAGGACAAAAAAAGGACCAATGATGATAGAAGCAAAGGTGAAAGAACACACTAACAAGTTTTTGAAAACAATAATGTAATCCTTGGTGGAATAGAAATAGGAGATCAACCACACAATCATTTAGCATATTGAGGCACTCATAACTAAGAGAAAGGAACAAAGCTCAAGAAAAGGGGAGGAAAAGAGGTGCTAACAATTCTTAGAGCTTGGAACCAAGAAAGTTCTAACTGCTATTGGTCAAATATAGGCCCTATAAGAGAAGATGGCTAAATTGAAGAATATCATATCAACAAAAGTAGCCTCTAACAACACTATACGTAGAGACATATAAGACCACGAAGAGTCCACTTTGAGCTCAAGGAAGCACGGTCTAGCAGTCAACATAGGAGGAGACTTAGATACCTTGGAAGCTGTGTGTGAAGAATGGACAAGCTGGATGCACTTAAGGGGAAACAAAAACTTCAAGAAATATTAGGGAAGACGAAGAAAGCCTACACAAAATTCATAGTCCAATCAGATTGCCAAATTCAAGTCCTCCAACTTGGACTAAGAAAAAGGGTGAGGTAGTGGAATCAAGAGAAAAGAAGAGAGAAAATTTAAAAGCTCAAATCACAAGCATCAAAGTATAGTTGTTGAAGGGACTAAGCCCAAAATGGAAGCATGCATGCAGAAGCAAGAGCTATGGCAGAAGGAGTACGAGCAAGAGAGAGAGACATACGATGTGGTAGCTCCAACAGTCACAATGTGTAATCAGCCTTCCCTTTATTCAAATGTCACTAAAAGAATAAATAATGAAGTGACAGTGATGGGCACTTGCCACCTACAGAATGTATAGGTGTGCAGATACTGTTAATGTAGTGATATACGGGCAGCTAGGCATAGGCATCTTTACCCCCAACAACCTCCTACTTAAAGGAAAATGTGTCTCTAGTGAGGAGAGAACAAGAAAAAAGTGACAAAGTACAAATGTACATAAGTACAACATGAGGAGGAAATACATCCCATCCAATGCCTGTCAACTTCCTAAGGAAGGCAAAATGCTCTATTGAGAGACTTTTTAAGAGTAGATTTGTAGCATTTTGGTCAGTTGTTTGAGATCTTGACAAGGTCAATAGACTTATTCTCAATGACCTCTCTAATGAAGTGGTAACACACCTCAATGTGTCTTGTCTTTGCATGGAAGAATGAATTCTTGGCTAACTGGATAGCACTCCTAGAATCTGAATGCAATGTAGAGACTACATCAGTAATACCAAGGTCTGCCACCAAACATCCTAACCAGAGAGCCTCCTTGCAAGTCTTAGTGGCTACATCATACTCGGCCTTGATAGTAGAGAGAGCCGTGTATTTTTGCACCCTAAACATCCAAGAAACAACACCTTCAGCAAAAGTGAAGATATAGCCGAAGGTGGATTTCCTTTTGTTTGCATGTCCTACATAATTAGAGTTAGTGTACCCCATGATTCTTGTATCCTAGCCATCATAACATACGCACATAGTCATTGTGCCCTTCAGGTACCTCATGATACCCTTGCCGACATCCCAATGTCATCTGTTAGGTGTAGCCATATATCGTGCCTCAACCCCCACTACAAATGCTATGTCAAGACAAGTGGCTATCATGGCATACATCAAACTACCCGTAGTGGATGCATAAGGGATCATGGTTGTCCAACCTTCTGCACATCAGACTGTAGACAATCAGCCTAATGAACCTTCACATGAGAAGGTAGAGGATAACCAATAGGCTTACCATCTTGCATATGAAACCACTCAAGGACTTTCTAGACATACTCCTTCTATGACAAACAGAGGAGTCTCTTATTAGAGCGATTGCATGTGATGCGCATCCCAAGAATATGCAAGGTGTGTCCCATGTCCTTCATCTCAAATCTCTTCTTGAGTTGACTTTTCAAGGCATCCAGCTCATTATGAGCTCTCCCAGCAATAAGCATATTGTCCACATAGAGTACCAAAATCATAAGGCTGCTATCATGAGCCTTCTTTGTGTATAAACATGAATTCATGACACTATGACTATATCCCTGCAAATGCATAAAAGCATCAAACGTGTGATACCATTCCCTAGGTGCCTGCTTAAGGCAATAAAGACTCTCTCTCAACTTGCACACTAGGTATTCCCTCCCTTTTTCTTCAAATCCCTTAGAGTGCTGCATATAGATATCATCATGCAAGTCCCCATGTAAAAAAGCTATATTTACATTCATCTGATAAATATCCATGGAGCAACCAATGCTAGTACTAAGCATAGGGTCATCATTTTGAAAACAAGGAAAAAGACTTCATCAAAGTCAACACCACCATATTCCTACTTGAAACCCTTAGCTACCAATCTAGGCTTATAATAAGCAGGCTTGGGATGTCCAGGGATACTTTTCAGCTTATAAACCGAATCCCATGTATGGTTAGTCTATAAAGAGTCAAACTTTGATTGCATAGCCCTATCCCATGAGTGACTATAATCTTTGTGCATGGCCTCATCTCATAAGAGAGAGATTGCCTTGCTTATGTCACCATAATGTAACCCATGGATGGCGTAAAGCGCTCAGGTGAACATCTAGCTCTAACAAAGTGTCTCAAAGCAGGAGGTTGATCCTACATAATAGACAATGCTTGGGCCACTAGAGCATCAGCTAGTTGTAGGCTATCTAGCTAGTTATATGGGAGTAGGAGGCTTTTCCTAAAAAATCACCTTGCATACCTCAACCACCTGCTCAGGTTGCTTATGCATCTTTTTTCTCATGGAAAATGGCATAATGGTTGTGGATAACCTTGCAAGCCTATGGATCCCATAGGTAATATCCCATCTCACCTACATCCCCATAACCAAAAAATGTACATTTCACGGACTTGGGATCTAGTTTATTGGGCTTATATTTGGGACTATGGTAGAATGTCTCATAATCAAATCCACATAAGTGAGCATATGATGGAGGTTTCCCAGTCTAGACCTCCTTTGCAACCTGGCAATCAATATCAATGCAAGGGGACCGATTAATCAAGTGTACAGCAGTAGTAACTATCTTAGTCCAAAAGTGTTGTGGTAAGCCTGCTTGGCTATGGACTCTCTCTTGAATCATCCTAGGAGTTCATGCGTTCAGTAATACCACTCTGGGGAGGGGTGTAGGAGGCAGCCAACTAACACTTTAATACCCCGCTCATCATAAAATTCCTCAAAATCTTTTAAGACATAGTCATTCCTATTATCTAACCTTAGGCATTTCAACCTATACCTAGACTAGTTCTCAATAAGACAAGCCAACACTAAAAGGTAGACAAGACATCCGATTTTTTATTAACAGGATAAGCCCAAACCTTATCTGAGTAATCATCAATGAATGTGACAAAATACTTCGCAACACCTAGGTGACTGATAGGGCATGGGACCACATACATCCGAATGAACAAGAGCCAAACGCTCACCCATGTACTTCATGCCAAACTTCTTATGTGTACTGCGTGTCTACTTGCCATATAAACAATGATCACAAAACTCAAAGCACTTATAGTATCAGGGTGGAAGATACTACAAATTTATAAGCATTTTTATTCCTTTCAAAGACATGTGCCCAAGGCAATGATGCCAAGGAGATACATGTAGAACTTCAACCACATCCAAAATATGGTCAAATGACCCAGATACAAGCAAAAGATAGAGGGTACTAGTCTTAGTACCACATGCAATAACAATATTGCCACAAGTAATCTTCCATGAGGAATCACCAAAAGAGAAAATATAACATGCATCATCCAAGGTGGTAGTAGCAAAGATAAGGCTCTTCGTGAGAATCGGTAGATAACGTGCATCATGAAGGGTGAACATGCTGCCTAACGTAGCTGGACATCACCAATACCAACTAACTCCAATGCCACATCATTACCCAAACAAACAGATCCAGTCATACTATGATAGGAGTATAGCCTGACAAAGCATCAATCAGTTGTAAAGTATCCAAAGAAGAAGTTGTCAAGATAAGATCATTAGATATATCAGGCTGTTGCACTACATTAATCTCTTCAATATTGACACTAACTTGCTAGGAACAATGTTGTGATAATCATTCTTGTCCTACACTTTACCCTTGTCCTTTTCCTTGCACTTGTCTTCATGCATTTAATAGCACTGTGGCCTAATATGACCTGTTTTTCCACATTAATGACAAGTAAGATTGGACTTACGACCATGGAAATTACTGCAATACTGTCCATATGTCCTAGATTGAGACTTGTTAGAGTCTCTACCATGGCCATTTCCATGTTACCAGTCTCTCATAGTCAATGCATGGGACATAGGGAAGCATCCATATTCTTCTTATTCACCTCTTTTGTCAAGAGGGCACTCTCTACATCCTACAATTTCAGCCCATCCTTAGCACAGAGAGCTGTACAAAAAAATATCCCATGGCTCAGAAAGAGTACCAAGCATAAATAAAGTATGCAAAGTATATTTGAACTCAATCTCCTATGAAGCTAAATGACTAATGAAGGAGTGAAACTCATTCAAGTGTATAGACATAGAAGCCCCTTCCTTCATGTAAAGGTCCATCAACTATTTCAACCAATACGTTTGAGATGTAGAACTCTACTTGTCATAAAGATTTCTAATCTATGTCCAAATCTCATATGCAGTCTAATTTCCAGTTGCAACATTACAGTGAGCTTGCTTAGAGAGTGATACAATGTTTGTGGACTTGCATAGCTCATCCAATTCATCCCAATCCTCATCCGCAATGTTTTTAGGTTTGGTACCCCCATTTTTTATTGGTTTAACCTGCAATTCTACACTAAAACTTGCCATATATGAGTCTTATAATAGCTTAATTGTTCCATCTAGTTTTTGAATATTGAAGATAGCATTGTCACGAGAACCACTAGCCATAGTGAGACCAAGCAAGTACAAAGAAGAGCAAGACGGCGGGCTGCTATAATATCCTACAAATCATTCCCAAAACCACTATTAAATAAGTGGGAGATAGGAGATACTGCAAAAGTAATGAGTTGTCCACAACAACTTGTAAGCAAAAGATTGCCAAGTCCAAGTGACTACCATCGAATAGAATGCATAAAACTAAAATGATAGGTTATTATAATAAATTGCAGCAATATACCAATAACCAACTATGAGGAACCAAGAGAGAAGAGGCCAGGAACAATCAGCACTGAAGAATGTCACAATTGCAATGTGCTAGAAACCATATATGCAATAGGCATAGATGTCATGCACAAGGTAGGTCTCAAGGGCAAATGAAGAGAACTACCATATGCATAACCAATTAGAATCTCGATACATAATCAAGATGCATTTAAATACCAATGACAATACCCTAACAGATGTAAGTGCCAAGTCCAAGCCAAGAGATCAAATCAGCCCATTATAAGATAACTACATCTAATAAATATCAAGAGAGCATGTACATGTCACAATGAGTGTAGAGTCAACTGGCAAGACCCACGGATCACTTATTCTTTCAAGCGTTTCAAGCCAAGCACTAATGGCTACCTCTCACATAGCCGGCGCATCTCTCTCTACGAGTGTAGTGAGCCTACCTCCATGCCCAATCAAGTTGCCTCCTCTCTTGAGCACTCCGATAGCTCCACAATCCAAGTGCAAGCTTCAAGCGAGCTCGATCCTCAAGCTCCATGCTCCAAGCTCCATTGACATGAGCAAGACAAGAGAGAGAAGAGAATAAGAGAGGAGAAGATGGAGAGCTTCTCCACCACGGTCCCTCACCCTCACACACTCTCCCTGAAACTATGTACAGATTGTGGTGCAGATATTATGTAAGTGCACGTGCATATTTAGATATTATGTAGTTAGAAGATTGTTAGTCTGGTTCCTCGTAGCAATGTGTGGATGAAGAGAGGGTTCAATGGGGTGGAAAAATTTGTCGATGTTGAGGAGAAGTACACTTGAAGGCTTCTTGAGACATCAATTGTGATTTTGACAACACGATGTAGCAAAAATTGAGCTCATTAACATCAAGATTAGATTGCGGAGACCAAGATTAGATTTGATCAGGTAGTGGGGGCCTTCAATGTTGGTGGTTGATCGCCATTGTTGAGTATACCTGAACAATGAAAAAGAAAGTGCACTACTTGGGGTGTATCTACCTCACTGTCCAATGTTGCATGGTGTTCATGCTAGTGAAACTCGGAGTTGGGTTGAACCTAAGGAAAGCCTGTGGTGTTGTCCCACACTTGAAGACCCAGTTTGTGTACAAGGGAGGTGTTGTGGGTGTCAGTTATTAGGGAGATAGATCTAACCATAGGCAAGCACAAACTCCCTAGGTGTGACATGCCCTTGATGTGCCCTAATTGTGACGTGGGGGGACAGAAAGGGCTAGGGGGTCAGGCATGGAGCCGACTAACTAAGGCCATTAGACATGCCTAACTTGAGGACCCCTAGGTGCAGTGTTTGTGGCACTTTGATATGCATGGAAAAGCTCATTGTTCCTTTCCTTTTGTTTTGTGGGGGTCTTTTGTTTATTTTATATTTTCTTTTTCTTTTTCTTTTTCTTTCTCTTTTTTTTTGTTTTGGAGATGCATTGGGAGGCGACACGCTAGACATCATCTTGATGCTCTACAATAGTTACATTTTGAGGGGGCCTAAGAGATTTACCAAGAAATGCATGGCTTGGCATGGAGCCCTTTGCTCTTTTGACTGTACTTGTTATGGCCACGAAGGGGGCTTGGTTCCTGCACTCATTCGAACTTTCTTTTGTTGATTTGATCTAGAGTCATGCCTTTCTTCCTGGACCGGCTCTAGTGGCTCCTGTTGAGTCGGTTGCATTTGATGTTTTGGCTCCCCAAGCCCTAGCAAGGAGAGTTCCTATGAGGTTCAGCTAGTTGAGATTAGGGGAGCACGTTGCTCCTCTACTCCTAAGCCAGTGTTAGGCTTAGGTGTCGTAGCATGGAGTCCATGTTGCAGCAATGATGTGCCAGCTTGTAGGCTTCATCTTTAATTCCATCTTCATTAGAGCAATCTCCTCCTTCCCTTTGCCTTAGTTGTTCTTCCTCCTCTTCTGGCGTTTTCTTGTGCTCTTCTTCTAGTCTCTTTGATTCATCCTCCACCTTTTGCAGCTCTCTGTTTTCTTTGGAGGTGGATTGAGTTCTTCTTATGGGGATTTTGAGAGTGTGATCTTTTCCTCTCCCCTTGACTTGAGAATTTTTTAGCCTTGTTGCTCACAGATTGTTCTCACTCTCTTATTGTTGAGATGGTTGGTCATTCTCCTTTTTATTAGTAACTCTCTCCATTTTGTCTTACTATTCCGTATGGACTTCGTTTCCCTCTTGTTCTCGAATTGGTGACAGCTCACCCCCAACATGTTAGACACATCCCTCCTTGGGCATTTCTCAGTACTACTACTGGCTAAACTTAGGGCCTTCTCCACCGTCATAGGGCTCGACTCCACCTCTGCTTGGCAAGCTTCTTTTCCTCTTCTTACCATCACCATGCCACAATATCTTTTGGCATTGAAGCTCCTCAAAAATTCTATGCACTTGCTATAATTGACAGCATGACTAACCTTTTCTACATACTTCTCTGTAGATTGCACTGGTCTGTGAGTTGTTTTACCATTGGCTCCTCCACGATGGTGTCTTTTCTAGGTTTAGGACATGCATGAATATGAATTGGTTGTAACCCCTCGTTTCTACCATCAAGTCGTACTTTGCTTGCTCTTCCTTTGTGAATGGTAGCTTGCCACCTCAATCTTGCCCTGCCATTTTAGGTTTCTCTTTGTAACATGTGAGATATCGGAACAATTGAGGTAGCTACTAGAGTGAGTTGTGCATGGACAAGGGACACAGCATCTGGCAAATTGAATCTTGGTTGATGAAGAAACGTTTGTCATTGTTGAGAGCATGGCTCCTACTTGGATGTAGAGTTTGGCCAAGAAAGAGAGAGTAGCCAATGAATATGCTTTGGGATGCTTTAAATGCAATGTGTGCTTTCTGCAGGGGTGATTTTCACTTCTACGGGGGCTTCCATCATGGATCCATAATGTTTCTTGTGGGATTGATGGTCTTGTGGTGACTTGGACATTGAACACTTTTATACAGAGACCTGTGTCATCCTGTATTCGCTTGGCAACTCGTGAGAATACATGCAATTCATATGCTTCAACTATAATGAACAAGTGCAGCTCAAGAGACATCATTTGTATGAATCCCATAGTGTTGACTTCGATGCATATCACCTACGCTTGATTATCATTACTTGTGTGTGTTCTGGCTTTGCTTCTTTTGGTATTATTTATACACAGTCACAAAACACATTGTTGATTTATATACACGTTTATGAATCCATGTCACTTCGTGAGGATAAAAACCAATTGTAGAACTTAGGATTGTATTGGAGTGTGGCATATGTATCTAGTAATCATGGCAATCTACTCAATAACAACAAATATTTTGCAACATCGAGTAGCATGGTTCCTTGTTTGAGTCTACTGGCAACATGTAGCACCTCCTCAGTGAGAGTTTTAACAATCAGAGAGTTCTCTTGGCTAGTTCCAAGTAAGTCCACACCCCAAACAGTAGTCAGTACTCGAAAGGAAGTTGGTGCCACATATGTCAGGTCTCTTTGAGACCACCATTTGGCTAGTCACTCCTCTAAGACTGTCATAATTTGGGCTCCAAGTTCGGCCATTGTAGTGTGGTTTTCAAACCAACGTTTTTCAAATGGACTTTGACCCTCTGATTGTCGCTTTAATTGCTTAATCTCTAAGAGATTTGGTTGGCAAAGTGCTTTGTTGAATATCACAATTAAGTGTAGTTCCTCGGCTTCCTCGTCAAAGATGAGTTGCATGCATTCATGTAGGAGCTGGTCATAGTGCTCGTTAAGATATTCTTGCTCTTCCCAAAATAGCGGATATATGACAAATATTCCTCAAGTTGATCCCTAGGGAATGTGCCCATGTCTACAAGGATATAGGCATATGCAAATAATTTGAGTTTAGCATCCAACTCGATCAAGCACTCTTCTGTGACACTTCTATGTTCAATGAGGGCTTGCTCGGTTTTGCTATCTCATGCAAGGTTCTGGGAGTTTCCCTAGGCTTTAGCATAGTTGGGGGCTCATGCCTAAATGAGCAAGATTGGTCAGTACTAGGATTTCTCATATCCTCGAGGTTTTCATGCTTCTCCTAAGCTTTGCTGCTATTGTTTCATGGTTTTCCTTGGATGTGACTAGTATAGTTTCGTCAACCTATTGTGATAGTGTTGTATCCACTCTTGATTGGTCAATGTAAGTTTTGTTGTTGGTAGATAGAGTGTTGCAAGCAACCATTGATTGTAATGGTTGCTTTGATTTATCAGAACACGCGAATGTGTCTGAGGTTTCACTGTCATTAGGAGAGATGGCAATGGGTTCATTCGTGGGTGGACTCGATGCTTTATTCCTTAGCTCTTCAGCGCTCTTGGTCTCAATCTTCTTGGTGTCTACAGCCACTTGCAACTGTCCTTGTTTTCTTCTCTTTTTCTTGGGTAATTGAGGTGTATCCTTTAACGACTCACAACCCTAAACTAGGTCAGTCGATGTGCTTGGTTGGCCTCAATCTTGTCTTTCTCTTGTGTATCCTCATGGGACATAGTCGCGCCCTACTGAACAGCCTCAAAGGTTATGAGGGTACAACTGCCTCTCTTTTTGGAGAGTCTAGATCTTCAACTATTTCCCCTCTATTTAGCTCCTCATCAGATTGCATTGGCAATTGCTCATGGTCGAGCATTTTCTCTATACTCTTGTCCTTACCCATTGGAACATGCCTCCATTGCCTCTTATCAAAGCAGGTGTTGTGTTTAGAGTTGTTTTTCTCTTGCTCTAGAGGTTCGGGTGACTCTAATGTCGAACCAAGAGATGGTTTAGGGTTCCTTTCATGTAGGCTTGGACAAAACTAGCTGAAGAAATCAGGGCTGTATTGATGGGAAGAATAGAGATCTAGGATTGCAGGGTCTTGAGTGAGGTAGAAGACATAAGTGCTAACATCAAGTACCATGCTCCCTACTCCTAGCCTGCTAGCCACATGTAGATCTTCTTCTAGAAGCAGTTTATCATACAACAAATGTTTTTGGATAGTGGTAGAAAGCTAGACCTCATGGACCGTTGCCAACACTCTTAATGAGGTTGGGGCAATGTACGTGGAATCACGTATTGATGTCCAAAGGGCTTTCCTTTGCTCAATGAGTGTCATTAGTCGGTGGCCAATTTTTGTTACCAAACTTTGGTTGGAGTACCATTTCTACACAAAGTTACCTTGTCCTTTCCCTTTTCTTTTGATTGCTTCGAGCTTTTCCTTGTTTGTCTCACATTGAGTAGTATAGAGTGAGGGTATCAAGCAAAATTCCCTAGCTGTGGCTTTTGGGATGTACTTTATGACTTCTTCAATGGCAACAGCTACATAGCGAGAGCAAACATGTTGTTTCTTGTCCCAAGTCAGGGGTTCGGTTACCTTGTCCTTTCCCTTTTCATTTGATTGCTTCGAGCTTTTCCTTGTTTGTCTCACATTGAGTAGTATAGAGTGAGGGTATCAAGCAAAATTCCCTAACTGTGGCTTTTGGGATGTACTTTATGACTTCTTCAACGGCAACAGCTACATAGCGAGAGCAAACATGTTGTTTCTTGTCCCAACAGCTACATAGCTTTGTCCCAAGCAAACATGCCTATGTAAGCCACCGTGACTAGCTCAACATGGGCGTATGCACGTGTGATGGCTGTCAGCTTGTGATCAAGCCTCATCATGCACTTCATCTCTAGTTCATTGGTTAGATGAGCTATCTCTTTGGTCAAATCTTCGAGAGATTTATCCTCAAACCTAGGCTTTAGGTGCTTTGAAAGTGCTAGACGTGTCAAGGATGTTAGTTATGACACCTCTTTCGTAGGTGAATTGCTAAGGACATGTTCCGCAAGGGGCATTGTCACGGCCAAAGGCTGTGAGACTGTTGTGATTCCTGATTGGAAGTAGTAGCGGCTAATTCAAGAGACTAGCTATTATTGGTAGACTCCAATGTCAAGTCCTTAAGCAAATCAGAAGTGGTCATGTCTTTTGTTGCCCTTTGTGCATTCACTTTTCCAAATCGTTGAGCTAGTCACGGTGGCTTGCATAGGCATATCCTTAGGTTGAGAAATAGAGGTGGTGTCATGTCCTGCACCTTGGACATTTGGAAGCTTAGATGGAGATAGAGATTGGGATTGAGCAGCTGATGACTATTGTTTTGCTTCCTGTGTCCGTTTAGGGAAAGAGGGTGTAGGAGATTTGGGACTCCTTGGTGGACTTGGCACTAGGGCTAGAATATTTACTCGTGGCTGTGAGACAATTCTGCCATTTTCTTTGTTGAGCAATCAACCTTATCATGAGCAACGTTGCACTTGTGGTGCTCATTATCCTCTTGGAAAGTCAAAGGTTCCTTGGGCACTAGTGGCCTTTGTGCACACTTAACGGTTGCATCTGATATCCACTTGTTAAGCACGCTAAGTTGAGGATCTACCTTTTGAATAGTCATGTTTGGTTTCTTGATTTCAATCATGAGGGGCTCAATAACTCCAATGTTTTTGGCTCGAGACTTGGATTTTCATTTAGATTTCCTCCTATGCTTCTTTGCTTTTGATATGATCTGGCCTTCAACTGGACAGAGGTGGTTTAGCAGGGGGTTTTGGTACCCAAATCCATCGATACCTATGTAATACCCTTGAGCATGTAGCAACATTTTGGATATCCATCGCAACGTTGTGTTGCTCTCCATCGATACCCTCGTCTATAAGGCTTGGGCTTCTTTTGTGGTCTTCTACGATATTTGTAATTCCAAAGCCTAACTATCATTGGCATTGTCTCCTAACCTTCTTGTTTCAAGCATGGCCTCGCCTCCTGGTTCTCTCTGTTTAACATGCGCTTGTAGCAACTCTTTCAATAAGTCCTTGCTCTCGTTACTGGGCTTGCCTAGTATGTCAAAATATTCATTGTCTTTCCCTCGAGGTTCGATGAGGTCACCCTTGCTAAAGGTTGTGATTATCCACACACCTAGTAGTGTCAAGTGTATCCTCTATGCTACATAATCGGCCTCACACTTCATTGCCCTTTTGAAGGGCCCCTCCTAGGAGGGTTTCCTTTCCACAATTTGCACTATTTGGAGGAACATGGAATAGGATAGGCAAGCTTTCTATTTCAATAGTTACAAGGATTCTACACTTCCCTATTAAGTGCTTGTGTGTATCCCCCATAAGGATTAAGAGTTGCATTAATCAGTGTGAACTCTGGAGTAGAGTCCATGCTTCATAGGTCAAGATATTAAAATCTGCTCCTTCGTCAATGAGAGCATTGACATCATGTTCTCTTTTTGTGGTGAGTTTCACCCTAAGATAAGCAGGCGGTACTATGTCTTCATCTTCCGAGGCTTGGCCTATAAGTTCAAGCCTTCTGATACATGCCTTTGAGTCCCCAATTGCACAACCAGATGTGGATTCTCTATTGATGTCTTAGGTCATCTGTGCATTGCCTTTCAAGGTGCATCTATCGTCTCAGGAGTGTCATGTCTTGATAGCCCCCTAAGAAGTGCCAAGATACCTGGGCAAAATGACTATGTTTGAAGCCATTGTATTAACCTCTCAATTTGAACTACAACTCATAAATTATACACTTCAATAAACTCAAGAATTAAATCAGAGAAAGATATTATTTTAAAACTCTTATTTCATTCATAATATCTATTAATCCTTTAATATAAACCCTAATATCCACTAATTATCATTTCAACCCTAAACATAATTTTACAAAAGAAATACCTACAAATGGAATCCATTCTTAATAAAAGTCTAGGAGCATGTTCTACACAAAAAATAAACTGCAGTCTCTTTTCACTTCATCTCTTAATTCCTTCATTATCAAGAGTTGTTAATTTTCTATTCTTACAATCCAAAAAAATAAAAATATTTATTAAAGTTATATCTAATCATAAATCATCAAACCCAATTAACCATACATCCATCATGATACATGTAGTTGATATACCAGTTTACAATCATAAAATTTTCCATTTCCTCTTAATATTCACTAATCATCTCACTGAAAAATATTCAAAAATTATCATTTTCACACTTAAAAATTCAACAACTTAAATTCTAGACATCCATTTCACTTAAGATTTCATGAGTGAATGAATTACCACATAACTCAACTCTTTTTTTGGTTTTTATCCCTAACCTTTCATTAGTACTCTTAATTATCACTAATTAGGGCAAAAACAACCATTTTTTAGCACTAAAATGCATATATCTCTCATTAAAATCATTTCTAGGTTTCCTGTTTAGGTCCTTCTTAATTTTTTCTTACTCTGTTTTTACTCATCTCTCATTAACATCATGCAAAATTCTTAAATTTCACTAATTATGATTAAAAAATATACTTTTTACCCTAATTTTAGTCATTCCTTTATCATTTTAATGCATCTAATACAAGAACTTTGTTTCTTTTATTCCATTTCACCTTCAAAAATAAAAAATTGAATGCATATGATCACAAAACATCAATTCTTTCCATTTCTTGATCAAATTTCAATGAAAATCAACATAGCCGATTAACCAAGTAATTAGAGTCATTCCACTGTATTTGAGAGTGTTGGTGCTTACTCCTCCACTCCCTTCACTTCCAAAAATCAGCAAACTTCTTAATCTTCCACTCCTCTCACTAATATTCACTAATCCTCTCTAAATCTTGCAAAAATTCTCTCTCTCAATACCCAAGAATGGTTGCCAAGAATGGAATGACGCTAAAGGAGATGCAAGAGGGGATCAAATGCAGCCTTACATTGCTAGAAATGAGGTAGAGAAATTAGAGAAATCATCAACATACTCTTGCATGATGGCGCCCATTTTGTTGTGTCTTCTTTTCCCTTCCTTCAACCTCTCTCTTCACAAGACACTCTCCACATAACTTCTTGATCAACCTCTTTTCAAAAATTGACCATTTTCCACTTGAACTGGTTTCTTTTTGCATCTCTTCACATCTCTAGACATTATTTGTCCCCTGCCCATAGCTTCTTAACCTGAAATTTGTGTATGCATGCTAAATTATACCTATCGTTCTACCTGTCTCCAATTTGTCTACGCTTTCCACTTAAAAATTTATCACATCCGCCTTCTACCACTTAATATTTTTCGTTCCCTAAATATTCCACTGTAAAATATCCTAACTCTCAACTTCTAAATCCTCCCCCAACACTGCTCAAATACGGCTTTACATCCCTATTTTTAATTAAAATTTATGAAAAATAATTAATAATACAGAGCTGAAACTCTTCAGTTTTGCCAAAAAATAGTGTAAAAATGGCACAAAATAAGGGGTTATCATTCCTCCCTCACTAGCTTCAGTGAGCTCCTACGAACTACTCTAGTCTTCAATAACAGCTTAGCAGTAACAGCTTATGGGAAAAAATACTTACTCTCCCCCTCCAAGCCTCAAGCGTCCTCGCAAGCACAACTACAATAAGGATCACAAACATTTGCTACCACGAACACTGCTACAAACTCTGCAAACAGACACAAAAGACCAGTAGACATCGAAAAGAGAATAAAATATGCACGTTAAAGAGATAAAAATGACAAATAATGGAACCATCCCTTGCTAACTCACGTATCTCATTAAAGTGCATAACGGAGCTGCATCTAAATCATATACCAAACCAACTAAGAAGCAGGCTTGAGTTGCTAAAGCAACAATAATCCCTCAAAAGATTACTTTCCTACTAAAAATATGGCTTCAAAAATAGCCTTACGGATAAGTTCTAGGCCTAACAAAGAACCCAAACAAGGCAAACTAATACTACAACACCAAATAGGACTCCTAGGGTTTAGTTGCTAATCCTCCATGATTTACTAGAACAACCAACCAATGGTCCCTAACTTCCAAGTGTCCTAAGTGTTTGTAGTTTTTGGTTTTTTTTTAAAGAATTTTTTTTTTCTCTCTCAAAGTCAGAAGAGTATATAGATTGATTCTCCGACCTAAAAGGTCCCACCCCAAAGAGATGCAAGGTATCAGACGTAGGGCACCGATTAAGGAAATCCCTACAGCCTACCAAGACGTCAAAGGCATTGGTTATCTTCTTTTAGTACTTTTTCCATTTTTTTTATTTTCTTCTTTAACCTTGCAGTCTCAAGGCTTTTTTTCCGTTTTTTTCCTTTTCTTTTCAGAAGAATAAATATATAGACTCTCCCAAACTTCCATTAATCAAATCAGAGGGTGTTTTTTTTTTCAATAATAAGGATTAACTAGAAAACTAGGAATACATCATTCAATTGAATGGTGAAACATTTCAGCTCAACAACTTTGCTCGAGGAATCTAATCTAGCACATAATACTAGTCACGTTGATAAGCAAAGAGACTCACCAATTCAGCATCTCTCTTTCACACTACTCCTAGTCAAAATTTCATGGAGAGAACCTTGTTATGGAGAGAACCTTGTTACTCAGCTACCCCACAACACTACAGACCGATAAAGAAAGGAAACATACTCTAGTAGATTCCTAATCAATCCACCATATATTATGAAATTCACTAAGTCATGCACAAACATCACTCCCCTTATTAAAACACTCTGAATACGAATACCTTGGTTTTTAATTTCCCTAGTCCTAAATTAATTAGCTCAAAACAAGAAATCATGCCATTCAAAAGATATAACTCCATAAAGCATTGTGATAAATAAAGAAAAAGTAATGAAACCACTTGGCATAACAATCAAACAATGAAGCGCCAAAAGATAGATGACATAAGTAGGTAGTGACCTTCAAAGTGAAATACATACTCAAGCTGCACAAAACCCCAGCACTAACGACTAACCCATTAACAAATTAGCTCAATCAAAAAATAAATCTCCAATGCTACCATTGCATGATTCCTAACTTAGACAACAACATGTAGCACAAGGTATATTGCACAAATTAGTTACATTTTCCTACTTAAATTATCCTTAGCAATGTAAGCACAATGTATGTTTCACAAACTCATTACATTTTTCTACATAAATTATTACTTGCAATAAGATTGCATGATCCCTACCTTCAATGACTATGCATTCATGTATGCACAATATGCCATTACATGATCTCTATCTTCACTGAAATCCTCCGTATGATCACATTTTATAGAAACCCGTGCATTTTAGACCAAGCGCTTAGCCAAATAACTGAAACGTAAACTTGAAGCATTCAAGGAATGTCCCCAACCGTGCGTGCAACTAACTACCTAACGTCGTGAAGACTAACTAACCTAAAGTGTGCTAAGAATTAAAACCCCAAAAACATCAGAAAGTCAAATTTTTTCAAATGTGGATCTTTTTTGTTATTTTTTATTTTTTATTTTTGTCAAAAGGGAAAAGAAGATAAAAACACAAAAAACTCTAAGAAAACAACAACCCTAAACTGAAATCCTCAAATTCCCTAAGACCCTTTAATGCAAACAATAACCCTAATCCAAAATCAGTAACACTATCAAAATCAAACAAATCACCTAAACTATTATGCTCCTGAATGGCCTCTAATATAGGAACATCAGAGATCATAGAATCACTGTCACGCACATCATTAGAAGTGTCCAATATGTCATGGAGTGGAACTGAGGCATCATCATCATAGTAAGGCATAAGTGCCACTGGTAAAGCATGTAATGAATGCCCCTCAGTCGCATCCATATACCAACAAATATAAACCCAACATGGACATGGAACACTAGTATGCAAATCATGGTAAGATGGAGTAAGGTGGTAGACAATAGATCGATATCGAGCAAATTCTTGCTGCTCTCTACCCACCCTAGACTGACCAGCCCCATGCTCAGGAGAAAAGACACTAGTAAAATCATGATGTTGGTAAGTGTAACCTATCATATCCTACATGGCAGTGGTACCATAGCATTGAAAATATATGCGACACTGCCAACACAGTAACTGAGTGTGCATAAACAGATGCCTCTGACAAGACCTACAACCAAATGGCGGATGATACTGCAAGCAAAAGACAACTACAAAAGATGTACCACAACAGGCCTCACCTCGCAGAGCATATAAGAACCTGTCATGCGTTTGAAATCGTGGAATACTCTAAGGGCTTGCATGAGCAGGGTCAGGACTATCATCATCAATACGAGGACACATAGCATCCATCCATAAAATCTCCATACCTATATGCCATAAAAATTGTTTCCCCCCACCCAAACAAAACAAAACAAAACAAAATAAGCAAGAAAGCAATTTAAGAAACCATCTACCCATACTCAAACAATTCAACTAAGTCAGAAAAGGTTTCAAATGAAGACCATTGACACGAAAAGGTGCATGAACTGCCTTTAAATCTTGAATATCCACTGAACCATTATCATACACTTCTTTGACTTGAAAGGGACCTAACCATCATATACGAAGTTTCCCTAGAAATTTATAATAATGACTATCATACAATAGAACTAAATCATTCTACTCAAAATCCTTAAGCTTTAAACATCTATCATGCCAGGCTTTCCTTCGTTTATAACGAGCTTCAATACGTTATAAAGCGAACATATGATCCTCATCCAATTTAACTAACTTGCACAAACTGTTAGTAAGAGTTTCCCACTCATCAAGACTATTAGACAATGCCACGCGTAAAGTAGGAACCTCCAATTTGATAGGAAATATAGCTTCAGTCCCATAAACCAAACTAAAAGGTGTGTTATTAGTTGTGCTTCTGGTAAGCGCTCATCCCAATCCCGTTTATTCTTGGCGACTATTTTGGTTAAAATTGCAATCACAACACGATTGATAACCTCTCCATCACCATTAGCACGCCGATAATACGAGGTAGACTTATGATGCTTAATCTTATAAAGATCCATCAATTCTGAAATTAAATTATTCAAAAAATGAGATCCACGATCACTGACTAATTCTAGTGGGCAGCCGAAACGAGTAATAATGTTCTCATAAAGAAAGAGAGCAACATCCTTGCCTCGATCAGTTTTGAGTGCTTTCACCTCCACCCATTTGGTGACATAGTCCGTACACACCAAAATATAACGATTAGGACGATATCATGTAGGTGGATCAATGGGACCAACAAAATATATACCCCATTTTTCAAAAGGTGCCAAGGCCAATACAAGAGTCAATGGCGTGGCAGAGCACTTAGTCGGTCTCCCAATACATTGGCATTTATCAAACTTGCGACAATGTTCATATGCATCTTTGTATAAGGTAGGCCACCAATAACCAAAAAATAAGAATTTTCGTGCTATCAGATCTCTTGCAAAATGACCCCCACAGGGTTCATCATATAATGCAGTTAAATTTTATGGTACCTCATCTTCACAAACACACCTTTGATAAATATCCTCACGAGGAAAATATTTATATAAATGACTTGACATTAAAACATAGGAGCGTGATTGCAACAAAATGCGATGGCGTTCATGCTTAAAACATAGGAGCGTGACTGCAACAAAACATAGGAGCATGACTGCAACAAAATACGATGGCGTTCATGCTTAGGTGTAGTTGGTGGATACTTAGTCGTACTAAGAAAATTAGCAATATCCACATACCAAGGTAATGTAGTAGAGATGTCAAATAATTGAGCATCATGCAAGTCATCATCTACACCTTTCTCTGTATCATCCGTAATTAGCCGAGACATATGGTCTGCGAGAACATGGAATCAGCCCGCATGAGTAATAACTTCAAAATCAAATTCTTGAAAAAGCAACATCCACCGAGTAACTCAACCACTAAGCTCGGGTTTATTCAATACGTATTTTAGTGCCTCATGATCCACATAAAAAATAAACATGTTGCCCAACGAATAATGCCTAAACTTGGCAATAGCAAACACCATCGATAAACACTCTTTCTCAGTTGTGGTATAGTTTTTCTCAGTGTCACTTAAATTACGACTAGCATAATAAATTGGATTATCAATGTTCTTATCGTCTGCTTGGCATAGAACCACTCCCAGTATATCCAAAATTGGTCCTTCCACCAACCGAAGTTTTAATTTCTCAAATGCAGCTTGGCATACTGAATCCCAATACCCAGAAACCCACTTAATTGTTTCAAATTTTGGGGTGCAAGTAATTAGCAATTTTCTGTACTTTAGTCATATCCATCACAATACCATCACTCGAAACTATATGACCTAATAATATACCCCGTGTACTCCAAAAACACACTTTTCTAGATTTAAGGAAACTCCTGTACTTTCACAACATTGAAATACCTCTTCAAATCAATCAGCCATATTTTTGTCATTGTCATGCAAGTCATCCAAAAAGACTTCCATCCACTTAATTGGAAAATCTTGAAAATTTGCCACCATTGCTCTTTGAAAAGTAGCATGTGCATTATACAAATCAAATGGCATTACTTTATAGGCAAAAGTCCCCCATTCAGTAGTAAAATTAGTTTTGGGCTGATCTTCAAGGTTAATCAAAATTTGATTATAACCACTAAACCCATCCATAAAAGAGTATAGTTGATGTCATGCCACTCTATCTAATAATTGATCGGAGAAAGGTAAAGGAAAATGATCCTTACGAGTGTGCTTATTCAATGCACGATAATCCACACAGATGTGAATTTTATTAAAATTCTTTTTGGGAACAATACCTATAGGTGAAACCCAGTCAGTGTTGTACGCAACAAGACAGATTAAACCCACATCTAATAATTTAGAAATTTTAACATGCACCTTATCTACATAGTTAGGATTTGTGCAACGTTGACGCTAACATATAGGTCGGACACCTGATTCAATATCAATATAATGTTGACACAATTCAAGTTTCATACCTTTCAAATCCGCATAGCTCCAAGCAAACACATGTGCATATTTCTTAAGAACATTCTATAATCTCCAAAGCAGCACCTTACAACTGACTACCCAATAAGAGAAACTTATTTGGTGCCACTTCGAAACGGTATGTTTCAACTTCAAAATTGCGCACATAAGTTGTTTGAACCTTGTTAGGTTTAATGAGTGGTACCTCAACAGATTTCTTCATAGATACATGGCCTAATTGATTACTCACTCCCATAGGTTGTCCATCATTAATATCAGATGATAAGTTCTAAGATGGAGGTTTAAAATATGTTTGATACACAACTAGTGCTTTGCAAGACTCTTCCCATTGTGAAAACTCAGTAATCTCAACCATATAATGGTCTAACACATCGTGATCCCCCATGGATAACTATCGATCCTTAGATCCATATTGTATACTTGTATGCTTATTTTTATTTTTATCATGCAACTTCTGATGATAACATCGTAAAATCTGATTATGATGTTCAAGACACTGTTGATCTTGATAAGTCCACCTCCATTTCTTCCGTTTCAACTTGAGTATCAACAAATGAAGATTTTCATTTACTTCACCCTGTATATGACAACCTAAATAATGAATAATCCTCTTAAGCTCAATAAAATTAGTTGGAGCCATTGGTTAATACCCTAAAAGAGGCGGTTCAATCCCATCACCATAAATTGTGAAATCCATAACCTTTTCACCAGGATGAGGTAAAACCCTTTTTATACTACACAAACCATTTACATGCGCAAATGAACGTCCCACCATCGATTGTAAATACATGCTTCTATCAAAGTAATTTACTTGACAGAGTTGATGATAAATCCAAGGGACATTAGTAACCCCCTGCCCCCTATTAGTGGGTATCACAACTCTTTCATGTTTTAATATTGAATTTATTCCCCCCTGCAAGGCACTAATCACGACAGCCTGCATAGTTAGTTCATCCATTAATCGGGATTGTACTTTCTCCAGCTTTTTCTTTTCTTGCAATATTTGCTCAGCAAAATTCTTGGTTTGAAACACAATATCTTCTAAATGATTCATTTCTTTATCATAATAAGATTGTAAGGATTGAACCAACTTCTTGTTTTTTAATGCCTTGTGTTTTGCAGCGGCTTTATCTACCTATAGTTAAGTAATTTTATTCAACAATGGTTGAACAAGGGCACTATCATCTGCAATTTCATTCTCATGATATAAAATTTTATCATTCAGCATATCCACTGAATAAGATGCCATTTCTTGAGACACCTCAACTACTTACTGGTGGGGGTTCAATTCATCTTCCCATTTTGCCTACCAATCAATCATTGTAGCATAACATGAAACAATTCTGCCATTCGAAGGATCATCATTATCTTCCTTGCAAGAGGAAGACTGAAAAGGTCTACAACTGCTACTACGGGATTCACGAACTTTCTATCTCCATTGATAGAAGTAAAATTGTTGTATGGACAAAGGTAATTGACCAAACCCAAATGGAATCTCATTTCTCAGGATAGGAGCTAAGGTCTCAGGTAGACCCTCTATCAACATTCCATTGGTTTCCGTTACTGGTATTAGCTCTTCAATAATTGGCTCATCGCCTATCTCCTCTATTTCATCTTCACATCCTTCTACTTGTATCACAACTCGAGAATCATATCCAAAGAAGAAATCTTGAGAATGATCTTGCTCTTGTGTTTCATCAACAATTGAATTTGTATGCTCCCTCACTAAGCTTCCAACATCAAGAAGAGAACTTTCCCATTCATCTTCCATATTTTCCTCCTCCACAGAAACTGCCAATAAATCAGATAAAGCACTATCAGAACTAGTCAACCAATTGGCAATATCACTATCAGTGTCATCTTACGAAGAATAGTGCATAGAATATTCCCCCATTCCTAAAGGTTTCGCAACATTCTTTTGATGCACTATATTAAATGTAGTCTTGTCCCCATCTAATGAGGTTCGATGACATAGATCTCTATATAACCACGCATATTTTTTCTCAGTCTCCAAGCTCTCAATCAATTCCTCCTCAGTCATGGAGGCATCAGATCTATTCGTATCTATGCTTTCCTCCATTGGTTCATGTAAAAATTCCCTAGCTACAACTCGCAATTGCACCCGATCGTGCTTAGGTCCTATAGTTATAATACCTCTATGCCAACTCTGGTCACATTGAGACTGCAACAGCCAAGGTCTACCCAAAAGAATGGAATAAGAAGTAGCTCCTTGCATAGGTCGCACAACCAAGAAATTAATACTAAAATCCAAACTAGCAATAATATTTGGAATTTGATATAAGAGACCTAAAGGTGTGACCCTTCGTTGATCAGCTAAACGTAAAAAAATAGTGGTAATCTCCTTCTTATCAGTTAACCCTAACTTAAGCATTGTTTCCTCTGTTTATCAGATTCACTACTGCCCAACTATCCAACTGAGCTCCGAATATCAGATGCTTCATCACTTCCATGTCTACAATCAGAGCCCCTAGATCCAAGAACAAATCCACAATCCTTACGGGTCGAAAACTTTTATCCACTTTAACAGTTTTCGCGTTAGATGAAACATTCATAGAATTACCCCTTCTTGCCCTTCTCCGTACTAGTCTATGATAGATCTCCCTTCTACAAGTAGGGGCAATTTCTAGTAATTGTCTTAGATTAATCGACAAATGTAAACTCTCTAACTCATTCCACACATCAAAGGGTTTCCTTGATTCCTTATCGTCTTCTTTAGCTGCCTTTGAAGCTCCCAATCTTTGAAGAAACGAAGCCACTCTCTCCTTAATCTTTGGGGAATTTAAAGGAATGGGTAAAACTGGCTGATCCTCCGAATTGGGTGGTGAATCAATCGCATCTTTCTCTACATCGTGATCTTCTACATGTCTTGGTAAAGCTGTTTCTTGCTTTAAAGTTTCCGTCATAGCGTTATTAAGCTCCGTCAAACCCGATTCATTTTCTTGATCTAAGATAATTGCTGGGTTTGATTTTGAACAAGTGATTGCTCCAATCATAAGATCTCTGTTGAAGGTAACATGTTTTCTCTTCATTGGTTTATCCTCTAATTCTTCCACAATTTTTACCAAATTTTAGCCGAATTAGTAATGCCTTTACCCTTATATTGATTCTTTGAAGAAGTACCTTCTCCTGAGCAATACTTTTCATAATGACCCTCATGACCAGACTTGGTGCATAAGGGAATGTAGTCCTTTCGTTTCTGCTCATTTGGGCAGAACCTAGCTACTTGTCCAGGTTGTTCACATCTCCAACAAACCATGCTTGTTCTTGCATTGCTATTGTTCCTTCTAAAATTAGAATTTCTATAGGGTGACAGTCGCCTCTCATTTCTAGAATACCCTCCTTGGCCCTGGTTCCTTGGCACTGGGGGTGCTCCCTGAGTAGGCATACCTCTCGGCATAAATGGCCTATTAGGAGGACCTATTCGATAAGCCACATTTTGACTATCTATATAATTATAATTTGTTTGCATTTGGGTTGCTTGTTGTTGTAAATGGGTCTGTTTAACCCAACATTGATCCTCCACATGATTATTTCTCAAACAATACTCACAAAACAAATTTCTTGGTTGATCAGGCACCACTCTACTTGGCGTAGGACATTCTGTTGCTAAGTGTCCAAAACCACAGCATTTCCACACCAGGTATTAGACCTTGGGGATGTGGAATTTCCCTGACTAGATACTTGAATTGAACTTGTCACATTAGTGGGTTGATGAACAGCATAAACTCCCTTCACATTGGGATTCACTTCTGCTAAAATTGCTTTCTTCATATCTGCCAATGATTTAGTTATTAACTCAGCCACCTTAAACTCATCTAAACTCCATCCTGCAGGTGTAGTAACTGTTGATGGGGGTGGATATATTGGGGATACCATCTATGGATTTAGTCCTGAATATGATATTGATGATGGTGTAACCCCTGCACTTGTCATATAAGCAGCATGAGGAGCTACTAGAGCTCTTGCGTATGGTGCACTAGTTGCCATAGAGGGCGACATATTTGAGGGAACTAATCCAGGATTCTTATATAATCCTTTCCTCCTCAGTTGTCCTAATTGCACCTCTTCCCACCAACGTGCCTCTGTCTTTGCATCTGCTGCATTAGCTGCTTGTTTAGGGCTTACGTGCTCCCTGACAGTCTCCTGCAATTCTTCAATAAACTTCCATTTCTGCATATCCTCTAGAGGAGCATTTTGCCCCATCTTTCTAATTAATGTTTCCATCGTGTCAATATAATGCTCCACAATTTCTCCTGAGGTTTGTGTTAGATAATCGAATTCTAACCCCAAATGGTCCTGAAACCCTTGCCGTCTAAACTTAGTTAGGAATGCACCTCTTAACACAACGTAAGTCGCCCGAGTGACGTTAGGAAGATTTTCATACAAAAAAGCTGCTTCATCCTTCAAATTTTTTAGAAATATATGCAAGTTTTGATCATCATCAATGATCTCATTCGCTATACATGTAACTTCAAACCATTGGACATGCATATTTGGATCATCATCCCAATGGCCAGAGTATTGAGTGAAGTCGATAAGCTGCACAGGTGCTCTCACAGCCATATAGAATGAGCTTAGTACCTCCTCTAGATCTTCAAAGATTGGAGCTTGTTTTTTTGGGTTTGCAAATAACCTACTAAGACCCCAATATTCTGCAAGACTATAGATATTATTATCTTCTGTCATATGTTCAACAAATTCATCGTTTGTTCTATATCCTACTATTTCAATGGAGAACTTATCAGACCCCGCAAAATCACCATTTTGAGCCTCTTCTTTTGCTTCTTCTTCCTTCTTATCACTAGCAGTTGACCCCTTCTTTGAGCTACCTTTATTGGTGCCACTCGTTTCCTCGGAGCTTCCTGCTTGCTTCTCCCAATCGTAATCTAATGCAGTTCCAATAGAAGAAGGCTCCCCAGTGATTTTTCCGATTTCTAGTGATAAATTCAGCCCATCTTGCAAAGTATTCTATAACTCTTCGTTCAACTTTTCTAACTGCTCCACTATTCTCTCAGTCTTTCTTTCCAATCTTTTTCTTGCTCGCTCGTCCCGTGCTAACCTTTGACTTTCACTCATTCACTCTGGCGTGTAATGATTGTCTCTTTAAACACATCCCTCTATTTGTCTCTATTGCAAGAGCCCTTGCTTATGGAGGCTTAACTTACACAAGATATCAAGTAGTTCCTTGTCTTCCACACCATAGGGTAACTCTTCACTAGGCTTTTCTACTATGCCCAAAATCTCAGCCACGCCCCTAGTATCGAATGTTACTTTAACACCCTTAGTTAATACTACCCACTTTAACACATTAGCCCAATCTATTCACCTAAATGATTTCTATCCCTCTCTCGTAAACCAATCGTAATGATGTTTTATGCTAATAGTATTCAGTTGAATTTCATCAATTGACTTAAAGTGCGCTGCTACCAAGACAATTCCCTTTGCTTCATCTTGGAACATCCAATTCCAAGTGCATAATTGCTTGGTTGAGGTCCAAAATTCTTACCCCCATCTACCAAATCGGTATCCCTTGCCTTGTTAACAATGATACACTGTATAGCCTTAGGCAATTCAACAAAGAAGTTTCGCAAGAAAACTTTGTTATAGCAGTACATCAAAACCCTGATACCTTAGATCAATACTTTGTTAAGTTTCAAAATAACCAATCAAATCCTACAGCAGGGTCAAATAGGTGTAAGATTCTAATCCTAGGCTCTATAGCTTCTCCCCATCTCTCAAAGAAGACTCCTTGTATGTTGCTCCTACCAAACTTGTGGCAGTTTGTCATTTGCCCCTTTCAGGATGTTGAACTTTAAAGAAAGTGTGGTTTCAAATGATTAAATAATCTTCTAGATCTTCCCCTCCGTTTTTGTTCCTTTTTAATGTCTCATCTTCGACTTACAATTTATTTCCTTTTTGCTTATATTTCAAATTAACAAACAGCCACCCCCCCTTCTCCTTAATTAACATGCTTTTCCCTCCCGACAAACGCACCAAAAATGACGGCCCCCTAAGAAGCCCCCAGATACGTGGTCAAAATGACTATGTATGAAGCCATTGTATTAATTAAGGTTTAAGGATGGACAATTATGTTTTCTTTACTTCTGAATTGCCCACATAAAATTATCATTTCATTTATCTCTGTAGTCCAACTATCAGCCAATAATAACTTTCTTTACTTATTTACTATCCTTTTATCATTACCATCTAACCTCTCAATTTGAACTACAACTCATAGATTATAAACTTCAATAAACTCAAGAATTAAATCTGAGAAAGGAATTATTTTAAAAATCTTATTTTATCCATAATATATGTTAATCCTTTAATATAAGCCCTAATATCCACTAATTATCATTTCAGTCTTGAATATCATTTTACAAAAGAAGTACCTACAAACTGAATCCATTATTAATAAAAGTCTAGGAGCATGTTCTACATAGAAAATAAACTATAGTCTCTTTTCACTTCATCTCTTAATTCCTTCATTATCAAGAGTTATTAATTTTCTATTAATACAGTCTAGAAAAATAAAAGTATTCATAAAAATTATATATGATCATAAACCATCAAACCCAATTAACCATACATCAATCATGATAAATGTAGTTGATATACCAGTTTACAACTATAAATTCCTCCACTTTCTCTTAATATTCACTAATCATCACTAAAAAATACCCAAAAACTGTCATTTCCACACTTAAAAATTCAACAACTTAAAATTCCAGACATCCATTTCACCTAAGATTTCATGAACGAATGCATTACCACATAAATCAACTCTTTTTTTGGATTTTATCCCTCACCTTCCATTAATACTCTTATTTATCACTAATTAGGCTAAAAATAGCCATTTTTAGCACTAAAATACATATATCTCTCATTAACCTCATTCCTAGGTTATAAAATTTCCTCTTTAAGTCCTTATTAATGTTTTTTTACTCTTATCTCTCATTAAAATCATGCACAATTCTTAATTTTTACTAATTATGGTCAAAATGCAATTTTTATCCTAATTTCAGCCATTCCTTTATCATTTTAATGCATCTAATGTAAGAACTTTGTTTCTTTTGTTCCATTTCACATTTTAAAATCAGAAACTGAATGCATATGATCACAAAACATCAATTCTTTCCATTTCTTGATCAAATTTCAATGAAAATCAATATACCATATTAACCAAGTAATTAGAGTCATTCCACCGTATTCAAGAGTGTTGATGCTTGCTCCTCCACTCCCTTCACTTCCAAAAATCAGAAAAAATCTTAATCTTCCACTCCTCTCACTAACATTCACTAATCCTCTCTAAATCTTACAGAAATTCTCTCTCTCAATACCCAAGAATGGTTGCCAAGAATGGAATGACGCTGAAGGAGATGCAAGAGAGGATCAAATGCAGCCTTCCATTGCTGGAAATGAGGTAGAGAAATCAAAGAAATCAGAGAAATCATCAACATACTCTTGCATGATGGCGCCCATTTTTTTGTGTCTTCTTTTCCCTTCCTTCAACCTCTCTCTTCACAAGACACTCCCCACATAACTTCTTGATCAACCTCTTTTCAAAAATTGACCATTTCCCACTTGAACCGGTTTTGTTTTGCATATCTGGACCTAATTTGTCCCCCGCCCATTTCCACTTAAAAATTTCCTGCATTCGCCTTCTACCACTTAATATTTTTCTATTCCCTAAATTTTTCACTAAAAAATATCCCAACTCTCAACTTCTAAATCCTCCCTCATCACTGCTCAAATACGGCTTTCCATCCCTGTTTTTAATTAAAACTTATGAAAAATAATACATGATACAGAGCCGAAACTCTTCAGTTTTGCCAAAAAATAGTGTAAAAATGGCACAAAATAAGGAGTTATCTAGTCATCCTCATTGTTGTAGCTTGACGTTGTTGCATTCCACTTTGATTAAATGAAGTTCGAGTGTAACATATACATGTTTTTGTGGTGTGGCCTTTTTGCCCTTGTTGGCTAGTTTGGCCCATTGAGGTTCTAGGGTCTCTATTTGTCTTTGTTCAAGTATGGGCTTTTGGATTTGTTGTTTTGCAAGTGAGAATCTATGCTTGTGCAGAGCCATTACTACACTAGGATCTAATTTGGAGGACGTGTCACTGCGCATGTTTTCTCTAGCGTACTTGGGGGAGATAAGGAGGGGGCAAAGGGTCGGTACGCTAAATACCATCCACAATTTGAAGGACCATTCATAGCCAAGTTTTGAACTACTTACTCTAGATTTCAGCCCAATGATAGATCTATGATGTGCTTTCGGCTCTATATGGTCTCTGGGTCGACTTCAGGGGTTAGATGTGTCAAATTTATATTATGTTCACCTGTCTGATTTTGATAGTTGATTCTCAAAGGGTTTGATTCTCAATAGTCTGATTATCAAAATTGGACATCCAATTTTGGGTTAGTCCGATCGAACGGTCTAAGTCCGAGTGGTTCGATTCTAGTGGTCCGTTCGATTCTGGTGATCTGCTTTTTGTGTGTTCGATTTTTGTGCATCCAATTCCCAAGTAGTCCCGAGTGTCTGAATCGAATGAGTCCCGTGTGTCCGATTGGATGGGTCTTTAGGGTATCCAAGTCCGAAAATCGAACCATCCGATTCTGGGAATCGGACCATTTGAGTCCAATTCTGGGAATCCGATTCTAGGAATGGGATTCTGGGAATCATACTCCGGTAAAAGTGTCAGATTCCTTCAGATGAGTTTCCAGGGATGACGAAAATCAACTTGATTCTAATGATTTTGGTTATGAGGGATCACACAAACTTCCAAAATGTAAGAATAGATCCTAATCAAGGATTGTATATACCTAGAATAGAAAATAAACTCCAAAATAAAAATTGGCAAACAAATCAAACCCTCTTGCCTTGTTATGACAGTAGAAATCCTAATGCCTATTTTCTTTGTTTTTTCCTACCCTAATGCATCCAAATCACAAAGCAAACACCTACACTACTCCAACCTACTGTTCCAAATCCAAAAAACAAAAAACCTACTTGCTAAGGAGATCGAATACGTCTTCAAACTCCCTTGCTTCCTACTTATCTATCTCAAGCACCGGTTTGGGGAAAATCCTACTTCAATGCTCGATTCGAAGTGCGCAAGCACTTAAGACTTGAATCCCTTGGTTCCGGCAACAAAACCAAAATGTAGAGGCAAGCTCAAGCTCAACCACCAAGACCCACAAATCGCTTATTCTTTCAAGTGTTTCAAGCCGAGCACTAATGGCTACCTTTCACATAGCCAACACAATATCTCTCTCTATGAGTGTAGTGAGTTTACCTCCATGCCCGATCGAGTTGCCTCCTCTCCCGAGAACTCCGATAGTTCCATGATCCAAGTGCAAGCTTCAAGCGAGCTCGATCCTCAAGCTCCATGCTCCAAGCTCCATTGCCGCGAGCAAGACAAGAAAAGAGGAGAGAAGAGAATTAGAGAGGAGAAGATGGAGAGCTTCACCACAGTCCCTCACCCTCACACACTCTCCGTCATACTCTCACACTCCCTCTCTCAAGCATAAACTCAAGCAAGCAAGAATAAGAAGAAGTAGAGGAAGAAGAGAGCTACTTTTGGCCACACACAAGATTGAGCTTCTTCATTCACTTTTTGCCTTTCTACATGATGCCAGGAGGCATATTCCACGGTGGATTCCGTGAGGTTTTACGGTGGATTCCGTAAACTTAGATGACCGGGGCTCATACGCAAAGAGGATTCTTTGTGCGAGAAGTTGATGGGGACGCCTGTCCTTTTCGGGCGTTTCATTAATTTAGTGTGTACATGGGTGATTCCATAGCGGGTGATTCCGCAAAATGCATATTAAATTAATAAGCGTTTATGAGTTTAGAGTGCGCACTCGTAATAAATTAAGGTTAGGATTTATTTCTAACCAGTTGATTTATTTATGTAGCTGAAGACTGCTAGGTATTCACTTTTGTCGGTTTAATTGTGTTATTTTACTAACGATTGTGAATGCTTCAGTTGATGTGTAGAGATAGCAGCAGTGGCGGAGGAAAGCATTGGAGTCTAGCGGGTTTTCGACCTTTCGACTATATTTTGATAGGCGCCACGCCTATATTTTGATTATGTCTATAGAGACATCGACTATTTATTATTATTTTGTATGCGCTTATGCGCCTGGATATGTTATTTTTATTTGGACATTGAGATTGGGCGTGCCAGACTCTTTGGGCACCGTCCATTAGCTTTATTTTCCTATTTTTGGTAGAAAGCAACTCAAAAGCTAAAAGCTTGTTATATTTTTGTAATTGGGCTATTTTTGAGCATAAAGATTGGAAATATACATTAAATACATGCTTTGTGAAGCGCTCACACAAGGCATGGGGGAGATTCAACCCAATTTGTCTCTTGTCTCATGTCGTGCTTATTTTTACATTGGTTTTTGTGCTAAAAAGTAGAGTGCTTTGTTCTTGGGGACCTTTGGGAATTCACTACGTGAGCTACCTGCGTCCGATCTGCGCACCAGTGGTATCAGAGCGGAGCAGAGATCAAGGGCTTCCAATCGCTACCAATCTCGGGCGAAGGTGGACCTCCAAGAACAAACGGCCTCTACAGTCAATCTCGTCGCGAACCGTCGATACAGGCAGACTTCTGGCGATCAAGAACCCCTGTTTCCACTCTCAGATCGCGAAGGACCACTCTCTGTCGGCGGAGGACCACTCATCAATTCTCTTCATCAAATCGTGGTTAACAGACAAAAAGAGTAATTCTTTTTCTTCATTAAGCTTCAAAGCTTAAAGTTATCACTTAATAAGCTTAGTTATAAGCTTAAGAAAGCTTGAAACAACGATTCGATTATCGGCGGCGTGAGGCTGTCCTGGTCGGCGCAAATCCGTCAAGGACATATTCTTGTCCTCAAAATCCACGACGGATTAAGAAGCTTAAGCTTCTTAATCCACTAAGTCCAACAAAGCTTCTAAGCTTTCTGCAAGTCAGCTAAGGCAGACAAGTCAAAATACTCCGGGTCTCGCACTCCAGAAGACAAGTTTCGCAAGTCGACACTAATCAAGTACTGCAAGTCTTGCAAATCGGCTAAGTTCAGCAAGTCAACAACCCTGCAAGTCTGTTAAGTCTGCAACTCTGCAAGTCAGACTAAATCAGAACTGACTAACGCTCGAAACTCCTAGAAGACTTGTTCGTTTGCAAAAACTCTGAACTGGAAAGTTGTTCGCAGCAAGCTGTTTTACCTATCTGCAAGTTCGTTGAAGTACTTTCAGCAAACGGAGACAGAAATATTTCAGAATTTCTGAAAATTGAAGAAGAAAATACCCAAAAATACATAGCCTTGTAACCCCAAATTTGAGCTACGCTCATCCCGCTAACTGATTTTGAGTGAGAAAGGTTTGTTGAGTTTTACAGGATGACTACCCCACATATGGATGATCCTATGGCTGAAGACGACCTACCCAAGCCTACCATGGAGCAAAAGCTGGATCTTATCATGTTGCAATTGGACGAAGAGCGAAGAGCTAGGCAAGCCTTGCAAGCGCAATTGACAAAGCTACAAGGAGCGTCCACTGACAAAGAAGAACCTCAAGCTGAAGATTTGATATGCCGTACCATCGACGCCACTCTTGAAGCACAAACCATTCGCAAGGAATCCAAGATAAGTAAACGAAGTTTCAAGTTTCGCACTTTCAATGGCATAAGAGAAGGAAAGACTGTTTTATCATTCATTAGCCAGTTTGATGACTATTTCCATAAGGAAACTTATCCTGAGAAAGATAAAATCAAGTGTGTTACTAATCATCTGATAGACAGAGCATCACTTTGGTGGACTGTAGTCCGCAAGAGTATAGAATGTCCTGCTACATGGGAAGATTTCAAGAAGAAGTTCATGCAAAATTTCCTACCACTGCAATTTCATGAGAAGGCTATCAAGCAATGGGATTTACTTCAACAACGCGACCATGAGCCTATACCACAGTATACAGAGCGTTTTTGGAATGCACTTTTACAGCTACGCATGCTTGAAGACGTACCAGAGACGACCCATAAGCGGATGTACATGTCTGGACTTCTTGGACATTACTACGCTGAGGTGAATATGTTCAAGCCTGCTACCCTTGAAGACGCCATCTCCTTAGCTCACGACACTGAAGATAAGTTACGTGGAAGAGATCGACGACCACAGCCATTCCAAGCAAACGGTAATTATGGATCTAAACAATTCAATTCAAATTTCAGAAGGTTTAATCCAGGTCGTTTTTCATCACCATCTTTCCGCAAGAATTGGCCTAAACCACCCGCATTACCGTCCACTGTCAATCCAAATCCTAAGCCTATCCAACAAGCAAATCCAAATATACCCAGACTCCCAGCCATTGCAAATAATGTGACCAAAGCCAAGCCTATCGTATGCTACAAGTGTCACCAGCCAGGCCATCTCGCAGCAAATTGTCATTCAAAGAAGCCATCAGCACATATCAACTACCTTGGAGCTATGGACGAAGACGAGCATGAGGATATGCCGGATTTCACTGAAGAAGAAGATGATCCTACTACTACTTCCGACACTTTACCATGTATGCCTACTTTACATTCATTGTTGACTATGAAATGTATGGTGCATGGAAAAGAAAGAATTATATTGCATGATGACGGTAGTACGCATGACTTTATTTCAGCAAAATTGGTAAAGGAATTGAAATTGCATACTGTACCTACGCACTATCGCATAAAGGCTGCATTTTTAGGTACTAGGTACAATGGCACACAAGAAGTTCAAGATTTAGAAATTCAAATTGGTCCATATATTGAAAGAAGAAATTTCTTAGTTGTCCCATTACAGTCTAGCGACATTATTCTAGGAATGCCATGGAGACACCAACATAATCCCAATATAGATTATTCCACACACACAATGAATATAAATTTTCAAGGAAAATCTATTACCTTATTTGGTATGCATGCATCTCATATGTTTCCACTGCTTTCGCATACTCAAGCAAAACGTGCACTACGCAAGAATACTAAATCATATCTCATTTGGGTGAATGAATTGCACGCAAAAGAAACTCATATGCACCCAAGGCATAAGGAATTTCTTGCATATTTTAAGGACTGTTTTGCAGAAGACCTACCACCAGGTTTACCTCCATCACGTCCAGAAGACCATAAGATTGACCTAATACCTGGCACACAACCACCTTGCAAAGCCCCATATAGGCACAATCAAATAGAGCAAAAAGAAATCCAGACTCAAGTAGAAGAATTACTAAATAGAGGTTTAATTCGACCTAGCAGTTCTCCATTCGGTGCACCTGTGCTCTTAGTCAAGAAAAAGAATAATACTTATCGGATGTGTATTGACTACCGAGCATTAAACAAGATCACTGTAAAGAATAGGTATCCTATACCTAGAGTTGATGACCTTATGGACAAACTGCAAGGATCTTCTATATTTAGTAAAATTGACCTTAAATCTGGATATCATCAGGTGAGGTTAGATAGATCTGACATATTTAAGACTGCATTCAGGACACAGTTTGGCCATTACGAATTCTTAGTTATGCCATTCGGATTAACTAATGCACCTGCCACTTTCAGTAGAATGATGAACCGTATTTTTCTAAAATATCAATATTGTGTGATTGTTTTCTTTGATGATATTTTAGTGTTCAGTCAAAGTGAAAAAGAGCATTATGAGCATTTATCATTAGTTTTTCAATTACTGAAAGAAAATCAATTGTTTGCAAATCCTGACAAGAGTGAATTCTTTAAGACAGAAATAGAATATCTAGGTCATATTGTATCAGAAGAATGAATAAAAGTTGATCCTAAGAAAATTGACGCAATATTGCATTGGCCTATTCCTAAAAATGTACATGAACTACGCTCATTCCTTGGTCTTGCTAGTTTCTATAGGAAGTTTGTACGTAATTTCTCATTACTTGCTTTACCATTGACCAAACTTCTTAAGAAAGGTATTGTTTATCAATGGACTGAAAACCAGCAGAAATCCTTTGATTTACTTAAACGTGCATTGACCAATGCCCCTGTCCTACAATTGCCTGACTTTAATAGACCATTCTTTTTAGTTGTGACTGATGCTAGCGGATCAGGAATAGGAGCCGTGTTAATGCAAGATAATCATCCAATAGCATATTCTAGTTCTAAGCTGAAACCCTCTGAGCTCAAATATTCCACTTATGACAAGGAACTCTTAGCAGTTGTTCAAGCATTGAAACAATGGAAGCATTATTTAATGGGTTCAGAATTCATGATAAAGACTGACCAGCAAAGCATTAGACATCTACTTAGCCAACCCCAAATTTCTGACCGTCATATCAAATGGGCTTCATTCATTCAAAGTTTCCATCCTATCATTCAATACCAACCTGGAAAAGAAAATGTAGTTGCCGATGCATTAAGTAGAAGACCTGCAATTCATAACATTTCTATCATATCTTTTGATTCTTTAATTGCTATGAAAGACACATATCACCAGGATATTACTTTTCATTCTGATTGGCAAAAATTAGTTCAAAATAATTTCATTCCTGTTGATTCATTATCATATAATGATGGATTCATGTTCTTTGAAAAGAGACTGTGTGTTACTATTCCATTCCGATCTTTTGTTTTAAATGAAATTCATTGTCCCCCATATCAAGGTCATAGAGGTATCATTTCTACATTACGCATGTTAACTGAAGATTTTTATTGGCCGCATATGGATGCAGATGTGTCTAATTTTGTTTCTGAATGTCTGATTTGTCAAAGAATAAAGAGACATCATGGTAAACAGATGCCAGGAGGCATATTCCACGGTGGATTCCGTGAGGTTTTACGGTGGATTCCGTAAACTTAGATGACCGGGGCTCATACGCAAAGAGGATTCTTTGTGCGAGAAGTTGATGGGGACGCCTGTCCTTTTCGGGCGTTTCATTAATTTAGTGTGTACATGGGTGATTCCATAGCGGGTGATTCCGCAAAATGCATATTAAATTAATAAGCGTTTATGAGTTTAGAGTGCGCACTCGTAATAAATTAAGGTTAGGATTTATTTCTAACCAGTTGATTTATTTATGTAGCTGAAGACTGCTAGGTATTCACTTTTGTCGGTTTAATTGTGTTATTTTACTAACGATTGTGAATGCTTCAGTTGATGTGTAGAGATAGCAGCAGTGGCGGAGGAAAGCATTGGAGTCTAGCGGGTTTTCGACCTTTCGACTATATTTTGATAGGCGCCACGCCTATATTTTGATTATGTCTATAGAGACATCGACTATTTATTATTATTTTGTATGCGCTTATGCGCCTGGATATGTTATTTTTATTTGGACATTGAGATTGGGCGTGCCAGACTCTTTGGGCACCGTCCATTAGCTTTATTTTCCTATTTTTGGTAGAAAGCAACTCAAAAGCTAAAAGCTTGTTATATTTTTGTAATTGGGCTATTTTTGAGCATAAAGATTGAAAATATACATTAAATACATGCTTTGTGAAGCGCTCACACAAGGCATGGGGGAGATTCAACCCAATTTGTCTCTTGTCTCATGTCGTGCTTGTTTTTACATTGGTTTTTGTGCTAAAAAGTAGAGTGCTTTGTTCTTGGGGACCTTTGGGAATTCACTACGTGAGCTACCTGCGTCCGATCTGCGCACCACTACAAAACCCTAACCCTAATTCCCTTTGGGCAATCATCCCCTTTTTGCTCCACTTGGCCCATTCCTCCAACCCTTCTCCTCCTCTTCTTTATTGGCATGGCCTCAATCTATACCTCTAACCATTTACAATTTGCACGAGTGAGAGCCCATCACTCTTTTACAAAATAAATAATGGTGTGTCTTGTGATCTTTTACAAAAGTATTGAATTGCGTGCACCTCTCTCCTTGATTTAGGATTTTTTTGTGCTTCTTGTGCTTTCAGATTTTTCTTGGTGCACCTTCATCTTCCGTTTCACTTTTGTCTTGGTCTTGTTTTCTGCTTTAGATTTTCTGGATTTTCCACCTTGTTCGTCTGCTAGGGTTAACATAATGAGTCTCACTGTCTGACTGTAATAAGCTCAAGCTGGACTACATAAATAAAATGCTATGTAATACATCCAAGTACCAATCCACTAAGTATCTTGTAAAGCATCAATGAGCATAGGCATAAGCTTTTCACTAATAAATGCTTGTTGCCCTATTATTATAGCACTAAAATGATAGTGAAATCTAAGAAATATCAAGCTCAAATCATTCCCAAAAGCATGACCATATCATCCGGGCACCAAAATAACATACCCAAAGCATGAAACATGAATTATGGAATTTATTGTTTGATGTCAAAACCAAAACAATTATGTTTTCTATAAAATAGAGAATAGAATACTACATAGAATCGACTCTATGAGTACCCAAATTTTTAGCTCTCGTCACTTCTTCATTTATAGCTATAGAATGTCTAAATTTGATATAGTATGCAAAAGTTATGGCCAAAATACGATAGTGTTGTCAAGTTGCCATAGTTGTCCATGACTTCTACAACATACTCTGAATTCACTCAAAAATGGATAAAACGATTGCTCCTCAGCTCACTAAACACTCAACAAGGCTCATCTAAGCCTTGGGAAGCTCCTCAACAAGCAAGGAGCAAGCTTGAACAAGCTGGAAGATGGAAAGATTCAATGCATACCTCAAGAGAAAGAAACAATGGCTGGCATGAAACCTTGAAGCTTTATATCTAGGCTAAAGCAAAGGATGAAGAAGCTCCTCAAATGGTTGCCTTTGATACCAGTTTAAGGGAGTGAGCCCGGAGTGGAAGCACATGAGCAAAAGTAAGAGCTATGGTGGAAGGAGTAAGAGAGAGAGAGAGAGAGAGAGAGAGAGAGAGAGAGAGAGAGAGAGAGAGAGAGAGAGAGAGAGAGAGAGAGAGAGAGAGAGAGAGAGAGAGAGAGAGAGAGAGAGAGAGAGAGAGAGAGAGAGAGAGAGAGAGAGAGAAAGAGAGAAAGAGAGAAAGAAGACGTGGGAACTCCAACAGTCACAATGTGTAACTAGCCTTCCTTTTATTCAAATGTCACTAAAAGAATAAAGAATGAAGTGACAATGATGGATGCATGCTACTTACATTGTATAGGTGTGCAAGTACTATCAACGTAGTAATACATGGGTAGCTAGGCTCAAGTGTCTTCATTCCCAATAGTTGCAACAAGAAAAGGCTAAGACAGCTTTGCATGAGAGAGAAATCCAAGAGATTCGAAGGGCCCAAGAACAATTGAAGGTAGCGTGCACCAATCTCACTCACTATATCACCAATTAGATTGTGTGTGTTTGTGCAATCATGAATGGACTATGTGAGAGATGGCCCATGCTTCGTAGGTCAAACTCCCAAAACAATAAGAGTCTGCCCATGATTTGGATGTAGTGTGTGAATGCAACAAGCAAATATATACACCAAGATTTAGTTTAGGGTGCAAGGTCAACCAACCTTGTAATAAGACATTTGTGAAAATAGAAATTGTATTAAATAGTTGCATATACATTGCATACATGGGGAGTATAGGCCATGAATGAGATGTAGAAAATGATCTCTAAAATTATTTCATCTTGATCTAGCCTAAAAGCAACATGAAACTCATCCTCCATCAAGGTTTTATCAAGTAGAGCACCTTGTAATCTCTCATTTAATGGAAAATTGCAAATAGGTGCTCCACCCAACTCTCTTACGACATGGCACCCCTCCCCCCAGATGAAAAACCCCACTCCTCCCCTCCTCCACCTTTAAAAAAAACTCCACTCAAAAGTGGGCAATCAAAGCTTACATGGCATACCATTCCTTTTGGGCTTCACCCTACTTTCTATTCTATTTCTTACACTTCCTCCAAGCATTTTAGGCACAATTTTCTATTATAAGATATAGCAAGCCTAAGAATTTTAGTTGTCTCTTGTGAAATAAGATTCAAGAGCTCCTTGAATATAATAATTAGGTGATGGCTAATAGATGTACCTTTGCTCTTCCATGCTCAGTACCATGGTGAGTATTGCTTGTTTCTCTATCAAAACTCTAATGTTTGTTTGCCAATGTATTATCAATTTCTTTCATTGATAAAGGAGATTGCACAAGAGAGGAGAGAGAAAGACTAGAAAGATGAGAAAGAAGTGAAAGCCTGGGGGGTCACTATATGTGAATCCTCTATATCATGTGCATTCAAAGGATATTCGAACATACCCTTTCCTTACATGATGTAAGATAATAGAATAACCCCTTTTCCTTTAACAAACTTACAAATCTTTTCCAAATTATAATTACAAAACCCCTTCTATAAATATAATCCTATAAGTGTGACTAAATAAAGCAGCCCTCCTATTGATCACACATGGTACACTTACATGTTTTGAGATGACCCTACCCCTTTCCCTTGAGGGTGAGAGAATCCATGAAAGCTAAGAGAAGAAGGTGAGATGAAGAGATTGGAATCTTGTATTAATGAATGATGAAATTTTACAAGTCTCAACACCTTACATAGCTATGCTAGTGTGACATGGTATTATTAATCAAACTTGCTAAAATAATGTCTCTTCCCAATTTCTTGCATTCCATCATTGCCTTGAGGTTTTTACCCACAAAAAAAAAATTGAGAAGTTATTACAATGGCTAAGAATATGGACATAACGGAGTAGTACTCTAGTTTATAGCCATATAAATTATAGGAAATGGATGAGAAAAATGAAGTCTTTGACTAAGATGAAGAAATAGTAGAAGCCTTTGCAATGTAGTCCAAATGAGGAGTGCCACACATCAGTATAAAACTCTCAAAGAGTAATTTGGCCTTACATAAGTGGTACTTCACTAAAAATAGGACACAATAAAATCTATTCTAAAATACACTATTATCTAGGTGTTGTCTATAACACATTTGACCCAAAATTGAAGCTATGCTTTAGCTATTAAAGCATCCCAAATATAAGGAAACTCATCCAAGATAGATTCAAGCCTCTAGGAAACTTCTTTAAGTAGTAATCTTCTCTACTATTTCAAGTACTCTGTGATAGACCTTGAGCGAAGCTTCTTCTCATGCTGCCCCATAATCTCCTCAAGGACATATTTTATGAGACATTCTTCATCAATATGAGGCAACTCTTTTACTATATGAACCTAGGTGCCATAGAATAGTTTGATCTGACTAACATGAAACACATTGTAAATCTTAGTAGAGGAGGGTAGTTCCAATCTATACGTGAAGTCCCTTATGTGCTTTAGAATCCTATTTGGCTGCAAGTGGCACGCCCATTGCTATCACATCATTCTTTATTCTTTCTGTGACTAATAGAATAAGGGACATTGGTCACACATTGTGATTATTGGAGTTTCCATATCTTGAGTCTCTTTCTCTTACTCTCTTTCTCCATCTGCCATAGCTCACACCTTCGATGCTTCTGATTACTCGTACTCTCACTCGGGCTTCTCCCTTCAACTAGTGCTTCTCCCTTAAACTAGTATTAGAACCCTTGATTAAGCAGCTTCTTTAGCTTGACTTCAGCCTGATTTGAAAAATCTTGAGCACTTCACTCATGATAGGCATGGTTTCTTCCCTACAAGTTATACATTGATGCTTTACTATCCCACAAGGCATGTTAAGGCTTGCTCTCAGCATCAAGTAGACTTGATTGAGATTTAGTAAGCTCTCAAGAGTGGCTAGCAATAATAGCATTACCTTCAACCCAATCAGCATGGATTGCACCTATTTCTAGATAGCACTCCCTCTATTCCATTGCAGTTTCACCCCACTTGTACTTTCCCTTAGACACTTGGGCAATCATTTGGCAACTCCCCATGCAATATTTGGTTGCATTGGAGCACACCCTACTCAAATGTTGGTTGAATATTCACAACAGACTTGGTTTACACACTCCAAGGTAGCATAACACTTAGTCACAACAACAACTCCATTGATGATCATTGGTCACTTATACACTCATTGGAGGCTTGGCACTCATTGTTAACAACCCCAAATTTGGTATTGAGCATATGGAATTGGATTTGAGCTCTCATACTTCAGTCCTTTGACTACAATATAGGGAAATTTGCTATAATAGCTCTAAGTTAGCCTATTTCTTAGAGTTTTGGAGCTCTTACTAATGTCTCTTGGTGCTCATTTGATGTTGAACCTTCAATACATGCTTGGGGCATGTCTTAAGATGCTTTATGGGATGTATTAGTCCATTTTGGCTCAACTTTAGAGGCTATTTCACTGATGCTATAATAGGGTAGTAAGCTCTTTTCTCAAAAGCATTTGTATGCCTATTGCTCTTGGAAGTTATTTGGGTATTTCAATGGATGTCCTGATGTATGACATTGATGGTTAGCATTGAGATATGCCTAGATATGCCTATGGTTTGCCTTGGCAATTGATTATGAGATTTGTTACATGTATTGAAGCATTGGTTGTATTCTTTGAGTTCTTCATTGATTCAACTTATGGGCTTGAGGATTGGCTATCTATATTGCTCTTGGATGTATGGTCTTGATGCATCTAAGTTTCTAGATGCTTATGTACCTCATGTCTTGAGCTTGATTGCTTGTTTATCCTTTGGTTTTGCTTCAATGGGAGCTACTTGACACTTAAACACAATATTAGTGAGTTTGGGAATCACCCAATTCCCATTTTTTGAATACTGAAAAGGTGGCACTCGGATAACATTCCCATAAGTTTCTCAAAACCATATGATGTGACCTATCATTGGAAAGTGCTTGAAAAATGGAATTTATTGAGCTATAAAGTGCTCAATTTGGAGTTATAGTATTCAAGTTATGACAAATCCAAAGATTTGACCACATGTCCCAAACTTATGGGAAGTTCCTATATTCCCCAATATGGTGATCTTAGATGCATACATTGAATTTTGGATTTATGCAATTGAGCTTGAGCTCATTTCATTGAGACCAACCTTGGTTTTGGATTTACTATTGTATCTATTTTACCATGCAATAATTGCAATTTTCAGCATTGTTTATGAGGACATACACCTTGTCTTGACAATTCATCGGTTGCAATTAGTGGACAGCTCACTATTGGGCAGTTTTTCTTACTTAACCCTTATGTTGGTTGTTATTTTTTGGGGCTAATTTGCAATAATTTAGAACAACCCATCTTGTTGTACTGTGCTTCCATTTCTTGACATGATAGCTAATGGATCAAATGACAATGCTATCCTTAACATTGACAAAATGGATGGCACTAATTACAACTACTAGAAGGTAGAGATATGGTAAGTTTTGGTATAGCAATTGCAAATTAAGCCATTGAGACATAAGGGTGTAAAGCATGAATACTTTGATACAAAGAATTGGGCTGAATCGAATGAGTTATGTAAATCTAAAATCATTTTGTCACTCTCTAAGCAAGTCTACTATAATGTTATCTCTGAAGGGTAGACTGCCTCTGACAGTTATGGGACAAGATTTATAACATTTATGATAAGAAACCTCTCAAATGTATCAGATGAAGCAACGCATGGACCTTTGTATGAAAGAGGGGACCTCCATGTTTGCCTACTTAAATGAGTTTCATTTATTTTCAGCCACTTGTCATTGTGGGGGATTAACTTTAAGGATAATCTTCCTCCCTTGTTCTTGCTGATTGCATTGCCTAAATCATGGGACACATTCTATACTACTATATGTTTAAATATGCATGCTTATGGGTTGAAATTACAAGATGTAGAGGGTGCATTATTGAATGAAGAGGTTAACATAAAGAATGTTGATACTTCCCATAGTTCTCATGCTTTGATAGTCATAGGCAATAATGCTAAGAGCAATAATGGCCACCATGGGAGAGGCTCTTAAAAGTCTCATTCTCAATCACATGGACAGTCTCATAGTAAGTCCCGTGGCTATAAGTTTGCATTGACTTGTCATTATTGTGGGAATCAAGGTCATATTCAACTACAATGCCATAAAATGCATGATGACAAGTGCAAGAAAAAGGGAAAGAGAAAAGTACAAGAAAAGAAGGATACTCGTAGCATTGTCCCTAGCAAGTTCAACATCAAGTTTGAGGAGATTAATCTCATGCAGATTGATTCTAATGATGATTAAATACTTAAAACTTATTCTCTCTATGTTTTGCATTGACTAATACCCCATCCACCTATGCTCAATGTTGACTGATTGATTTAGGGGGCTCATTTCATGATACTCCTCATTGAGAGTGGTTCTACTCCTATCACAACATGACAAGATCTATCAAATTGGTGGGTAATGACTTGGCAGTGGGAATTGTTGATATTGAAGATATTCAACTATAATTTAATTCCGGCAGTATCTTTATTCTACACGATATACACCATGTTTCAGCTTTACCCAAAAGTCTACTCTCAGTTGGTCAATTGGATGATGCAGGTTACTTTGTATCCTTTAGGGATTCCCCACAGAAGATTACTTGTGGGAATCTGATCTTGGCACAAGGTGCTAAGTCTGGCACTCTTTATCCCTTACTTGTATCTGGTTCTATGACCATGTGTTGGTAGTGGCTATAGTGCCACATATATCATTATGCTATCGTTGCCTTAGAAAAATGTCACTAAAGGGAATAAAAATGCTTACCTATTTGCAATATCTTTCTCCCCTTGACTATAAATGTTTTCATTCTTATGATCATTGTCTATATGGCTAGCATACATGTATTTCGCATAAGAAGTTTGGCATTACGCACATGATTGAGCCTCTAACTTGTTCATGCTGATGTTTGTGGACCTATGCCTTACAAGTCATTAGGTGGTGCAAAGTATTTCATTACTTTCAGTGATGATTACTCACATAAGGTATGGGCATATCCCATAAAGCAAAAATCGAAAGTCTTGACTACATTTCAGCATTATCTTGCTTTTGTTGAGAACCAATCTAGGCATAGGCTGAAATACCTACAATCTAACAATGGGAGTGAGTATGTAACTAAAGCCTTTGAGTAGTTTTATGATGAGAGGGATATTAAGCATTAGTTGACTACTTCATACATCCCACCCTAATGATATGACTGAGCGCATAAACAAAATGATTTAGGAGCAATTCTCTAGTATGATTAGCCATGTAGGCTTATCATAGCACTTTTGGACTGAGGTAGTTACCATTGCCATCCACTTAATTGCTTGATTTCCATACACTACTCTTGACTATGAGGTTACAAAGGAGGCATGGTCTAGAAAACCTCTATCATATGGTATGCACGTCTTTGGTTGTGAGGCTTTTAGCCATATTCCCAAGGACAAACATAATAAGCTAGATCCTAAGTCTGTGAAATGCATCTTTCTTGGTTATGGGGATACATGTGAGATATGCTATCACCTATGGGATCCGCAACCTAGAAAGGCCATCCACAGCCATGATATTATTTTCTATTTGGAGAATATGCATAAGCAATGCGAGCATGTTATTGAGGTATGTATGTTGATATTTCAGGAGGAGCCTCTTGTTACCATATGGCTAGCTCAATAGCCTACCGCAGTAGTAGTTGATGCTCTATAGCCTAAGACCATGATGCTAGATAGGATGTGCATGCCTCACAATGTATTTTGAGGTGGTTTACTAGAGATAGATGTCAACCTATTTGGTTTGCACTCTCCATGGATTATGTTATGGTGGAAAATGTTGGTGAGCCTCTTACATATGATGAGGCCATGTGCAAAGGTGATAGTCACTCTTGGAAAAAGGCCATGTAATCAAAGTATGACTCACTACACAAAAATCATATGTAGGATTCGGTTCCTTTGCCTATAGTGGAAAGCATACTTTTCCATTCAAGTGGGTATACAAGTTGAAGAGTACCCTTGGATGCCCCAAGCCAGATACCCCAAGCCAGCAACCTATAAGACCAAATCAAAGAGTTTTAAATAGGAGCATCTTGTTAGTTTTAATGAAGTCTTCTCTCCTATAGTAGTCGAGATGACTGCCCTAGCTTTATTTTGGCTTTGGTTGCATAGTTAGATCCAGACCTCTATCAAGTGGATGTAAAGATGGCTTTCTTACATGGGGACTTGCATGATAGGAATTATATGTAGAGTAGCCTAAGGGATTTGAAGAAAAATGTAGGAAACACCTAGTATCCAAGTCGAGGAAGAATCTTTATGGCCTTAAGCAAGTACCTAGGGAATGGTATCACAAGTTTGATACTTTTATACATTCATAAGAATATATCCACAATGATATGGATCTGTGTTTATACACAAAGAAGGCCCATGATGGTAGCCTTATAATTGTGGTATTCTATGTGGATGATATGTTAATTCTTAGGAGCACTCATAATGAGTTGGATGCCTTGAAAAGTCAGCTCAAGAAGAGATTTAAGATGAAGGACATGGGATAGGCCTCACATATTCTTGGGATCTGTATCACATGTGTGGTCACTCTAAGGGCCTTCTCTACTTGTCACAGAAGGAGTACATCCAGAAGGTTCTTGAGCGATTTCATATATAGGATGTTAAACTATTGGCTATCCTTTGCTTTCTCATCTAAAGTTTAGTCAAGCCAATTTGCTGATGAGCAGAAGTCCGAGATGGCCAAGGTCCCTTATGCATCTATAGTGGGTAGTTTGATGTATGCCATGATAGCCAATTATCTTGGCATAGCATTTGCAATGGAAATTATGGCACACTATATGTCTACACGTGGCAGGCAGCATTGGGATACTATGAAGGGTATCATGAGGTACCTCAAGGTCACTGCAGCTATGGGAATACATTATGGTGGCCAAGATACAGGAGTCCTGGGATACACTAGCTCTAATTATGTAGACATGCAGACCACCTCTAGCTATGTCTTCACTTTGCTAAAGATATTGTTTCTTGGATGTCTAAGGTGTAGAAATGCATGGCCCTCTCTACTACAAAGGTAGAGTATGTTACAACCACTTAAGCTTACAACATACTCTACATTCAAATTCTATGAGTGCTATTTAGTTGGTCAAGAATTTAGTCTTCCATGCAAAGACAAAGCATATTGAGGTGCATTATCACTTTATCAGAGAGGTCATTGAGGAGAAGTCTATCAAGCTTGTCAAGACCTCAACTAACTAAAATCTTGCAAATCTGTTAACTAAAAGTCTCTCAACAAAGTGCTTTGCCTTCCTTAGGAACCTGATAGGTGTTGGGTGAGATGGTATCTTTTCTCATTGTGTTGTACTTTATATACATTTGTACTTTGTCACTTTTTTCTCATTCTCTCCTCACTAAAGACACATTCCTCTTTAAGTGGGAGGTTGTTGGGGGTAAAGGTACCTGTGTCTATACCACCTGTGTATTCACTACACTGATAGTATATACACATCTGTACATTGCAGGTGGCTAGCGCACATCACTATTACTTCATTTATTATCCTTTCAATGACTAATAGAATAAGGGAAGCCAATCATACATTGTAACTATTGGAGTTCTCGCATCTTTATTCTTTCAGTAACTATTGAATAAGGGAAGGTTGGTCACATATTGTGATTGTTGGAGTTCCCACATCCTCTCTCCCTCTCCCTCTCCCTCTCCCTCTCCCTCTCCCTCTCCCTCTCCCTCTCCCTCTCCCTCTCTCCTCTCTCTCCTCTCTCTCTCTCTCTCTCTCTCTCTCTCTCTCTCTCTCTCTCTCTCTCTCTCTCTCTCTCTCTCTCTCTCTCTCTCTCCATTCACCATAGCTCTTACTTTGCTCTTTCTTCTACTTGCGTGCTTTCACTCAGGCTCTAGCTTTCATTCTTCTCTAGATTGGGGATCAAACTTTCACTAACTTCAACATATAATCCAAAGGGAAATGGAAAAACTAAAATAGGGCATCCTTCAATTGTCAAGGCCTTAGCAAAGGCATGAAGGGGAAAATTTTAAGAGTGGCCATGAATGCTTCCTTACACATTATGGGCTAATTGCACTACTCATAGTGTTGTGACAAGGTGTATGCCAACAGAGCTAATGTATGGGTAGAAACCAATCATGCCAATTGAAAATTTGGCTACCATATGGATGTCTTACCATGGAAAGAAGAGATGTGCAAGGAAGAACTTGTAGCTCTCAAGATTTGCCAATTGGAAAGAAGGATAGGAGAGATCAAAAGAATCCAGACTGCAAAATAACGAGAGGTTAGACAAAAGAAATAGCATTGGGCCAAGAGTTATACATGAAGGAGATTGGATACTTATACATGATAGTAGCTTGGATAATCAACACGTACTCTCTTTCTAAGTTGGATGGGATTGCATTGAAGATACCCATAGCTAGCAAATGAATCAAAGTATTATTCAAGAGAAGGTAATTTGAGACTTACAAAACATTGGACCATGAGGCTAAAAACATATAGGACAGCATTGAAGGAGATGAAGAGGATGACATTGTGGATGAAGAAGAAGACCTCAAACGTACTAAAGAATAAGATGTTGGGAATAAAGGGAAATGTACTTGACCACTAGGTTGACCCGCCTGGCATTATATTCTATGTACTCTATACATATCCAAAAAACCAAAAGATGTACACTATTATACCCACACACTGTGTCATTCTCTCTCTCTCTCTCTCTCTCTCTCTCTCTCTCTCTCTCTCTCTCTCTCACATAGCATCCACCATTTAAGCTCCGTTCTCTCTTCGATCTGCGTACTTCAAACTAGTATCAGAGCCTAGGATTCGAGAGCAGGAGCTTATGCAGCAGGGGAGCAACAAAATCGGCTTGAAAGCTCACAACTATGGCAGCCATGGCAACTCTTCATTGAGGTTTCTCTTGACCACATTTCCTTTGGCATCTATCAGGGCACCTTTAAACCTCACCATGGTAGAGTTGGAAGAGCACTTCAAGCTGGAAACAGGACAGCGATGTCTCTTTGCTTCTTGTCAATCATGAGCATTACCATTGCCTCTAAGCTTCAAGAGGGAGCTTGGGAGGGTCATTTGGGACCCCCCCCCCCATTAGCATTGAATCATTGTAGCCTTCCAGCCCTCCCAACCAGCGAGGCGCCATCACTTTAGCAGCCATGATTCTGTCTCAATTGACCACAGGTCACTATTTTGCTCATAACTTGAGCGAGAAAAAGCAGATTAAATTTTTTTTAATATAAAAACAAAGCTTTCTTCGAGCTCTACAACTTCGTAGAAGAGATTATGAGCTAATTTGGAGTGTAGGTATGTCTACAATTGAAAACATAGAGGCTATTTTCTGAGGACAATGTATATAGATATTGGCTCTGCAGGCAGGCTGTAGGTAGATTAGCCCACTATCTTGATCATCTCCTTCATCATTGGCAACTCCAGGACCATCATTGGATTCTTGAGAGCTCACTCTTGAGCTTGTCATTTGATTCGAGCTTGGGCATTATCATTGGGAGCTCTTTACTCAGTTTTTTACCTACACAGTGGCTTATCAGATTGGCAGACCAAAGCAGAATTAAACTGTTGGGCATCCTCCCATACGTAAAAACAACTCTTGCAGGAAAAGATTACTGATTGACCTATCTGGTGGCTAAACCAAATTCTTATGGGACCTCATACCCTCTATTGTTGGGAAGACCTTGGCTTTTTGAAGCAAGAGCCAGGACAGACTAGTTCAAAGGAACCCTAACCCTAGGAAGAGGACCCAACACAGTGGTGTTGAAATTATATGGATCGCAAAAAGGAAATGGATCCACATCCATCGAAGTCATAATTGACTCCTCCAATGAGGTAACAGATGGTACATCAGGAGACAAAGAGGCTGTTAAACAGATCTTTCGGTCCCTAACAGTGGGCACTGTAAGCCAACTACCAAAGGAAGAAAAGTCTTTGTCCATGGGAGAATACCTCCTACCTCAACTAGAATTAACTTCTAAAATCACCTCTGACAGCGAGATAGAAGCATGGATGTATTGTTCTCCCTGCTACATGTCAGTCGCAAAGATAGTAACAGAGACAGAGCCAGAGACAGAAGCAAACGCAGAGGCAGAAGATCTGTTCTTCTCCTACATAGCCTCTACAGAAGCAGAGACAGAGCCTCTAGAGGAAAAGGATGAAAATGATGAGGAAGAAAAAAATGTAGGATATGAAAGTGCAGATCTTGTTGATGGCCCTACAGAGACCTCAAAGGCCGAAGATCTCAGGGTGTTGAATGGAACGACCATGGTTCCATTTGGGTTCGCCAATGGACCACAAAGTATGCAAAATCTACATAAGAAATGGATCAAAGGCATAAAAATTAAGTTCACCAGTGGCTCTTATCGCCTAGACCATTCATTTTGGAGAAAAGATGATGATGATGCCCCTTGTCAACAAAAGCGAGAACCATCAAAGCCACGCCTTCTAGAAGGTCCGTGCTATGTGACATTCCTGGATGCATCCTCTGAAGATGAATCCCTAAGTCTAGAAGAAATTACCACTCACACAGAAGCAAACAAAGCTCCAATACCCTTCCAGCAATCTCAACAGACAAATGAGTCATCTGTTCAGAAGGAGGACACTGGTTCTAGTGGAACATCAGATGAGGACACTATTCCCTTGAAAAAGTCAGACCGCCATCCAGAAGCAATTCGTGGGACATTTATCCGCGAAGTGGAAGGTGAAAGGCAAGTGATGTTCCTGGATACTGACGGTACTAAACGTCACCTGAAAGTGGGTCTCAATCTTCTAGAAGAAGAACTAGTGGTCCTACGAGATCTACTAAAGGAGAACTTAGACGTGTTTGCTTGGTCATATAAAGATCTAAAGGGGATTGATCCCACAGTATGCCAACATCACATTGACCTAGAGCCTGATGCTAAACCAATGAGACAGAGATAAAGGCATATGAATCCTAATTATTCTGGTCTGGTGAAGGCTGAGTTATTGAAACTTCTTGAAGCCGAGTTCATTTATCCCATGGCTAACAGTGAATGGGTTTTGCCCATTGTGGTTGTACCCAAGAAAAACGAGAAACTTCGAATATGTGTAGACTTTCGAAAGCTCAATTTGAAGACGAAAAAGGATCATTTCCCTATCCCTTTTACAGACCAACTGTTAGACACAGTGGCAGGTCATGAGCTGTATTCCCTCTTGGATGGATTCAGAGGTCCAAATCGTAGAAGAGGACCAATCCAAAACAACCTTCACCATAGAATAGAGACCTATGCCTATAGAGTGATGCCATTTGGGCTCTGTAATGCTCCTACCACCTTCCAATGAGTAATGATGGCTACCTTCCAGAATAATCTACATGATTTCATTGAGGTGTATCTTGATAACTTTTGTATTTATAGCTTAATACGAGAGCATTGGGGACACTTAGAGCAATGTTTTGACAGATGCCGAGAGTATGGGATTTCTCTCAACCCTGACAAATGTGTCTTTGGCATTTCATCAAGATTTCTTCTGGGACATTTTGTCTCTGCACAAGGGATTGCAACAGACCCGGCAAAGATTGAGAAGATTACCGCCTTGACAGCACCAACAAACCTCAAGCAATTGAGAGGATTTCTTGGCCATGTGGGCTACTACAGAAGATTTATTCCATATTTTGCAACCAAGGTAGCCCCTCTGCACAAGCTCCTAAGGAAAGATGCAGATTTCCTTTGGAGTGATGATTGCAAAGGAGCCTTTAATACCCTAAAATAGTGCCTTATCCAAGCATGTATCTTGCAGCCTCCTGATTGGACGAAGGAGTTTCATGTGCACACAGAGCAGAACTACACGGTGACAGAGCTTGAGTGCTTAGCAATGGTCTTTGGATTGGAGAAGTTTCGGCACTATCTACTGTCAACCCATTTCAAGTTCTACGTGGATCATGAAGCCTTGTCCTTCTTGATGAACAAAGCAGATGTTAAAGGACGACTGATGAGATGGTTGCTCCTATTCCAGGAGTTCGATTTTGAAGTGGTCACTAAGCATGGTCGTTCCCATGTCCTAGCCAATCATTTATCACGGATCCCTAAAACTACAGAAGAGGAACAAGAGGATCCAGATCTTCCTGATGCTTCCTTGTTTCTAGTTGAAACAGGGTCCTTGGTATGCAGACATAGTCAACCTCCTGGCAACTCAATAGTATCCTCCTGGCATCTCAAGCCGTGAGAAGAAGAAGCTTCTATTAGAATCAGCCCCCTACACTTTGCTAGGCGGTGGTGCACTGTACAAGAGAGGCAAAGATGAAGTATTGAGAAGATGTGTTGTAGGAGATGAAATCGGCATAGTATTGAAAGTATGCCATGACGAACCATATGGTGGACACTTCGCAAGAGAAGCGACAGCCAAGAAGGCTCTGTTAGCAGGATACTGGTGGCCGACCCTCCACAAGGATGCACATGATTACTACAAGAGATGTGATGCTTGTCAGCGAATGGGAAAACCCACCAAAACAAGTGCCATGCCATTGCAACCTATTCTTCCCCTAAAGCCGTTCGAGAAGTGGGGGATTGATTTCATAGGACCCATTGATCCACCCACCAAATGGAAGCAGAACAGATACATCTTAGTATGTACGGATTATGTGACAAAGTGGTGTGAAGCTAAAGCTCTAAAGCAGGACGATGGTAACAGCGTAGCTTTGTTCATGTATGAGAATATTATCACCCGTTTTGGCAGTCCCCTCGAGCTAGTAAGTGACAGAGGTTCTCATTTCCTTAACAAAATCATGGAGGAGCTGACAAAGCTATATAAGATCCGCCATCGCAAGTCTGCTCCTTACTACCCCCCAAAGCCAACGGCCAAGTTGAAGTCACCAATCACATCCTCTGCTCGATCTTGGCAAGAACGATTGCCACACATTGTCGTGACTAGGACGATTGACTTACAGAGGCCCTCTAGGCATACAGAACCTCCCATAAGGCAGCTACAGAACATAAGGCAGCTACAGAACATACCCCTTTCCAATTAGTGTATGGTACAGAAGTCGTCTTCCTTGTTGAACTGGAATTGCCCTCTTTGCGAGTGGCAGTTAAAGAACTCTTGGGAGGTGATGAGTCACTGCAACGCCGCCTCCTACACTTGGAATGTTTGGATGAGATACGACGGATGGCCCTACAATGTATGGAAACCACTCAAGCGCGACGCAAGGCCTATCATGACAGTTTCATCAAGCACAAGGAGTTCAAAGAAGGTGATCTTGTCCTAGCCTATGATTCGAGATTTGGCAAGTTTCCTAGCAAGCTTCAACAATGGTGGATGGGCCTGTACAAGGTACTTACTGTCAATCCTAATGGCTCTGTTTAGGTGCAGATGGTTGATGCCTCTGATGATCCTTTTCTAATCAATGGCTATCGTCTGAAGAAGTACTTCCCTCCTTGGGAATCTTGACAATCACAGTCGACCTATCCTCTCCCTTTTGGGTGTCACACTGTCATTCTCTTCGTGCTTCTGATAGCCCTTATGATTCTTCTCATGAGGTGGTCTCATTCTGCTTGCCCCTCACAGATACCTCTCAACCTGACCTTGTTCTCTTCTCATCTGATCCAACAACGGTGGCGAGGTTGGTCATGACACATGGTATTTCTACCATTCTCTTTCTTAACGAAAAAAGAAACAAAAAAAAACAAAACAGACAAAACTGTTATGGGAGAAAATGGAAAAATTCCCTGGCATAATAGGCCTCGTTCCAAGAAAAGGTGGAAACACCCTTGGGCGAGAAGCTGACTGTGGAAAAGGTGGTAACACCCCACAGTTCAGGATAGTTGATTCATTAGCAGAACCTTTCCAGCAAGTAATTTGAAGCCACCTCCCTTGGTGCACTGTCTCTGCAATATTAATCCGTCTGCCCTTCTTAACAGACGACCTTTCTTACAAATCATTGAAGTATGAGACTTGTTGGCTACCTCCCTGGGTACGCCTTGTTCCAAGAAAAGGTGGAAACACCCTTGGGCGAGAAGCTGGCTGTGGAAAAGGTGGTAACACCCCACAGTTCAGGATAGTTGATTCATTAACAGAACCTTTCCAGCAAGTAATTTGAAGCCGCCTCCCTTGGTGCACTGTCTCTGCAATATCAATCCGTCTGCCCTTCTTAATAGACGACTTTTCTTACAAATCATTGAAGTACGAGACTTGTTGGCTACCTCCCTGGGTATGCCTTGTCTTCAACATCCTGATGACAACAACAGATAAAGCGATCTTCATCACCAACCCCCTGAGTAACGTAAGCTTTCATCCTAACAAAATGGGGACGTGTGTATGGACTGCCCTCTGTATCTATTAGTAAGCGTGAGACGGAGTGTGGGCTAACTGACCAGTCTTTCCCTTCAAATCAAATGAGAGGTGAGATGTGTGAATGGAGTGTTGCACGCACGGGTTGGGCCTCTCAATACACAATGCACGATCTGTTCCTGTGCACAGCACCATAAGGCTCCATGGCCTTCCTTCTTGCACTGTATGCCGGCACAGGGCAGGATGCACTGTTGCACCATCAAATGCGCACAAGGCATACAACCTTTGCAAAGTGACAGTGATGATTACATCAATGGGTTTCAAGAATGGGCTGCCCTCTACATCTTTCAACAGAGCATGAGACAAAGGGTGGGTTGAGTGTGACTGGTGTTTCTTCAATCAAGTATTGAGAGGTGAGGCTTGAGGGACGTTACGACAATTGGAGTTAGGTACGTTTCTGTTTCTCACTGCACCCACGGGATGGGTCTCTGCCATCAGCATAGAATACATCACTTTGTTCTGTACACTGTACTGCAAGGCTCCTTGGCCTTCATGCTTGCACCTATGCCAGACGGGTTGGATGCACTAATACACCATCAATTGTGCACCCTGGCATTCTCCTTTTGCCCCATTCCCTTGTCGATTCCTAAACCGAGTGTGAGATGTGGGTTTCATCATTATTAACTCGAGTGATGTAAGTTATGGAGCGAGTGACTGTTTTTTCATCCCTCTTGAGTACCCGTGAGTTGAGTGACTATCCTTCGTCAATGATACCTCCCCCGACGGGCTTCATCAACCAGCTGCTGCAAGATCCCTACCATGCTAGCTAAATGCTGGAGTGAGTCGTGGTACCTCCTGCAACTGACTCCAACCCTTCTGTACAGTGACGGTTCCTTCGACCATACGCAAAACGGGCCAATTCTTTCTAACCTTATCCTTATGATTGCAAGTGTACATTATGTTTTAAGTGTGGGGACACCAGAGTTTAGTCGGTTGACGAGTCCTAGGTTATGTTGCTACATCTAACCCTGCCCGGTAAGGTCTTAAGTGTGGGGACGCGTCCCTGCGCATCTGTTCTACATATCGTCATGAAAATACATCTATCCACCTCCAGATGTAGAAATTCATTTTCTATGATCTGATGGGGTCCCTTCCCTACTTATCCATTCTATTTCACCCTGTCCCTGGTGTTGTTCCTTGTCCGTTTGCCTTTATTCTTTGTTTTGCCCATTTTTTATGTGAATGCACCCTACATTCACTGAGACTCACATCCAACCTTATAGCCTTGTTTGTCCCTTCGAACTGGCCATTTTTCCTTTTTATATACCCTTGTTCCGACTTACGGTTCATCCGCTATCCCATTTTGAACAGTTTTATGTTTTTCCATGTGAATGCATCTTAGGTTCACTGGACCTGATATCTGATGTCATAACCCAGTTTTTCCCTTTGACTGACACACTTTTCATTTTTACATCCCTTGTTTCGGCTTACCTTTTTTGAGTTATTAATTTTTTAAGCAAAGCCCGCTAATTGGATATATTTCCATGTGAACGTATCCTTCTCGCTTCAAAACAGCAATCTAACATACCTGCCCTGCCATATGCATTCCCTTGGACATATATTTCCTTTTTACACCCTATCCTTCTGCTGTACGGTTTGTTCGTTATTAATTTTTGTGAGTTTTCGTGTCTTTTTCGTGCGTATTTTTGCCCTTTTTCCATGTGAATCTACCCTATTCTCTTCGGAATTCCATTCTGACTGGATAGCCTTGTCCGACCACCCTTCTTGCACAATTCTCCTTTTTTTCTGCCCTATTTCGCCCTCTAGATTTTTTTTATTAATTTTTATTGGTGATTTTTAACTCTATTTTCTTGTTTTTTCCATGTGAATGCCTCCTAACCCCATCCGAACTGTGATTTGATGTAAGAGCCTTGAAGATTTTATGTATCCTGTTATTTTTCCTTTTTATTGCCCCTCATTTCGGTACATGGATCCTTCCATATTACTTTCCGAATCTCTTTTCGAGTACGATCTTTGGGTTTTTTCCATGTGAACAGGTCTTATCTCCATCGGAATTGTGTTCTAACATGATACACATGTCCGACATGACTTTTCTCATAATTTTCCCTTTTTTTTATTTTCATTTTGATGAGCGAATTTTTCGATATTAATTGTCGTATGTGTTTTCGAAACTTTTTTTTTTTTGCATTTTTCCCATGTGAAGGCCCTGACTTGTTCCGGACACCCCGTTGTACTTTTTCGCAGTCTCCCCTTCGCCTTCCAACATAGTTTTCATTTTTACTGCATTGTGTTCCGGCTCACCGTTTGCATGATATTCAATTTTCTTTGTTTTATTGTGTCCTCGCGCGCCTCGCCTTGCGCGTGAACGCGCATGTTTGCGCCTTCCCCATCGCTATCCCGGCCCCCGCTACTGTAAATTTATTTATCTCGCCCCGCGCTTATACGCAGGATGAGGGGGGTTTTTATTTTTATATTTTTTTAATTCTTTATGTTTTAAAAAATATATTAATTTTTAAAAAACCCACCCCCCCCCCCACTCGACGGTTTTCCTTTCCTCCCTTCTTCCCTCTCTTCTTCTTTCTCTCTCTCCCTGTTCTTCTCCTCCTTTCCTCCCTTCTTCCCTCTCTTCTTCTTTCTCTCTCTCCCTGTCTTTCTCTCTCCCCGTTCTTCTCCTCCCTCTCCCCCTCCTCCCTCTTCTTTCTTCCTCTCCTCCTCCTCCTTCCTCCCTCTCCCCCTCCTCCCTCTTCTTTCTTCCTCTCCTCCTCCTCCTTCCTCCCTCTCCCCCTCCTCCCTCTTCTTCTTCTCCCTCCTCCTCCCTCCCTCTTCTTCCCTTCTCCTCCTCCCCTGCTCTTCTCTTTCCCCCTCCCTCTTCTTCTCCTGCCTCCCTCCCCTTCTCTTCCCTCCCTTCCTCTTCTTCCTCCCCTTCCTCTCCCCACGCCACCACCTTCTACTTGCCGCCCGTCGCTCGTCGCCTTGTCAGTCGCCACTTCCGCCCGCCCACTGCACTGCTCGCCTCCCCTCCACCACTGCTTCTCCATCCTCCTCCTCCTCCCTCATCTCCTATCCTCCCCCCTCCCCCCCCCCCCGCCCGCCCATTTTGAAACCCCTCCCCCCCACTCGCCCATTTCTGGACCCCCCCCCCCCCCAATTTTTTAAAAAAAACCCCTCTGTCCACCTTCACATCCCCCCTCCATTGCAACCCTTCCCCCCATATTTAAACCCCCCCAAATTTTACCCCCACCCCCACCTTTATCTCCCCACCTCCAACTTTAACCCCCTCTCCCTAAATTTGGCCCTTTCCCCTAAATTTAACCCCCTCCCCCTAATTTGACCCCCTCCCTACATTTACCCCTCCCCTCTTCATTTACCTCACCTCTCACCTAAGCCCCCTCCCTCCGCCCTTTGCCCCTCCACCCTTGTTCACCCCCCTTCTGCACTACGGTCGACCTTTTAATGTCGGTGGTTGTTCGCGTGCATTCACGCACGAGGACGCGCGTCTGCCTTGTTTGTGCGATAGGTTCTTGCAGCCATTCGTGCGCAGTCACTGCCATCAGCAGCCGTTCATATGTAGTCATGGGTACTTCAAATCCCGAAATCTCTAAAAACACATATAAAATTCAAATATTCATTAAAATTCAATTAAAATCTTAAAAAATTAACAAAAAATACTTTAAAATCTCCAATATTTTTTTAAACAATTAAAATATTTTTAAAATTAAAAATTTTAAAAAAATTATAAAAATTTCAAAAAATAAAAATTATTTTCAAAAATATTAAAAAATTGGTCAAAATTCATTAAAATTTGATAAAAATACCGACATAAATTCAAAAAAAATTCAAAAATTTCCATAAACTCCCTTGTACATTTTGAGAATATTTGACCAATTGAAAATGCTCCTCTAAGTGGCCAAAGTATTATTTGAAGACAAAACCCTGATTTTGATGCCTGAATTCATGCAAAATTCATTTTAAATCTCAACAATGAGCTGAAAAATGTGAATTAAATATGATTACCTTATTGACACTGGATGATCATGTTTGATTTGCTGAAATCTTATTTTTATATTATGTTGTTTTAAACAAAAACAAACCAAAACCAAAACCAAAACACACTATAAAAACAAAAAACAAAACAAAATAAAACCACAAACTTTCCGCACATTGATATTTCAACTGCGACATGTTTTCTCATTTGGTTTGTTGTTTCGATACACATCAACAAGAACCACCATATTCCCCTTTATTTTATTTTCTGCATTTTTTTCCTTTAAACAAAAATTAATTTTTTTTAAACTCACAAACAAACAAACACCTAAACCATAGCCATAAACCCAATTAGTTCAACATCCCAACATATCCATCTTTTTATTTTGATCATACATATCATTTGTTTTATTATTTTTTGTCAATGTGTTAGTTGTTTTTTTTTCATTTTTTTGTACGATAGGACAACTAGTTTTAGTCGACCCTTTGTCTATTGTGTGGAATATTTGTGGATTGCGCCCTTCCTTTTTTTTTAGGATGTGGTATCAGACTTTGCAGACAGCCCCACTCATTGCCAAGTTTTTTCTCTTTTTCCCTCTCTCACATTGCACTGTAACACGCATGTAATTGTAATAAAATCAACCGACCGTTGCACCCACAAATAAACAGAATGCACTTTATTAATTTTTAATTTAAAAGAAGCCCCGCCATTGCACGAGCACATGGCACAATAACCCACATAATTTTCTAAAATAAATCCACAGTGCACGCGCATATGCGCTACAGTCACAATTTATTGGTAATTAAAATGAACCCCCACCGTCATGCATGTATGCGCTTTGCGCCACAGATCACGTAAGTTGTAACAATGAATTGCATTTTTAGAGACCCCCAATCAGTCAAGTCAGTCTAAGTAGGGGTTGGGATTGCGGAATTGACTCACTATGCATTAATGGTTAATTAATAACGAACTGCAATCTAATTTGTACATGGTTAAAATGAATTCGATAGTGTTCACCCATCCACGTTCACTGCACCATAGGTTTACGCAATGTGTTTACAGGGATTGGGATTTGTTAAGTCCAAGATGTCGGTCTTATTCATCTATCTTTATTCTGTTGGTCCAAGTCTTGGATTCTGTTTAAGTCTGGTCGTTGCCTGGGGTACGGCGTGTTTGCATTTTTATTATTGCTTGCTTGATTACATGGGGTCTTGGGTGCCTGCTTGTTGTTGCATAGCATGAAGCTTCAGTCGCACGTGCGTAGGTCATGTCAAAAATTTTTCCATAGGATGTGGATTGTTTGGGGAAGTCTGGTCCAGTCTAGTCTGGTTGTCTGTCCTTTGTTTTGATATTCTTCTCAGTGATGATTTGTCTGGGTTTTGCAGAAAATTTATCGTCTTTTTCCTTGGTTGTGTGTGTGGGTTTTTTGTTGTAGTCTAAATGGCATCCACCTCTATTCCTCCTATTGTCATCCAACATGTGCCGTTGCCGGTGCATGACTATGCTCTTCTCCTGGAGGCGGATTGCATTTTCCGTGCTGGTCTTTGTCCTTTTGTGGCTTTGAAGTTTCAGCTAGTGGACAACACGATTTGCTACTCCTTCCTAGCATCCTACAAGAACCACTCTGGCATGGTTTATAACCGACGCTTTTGCTTATCCACAACCAATATCAGTGATGCATTGTGTTTGCCCCTTTCAGCGTCTTTCGTCCCTAGTGGAAATCAATTATTGACAGCTGAGGAGATCCTTTCTCTCCTACAGAAAGAAACCTCTACTCCTTTGGTCTCCAGCAAAGTTATCACCAATTATGGGGTTTCTGTAGCTCACATCTCCTCCCCAGTATGGAAACAACTTTGCCAATTTCTATAAGACAGGTTCATGTCAGGGAAGCCTGCTTCCAAATGTCTCTCCAAGGAGCTATTCACTGCTTTTGTTAGGATCATGGAGGGAGCCAAGTTCAATTGGGCAGAATTCATGCTCGCAAAGATATATCATCATTTTCAGAGAGTTCGAAAAGGTCAAGGCAGTAATGTCTCCTATGGTGTTTTTCTTCAGAAGATTATCTCCCTTGCACCTCCTCCTGGTGGTGTGCTAGTTCCTGATCCTGCTCCTCTTTCGAAGTAGCCTCCACCTTCTGTTCTAACTCCTCCTCCATTACACCCCAATTCTGATTCGGAGGATGAGCCCCCTGCCAGATTCTCTCGCAATAAAAGATTACGTACTAAAGGGCCCTTTAGTCCTGTTTCTATTTTAGTTTCTGATTCTCCTACACAGGACTCCATTCCTCCTGTTTCTACCAGTTTCCTTCCTTCATTCTTGTCATGTCCTAATCTATTTGCAGCACAAAGGGATGGACAGTTGGATAAACAGATCCCTGCTTCCTTACAAACAATGTTAGCTGGACCCTTGCTTCCTCAGCTAGTTTCTGGTGTCCAGGCTACATTGGAGACTTCACTGACGACTTGTCTTCAGTCCATTTACACAAGGGTGTATACTTCCTTGTAGGACAAAGTGGATTCCCTGACTAGTCAATTGAGTAAGGCTTTGGAGGATATAGCATTTGAGAAAGCTGCCCTCATGGATATTCACAAACAAATGACTAAAGCTACTACATTGATGGATTCCCAAAAGGCCACCATTCAGAAGTTAGAAGCTCGAGTAGTTACCCTAGAAGCAGAGAATGCATCTTTGACTAAAGAGAAGAATTCTGCCCTTGAGGAGACGATTAACTTAGCTAGTAGGTTGGGTACTTGTGAGGGTTAGCTACAGCCTTCTCAGGAAATTATTGAGTCACAGAAGAAGATGATTGCAGAGCTTAATCAAAAGATTGTTACTCTTTTTGTTCCTCCACCTCTTGTGGTTTCTTCTGTAGTATCTTCCAACAAGGAGCTTGATCGGTTACAGTAGAAGGCGAAGTTGTGTAATGGTTTTTCTACTAAGGTCGAACGCCTTCAACAACAAATGAACTGTGTACAGGATGATTTTACTAGTTATGCTGAGCTGGTGTCACCCCCACTGACTTTCTAGATCAAGTATAATCAGCAGTGTTTTGCCTTGTATATCTCTTTGAGCAATGTGGATTTAGAACCTCCAGAGGATGGGTGGCAGAATTTGTGGTCTACAAATTTGCTGAAGTCTGTGTTTGACAGATTTGTTGATGAGCTAATTCTGCATGAAGTACAATTGCTGTCCTTAAATGTTTATGTGGGAGATGTCATCTTACAGGCTGTGATGTATGTATATTCAGTGGAGCTTCTTTTAGCTGAAGGGTTGAAAACTTATCATGAGTAGACATCTTGGTGTAGAGATCATGCTTGGCATCTACCTTTGGAGGATGTTGCTTTGGAGCCTCGTCGTCTCAGGGGTGTATTCCACAAATCTGATATCCAGCCTTTGCAAACTCAACTGTTGTGTCATATTGCTGATCATCCATTATTCACTGATTCTTTTTTCCAAGATCTTGCTTATCATCGTTCTTTTTATCCATTAGATCCCACTGATCTTTTGTCTTATTCTCTTATGTCCTATCGTTTTTCGTTGTATATTTCCCTCCTCACTTCCAACCCTGACACTATTCCTCTGTTGTCTTTTACTCCTTCTAATTCCCCTCACATTCCTGTTTTTACTTTTTGTCCTTTTATTGTTGATCCGACATCATCACCTACCCCTTCTGAACCTCCTCTTGTAGTTCCTCCTGTTCCTTCTGTTTTCTCAATAGATTCCCTTCATAAGTTTTTGCTGAATTTTCCATCTCTTCCATCTTCCTTATCTCTTCATTTTCCTTCTTTTTATGATCTATCCTATCCTCCTTTACAATGTTCTCCTCTTATTCCATTCCCCTCTCCTTCCGATTACATTAACCTTCCTCCTCAAACAATGCTGGATACACCAGGGTATGATAGTGACATACTTCGTCGACGACAATGGACACTGCATGATTTTGTGACATGACCAGTGTTTAATTGGCCTTTCATTCCAGGGTCCTAGGATACCCCTGCAGCATGTTCGAACTCTTACCTTCATTTTGCTCGGGTGCATGCTCATTCTGAGGATACCTCTGTACGTCTTGTAGCTCATTTTTACTGGTACCTTGCTTTTATGCATCAGCAGTCTAATCTGAACACTCGCAAGTGTATCCCCCATTTGATCATCAATCTGAATGTGGATGTGACTGCTGCTCAAATGGATATTCTGTATTACTTTGCACAAGCTTTCCCTACCAGGTTTCTTATTTTGCTAAAAAGGATGTGTTGTATCCAGTTCCTCCAAAATGTGCCTTTGCATTTTGTAGATGAGAGTAAAACTATGGAGTGTCTCAAGTCTAGCATGCAGTTTAAGAAGATGTGTATGCATCCTGCTTAGCAGTGGAGTTCTTTTTGGATGTATCAGTTCTTGTTCTTTAATGGAAATCTTTTTCTGTGCTCTCCATTTTTTGGGAGCATGTGCCATTCAAATTACCTGGTGTTGTGTCTCTGTGAGTTGTATATGTGGTATGTATATATTGTTTATCTTTGTTGGATGGAGTTGAAGTTAAAGCTAGATTGATGAAGAAGATGTTGGACTACAAGCTAGCAGAAGATGATGCTGATTCAAAGAAAACTCTTATATCCCTTATGACTTTGTGATTACTAACAATTTTTTTAAAAAATGGAGATAATATCCAAAAGGGTGTTTTTCTTTCGTTGTAGTATTATCAGAGATACAGGTGATAAGTTGGGGTCGTGGTGGTGGAGTGATTGTTGAAGATACTAAAGAAGATTAAATTGCACTCTTTATTGAACTTTCATTCTTCTTTTTCTTAGTTTGCAAGGACGCTTCCTTTCTAAGTGTGGGGATATGTTGAGAGTGGAAAAAGACTGAATTTTTTACCGATTTTTGTTGTTTTTGAGGTCTGAATGGTTGATTTTTGATGGATTTAGAGTGATGTATGGTTGTTAATGAAAGTGTTTGAGAGTGTTTTGGATGATATTGATTATGTTTTGGAAGTTCATGATGATTCTCAGTAGAAACACGAGGCTCTTTGATGTTCTCATAGGTTCTGTTGAGGTTCTAATTGGTTCTGATACCTTCTGTTTAGTTTCTGTTTTGTTCTAATTTTCTTCTGTATGAAGCATGGATTGATGATTGATGAAGGTTGAAATCTTTTGGAAGTTTATTGACTAGTTTTTGATAGTTTGGAATGGTTTTAGTATGAGTTATGAGGATCTGTTGTTCTCTGATGACCTTCTGTAACCCTCTGTAGACCTTCTATTTATGTTCCGTCTCCGCTCTGTTCTTGTTCTATTTTGTTCTATAGATCTTCTGTAAGTATCCTATAGAATGTATGTGTGACTTTGGAAAAGTTTTCTAACTTTTGGAAAGGATGAATCTAAGTTCAAAAGAACTAAAACAAATAGAAGAAACAGCTGCTGAAGACTGAAGAGAAGACTAAAGTGACATAGATAGTAGCGAGATATGAAGGGTTACTGTAGTGGCTCTAGTGCCTCTTCGACACAGACATACCTGTTGGGAGGTGTATCCATGACCTAAGAAGGATTATTGAGAGTCGTTATTGAGTATTGTAGTGAGGAGATGATGTACTATGAGAGAGAGAGAGAGAGAGAGAGAGAGAGAGTCAAAGATAGCCAATTCTATCAAAACAATGTATCTTTCTATGAGAGATTGAGAGAGAAAATTATGAAGACATTGAAGATGAATACTATTGATTGATTTCCATTCAAAAATGGTGTATTCTTTTATGTTCCTTGTTCTATTGATGGATTTTATGAAGATATTGAAGATTATGTATGGTTGATTCTATCAAATTCGTGGGAGATATCTACTATGATGTTGCGTGAAGATTTACTGTTTTATTTGTTTTGGTCATCAAAAGAATAAAATAAAAGCTTGTTGATGTTACAATATAGATTTTATTGCAGTAGAATCCCCTTTTCCTTGGTGTCTCTCTTAGGGATCCAACATCACTAGTTGAGCCTAGTCCCCTTCTTGAAACTTCAATCGGTTTACTAAGTTCAAGTTGATAACTTATTGATGTCTTAGGCTTCTTCTAACCATAACCTCTTTTTTAAGTTATAAGGATTCACTACAATGACTTTTTCAAAAGTGTGGGAAAAATACTTATTTGAAAGGGATCTTAAAAGGAAGTTCTCTAAATGTATAGGCTCCTAAGTTCCTCTTAAACTAACACGTCTTTAACTCTCTTTATTTTAAAGCTTAATAATAAGGATAGTGCCTTACTACTTCAAAGGAGCAATGATCATAGTTAATGATGTGATTCAATCCTCTCCAAGGATAAGGCCTCTTTTGACACGGATTACCAAAGCAACATCAAGGTTATTCAACCTTGTCAAGCCCAGGTCCCTCTAAGGGAAAAAGGACGAGCTAAAGAGAGGTATATAGAGTTTGGCAAGGTAGAAAGAATACTTTTGCCCTATAAAGGGAAATTTCTATTGGGGTAGTTCTAGACAAATGGAGTTTTGAGGCTTGAGATATCTTGTAGTTTTTTGGAGGGTGGGTGTCTATGTTTCCTTTAAAGACAAAAGCATAAACACGAAGGCAAAAAGGAAAGAAAAACATCTAAAACAAGGTTTATCAACATAATGTAAAGGCAATCTCTATGGTTTAGAAAGCTTATGGGGTTTGAGATAGAGGAAAAGCAAGGTGTTTCACTTTTGAAAACGACCCAAAAATGCCAATAAGCTTTATGATCCTTTCTCTTCATATTAATTGTTTCAATAATTTTCAATAAGCCAAAATTCAATCTTCATATTCTATTCCATGAAGAATTCCTACCAATATTAATAAACCAATAAAAGCAAGATTGTTTAAAATCCCTAAACATTATTGCTTTAGAAACTTATTCCTATGCAATAAAACCTACAAAATAACATTTCTGGTAGAAACATGGGTGCATTATATCTTACTATTATATTATTTTGGTTGTAGGTTCGGAAAGCCCCAAACCTCCACAAGGCTTCTCGAACCTACCCCCTCTCCACTTTCTCACATCTAATCTCTCATTTTCTCTTCCCCCTCCCTTTTTTCATTAAAGCCTCCCCCCTCACCTCCCTTTTTTACATTAAAACCCCCTCCCCTTTCTCTCACTTATAATCTCTCTCTTTCTTTACCCCCTCCCCTCTCTCTCTCATGTGTAGAGCCTAGGTCTCTCTCTCTCTCTCTCTCTCTCTCTCTCTCTCTCTCTCTCTCTCTCTCTCTCTCTGTGATTAAACTTTTTAATTCTAATTTTTAATTTAATATTTAAAAATTAATTTAACATTTTTGAATATAGTTTTTCACACACTTTGAGAGGGAGATAGAACTTTGGAGAGAGAGAGAGAGAGAGAGAGAGAGAGAGAGAGAAGAAGAAGAAGAAGAAGAAGAAGAAGAAGAAGAAGAAGAAGAAGAAGAAGAAGAAGAAAAAGAAGAAGAAGAAGAAGGACAAAAAGAAGAAGACATAGAGAGGAGGGGGGAAAGAGGAAAGAGAATAGTCTTTTTTTAATTAAACATTTTTCTTCTCCCCCTCTCCCCCTCTCTCTCATTTGTAGGGCCTAGGTCCTCTCTCTCTCTCTCTCTCTCTCTCTCTCTCTTTCTCTCTCTCTCTCGGTGTTAGATTAAAATTTTTAATTTAAACTTTATTTTTAATTAAAATAAGGAGAGAAAGTGTGTGTGTGAGAAATATACAAAGAGCAAAAAGAAAGAAGAGGAGAGGGAGGAAGGGAGAGGGGAAACAGAGATAAAGAAAATTATAAAGAGAGGAAATATAAAATTTGAGTGAGAGAGAGAGAGAGGAAAAGAAAAAAGGAAAAGGGAGGAGAGAGGGGGAGAAGAAAAGGGAGGAGAGAAACAGAGTGAAGAAAAGGAGAGAGAGAGAATTTGAACACAGAAAGAGAATATAGAGAAAAGATAAAATTTAAAAGAAAGAGAAAAGAAAAAATTTTAAAGAGAAGAGAAGAAAAAAAGAGGAAAAGAGAGGAGAGAGAAGGAAAAGAGAGGAGAGAGAGAGAGAGAGAGAGAGAAGATAAAATTTAAAAGAGAGAGAGAGAGAGGAGAGAAAAAGGAAAATTAGAAGAAAGAGGAGGAGAAGAAAAGGGGGCGGAGAGAGAGACGAGAGAGAGAGAGAGAGAGAGAGAGAGAGAGGAGAAGAAAAGGGAGAGAGGAGAAGAAAAGGGGGGCGGAGAGACTCGATAGGAGAAGAAAAGGGGGAGAGGAGAAGAACAAGGGGCGGAGAGACTCGAGAGAGGAGAAGAAAAGGGGGCGGAGAGACTCGAGAGAGTGAGAGTCTCTCTCTCCGCCCCCTTTTCTTCTCCTCCTCTTTCTCCTAATTTTCCTTTTTTTCTTCTCTCCCTCTCTCTCTTTTAAATTTTATATTTTTCTCTCTCTCTCTCTCAGATTAAAATTTTTAATTTCAACTTTTCTTTTAATTTAATATTTTTCCAAAAAAATAATTTAATATTTTTTAACATAGTTTTTCACATACTTTGAGAGGGAGATAAAATTTTAACTTTTCGTTCACTTTAATATTTTTAAAAGTTTTTTTTACTTTCACATTTTTTTAATATAATTTTTCGCACAAATTGAGAGGGAGATAGAATTTCAACTTTTCTTTTAATTTAATATTTTTCACATAGTTTTTCACACACTTTGAGAGGGAGATAAAACTTCGGAGAGAGAGAGAGAGAGAGAGAGAGAGAGAGAGAGAGAGAGAGAGAGAGGAGGAGGAGGAGGAGGAGGAGAAGGATAAAAAGAAGAAGACGTACAGAGGAGGGTGAGAAGAGGAAAGAGGAAAGAGACTAGTCTTTTTTTAATTAAATATTTTTCTTCTCCCCCTCCCCCCTCTCTCTCATGTGTAGGGCCTAGGTTCTCTCTCTCTCTCTCTCTCTCTCTCTCTCTCTCTCTCTCTCTCTCTCTCTCTCTCTCTCCGTATTAGATCAAACTTTTTAATTTAAACTTTATTTTTACTCTCAGTTAGATTAAGCTTTTTAATGTAAACTTTCTTTTTAATTAAAATAAGGAGAGAGAGAGAGAGAGAGAGAGTGAGTGAGTGAGTGAGTGTGTGTGTGTGAAATATACGAAGATCAAAAAGAAAGAAGAGGAGAGGGAGGGAGAGGGGGAACAGAGAGAAAGAGAATTATAGAGAGAAAATATAAAATTTAAGAGAGAGAGAGAGAGAGAGAGAGGAAAAGAAAAAAGGAAAAGGGAGGAGAGATGGGGAAGAGAGAAATTAAGAAGAAGAGAGAGAATTTGAACACAGAGAGACTCATTATAGAGGGAAAAAATAAAATTTAAAAAAAAGAAAAGAAAAAAATTAAAGAGAGAAGAAGAAAAAGAGAGGAGAGAGAGAAAGAAAGAGAGAGAAGAAGAATGAGGAAAAGAGGAATAGAGATGGGGAAAAACAAAAAAGACTTTTTTAAATTTAAATATTTTTTAGAGAGAGAGAAAGGGAGAGAAAAGGAGGGACAGGGAAGAGAGAGAGAGAGAGAGAGAGAGAGAGAGAGAAAAGAGAAAATTTAAAAGAGAGACAGGGAGAGAAGAAACAAAGAAAAATTGGGAGAAACGGGAGGAGAAGAAAAGGGGACACAAAGAGAGAGAGAGAGAGAGAGAATAAAAGGAGAGAGAGGAGAAGAAGAGAGGGAATATAAACATAAAGAGAGAGTTATATATAGGAAAATACATACTTTAAGAGAGAGGAAGGGGGGGAAAGAAAGTGAAAGAAGAAGGGGAGAGAGAGAGAGAGAGAGAGAAAAGAAAAAATTTAAAAAGAGAATGAAGAGAGACAAAGAAGAAGAAGGAAAAAAATGAAAAAAGAGGAGAGGGAGAGAGAAGGAAAAGAGAGTAGAGAGGGGGGGGATAAAAGGAGAGAGAGAAGAAAAGCAAGGAGAGAAAAAAAGGAAAGAGAGAGAGAGAGAACCAGGAGAATAGAAAAAATAAACTAAAATAGAAGGCAGAGAAAGAGAGAGAGAGAGAGAGTGAGAGAGAGAGAGAGGGAGGGAGAAAATTAGACATAGGAAATTTGGAGGGGGGAGAGAGAGAGAGAGAGAGAGAGAGAGAGTAAATTAAAAAATTAGAAACAGAGAAGAAAAAGAGGAAAGAGAAAGATGAGAAATGGATTGTTGAGCGAAGTTATCGTGCGATAGTATGGCAACTTCGCTCATTGTTTCAAGGCAGCGAAGTAGCCTAGCATTCCGTGCGCACGAAGCGCGTGCAAAACGCTAGTTTAATATCTTATAGAAAGGACATCTCAATATTAGATTTCGCAGCTCTCTTCCTTCTAAGGATCTCATCCTCAACTAACCCCTTTAAAGCAATAAGCCATGCATTAGGTTTTGATTTTTATTGTTTTTTACTTTACAATACCACCTAACACTTTGGAATCCCTTTCACCCCCATCAATAGAGCCCACAAAATATGATGGGTAATAAGAAGTGTGAAGGGCATGAATGAATGGTCCTTGGCCAAAAATTCAAGGGCTACCTATTTCTCCACGAGTATTAGCTTCTATTGTACATGCAAAAGACAATGAGACAATACTTGGAATGAGAACAAAGAAAATGCACCATGCCCTTTTGAAAATTGCATGTGAAAAATAACTACCTCCAAGTACTTTAATTCTTTAATATATTCTACATGCAAAATATAATGTGACAATACTTGGAATGAGAAAAAAGGAAATGCACCATGCCCTTTTGAAAATTGCATGTGAAAAATAACTACCTCCAAATACTTTAATTGTTTAATATACTCTACAAGCATGAAGTCCTTTCCAAAACCACTTAATAGTGAAGTGATTAAGAATGAGATGACTTAGGTAATATTCAAGGGATTACTCTTCTAGATATCAATTTCAATTATGTTTATAATAGCTTGTGATGATTGGATACATAAAATTCAATGGTGTGGTTTAGAGGAAAATTTCAAATATTTTGTATTATCTTAAGATATATTGTTAATTAAGAGAAAACATGAGCTAATGCTTATCTCACAAAATCCCCAAACTTTCTAAGGGAGAAAAGTTTCAAAGAAATCAAGAATGCAATAGTATTTCGACTTCTTTGTATTCAAATGGGTTTTGATATAAATAATGCAACAAGATGAAAATGGGCATTAGATGAAATCAAAAATAAATTTGAAAGGTGGCAAGCTTCCAAAGTTTCCTCGACAAAGGCTTTTGTTATTATTAAACCATTTGTCTCATTCTATTGTATTATTGCTAGATAGTGATTAAAGGTCATCTAGATGAGTTTAATTCCTTGAATTTGAGGGAATTTAAAGAATCTCCATGGGAAATGTGAATTTGATCAAAAGATTTGAGTGGAGTGAGCCTATCAATGTGGAAGAGATAACAAACATACTCATTGCTAAGTAGGTTCTATGTAACCTTTTTTAACCCAATGAAGACAGAGTGTAGAAGTGAGGCAAACTCAATAATTGGATTATCAAGTGAACATATTCTAAATAGCTAATCAATTTAGAATGTCTATGCAAAGGACATTAGAAATGCAAATCCAATAAAATAAGAGTAGACAAGTTTTAATCTTGAGACAACATTATTTATGGCTAATGCTTCTTCATAGAGTCCTCCTACATGCAACATTAGAGATATAGATACATGAGAATCATTTGAGGCAATCCACAATACATACATGAATTTAATGTGCAACATTAACCTTGGATCCTTGTGCTATTGAAAGTATTTCTACCCTTCAATATAGTTTTACCTTGAAATGTAAGAATATTGATCATCAACATGAAAAACACAAAGTAGATGGTGCACATGGCAAGTTATAGAAGACAAATAATCAAGCTCTTCATTATTTATGTGTATTACTTAAGTAATATTTTGCTTAGCATATGCGAAGCAACCAATATATTTGGTCCCTTGATGGCTTTGAAATGCTCCCAATCTATAACTTTTCCTAAGTTTTATGTCTCAAACTATGCCTACTCAATGCAAAAACCAACATGCTTTAAAACATTTAACTAGTGTGAGTTTGACATATTTATGAATCGTGGAACTTTTTCTACTTAGGATATAGTAAGGGAAAACATTATGGGACTAGGCTAGTCATCAAAAGGGCTCTAACTCATGAGCAACTGAAGCAAAATAGTGGTCCACTTGACTTAATGAAGTTGTTTTCTTGAGAATGCACCTTAGTATAGGAGCAACTGCTATGTATGACAAGAAAAATAGGGAAGTTAGCAATATCTCCTAAAAGGTCAAGCTTGGTAATGTTCATCGGCAATCCTAGTAATAGGACTCTAAACCATTGAAGGGGTCAAGAATAATGCATTGTGTGAATGGCTATTCTTGGGCCAACAATTGTGCATTGTGAACAAAACGATTGTCATGCTTTTGGTTTCTTTGTAGGAGTAGCCGATGGAGAAAATTCAATAATAGATCATATGTAGAGATGTGGATATACCACACTCTAAAGCTAGTTGTTAGGGATTTCTAGGAAAGCGGAGACTCAAACGATGAGGTTCAAGGTGCCACCTACGTATGTCATTGTGATTCCTTGGGTGATGCTCTCTCACTTGGCGACAAATTTTATGTCCCTTTCGAAGAAAATAATAAGGAGGTTGCTAGCTTCTACATTTTGATGTGTGCTACAACCAAGGACTTTGCATCATTTGACCTATTAACATTAAGTTTCATTGACCTATTTTACCACTACAAAGTAGTGCATCACTAGGTTATAATGGTGCACAACATTTAGTGAACCACAAGATTGTAAAACTTATTCTCAACTTTACAACCTAACACTTACAAGAGACTTTGCAAGATTTAGTTTAACAACTAATGGTGCTACACTATCTAAGATTTTCATTGGACCACTCAAATGTTTTTTGCACCATCAAAAAGTGGTTCTAAATCACTAAAATTTGGATCTAAACCATTCAGTGGATGCCATCTTTGTAAGGCTTACTATCAACTTAGAGCCTTATACTTACTCTTGACTTTGCAACATTCAATTTAGCAACTAATGGTGCTACACTATCCAAGATTTATTTTGAACCACTGAAAAGTAGTTCTATACCACTTAAAAGCGGTGCTAAATCATTGAAAAGTGGTTCTACACCACTAAAAAAGTTGTTCTGAAAGGAGCCATGCACCATTGATGTGAAAATTGGTCAAAAGTGGTGCAGTGACACAAATTTTCAATGGGTCTTATGTCACTTCAAAGTGATAAAGAATATTAACTGCTTTTAAAGTGCCATCACACCACTCAAAAGTGTTGTTAAACCACCCAAAAGTGCCTCAAATATTTAGAATTTAAAGATATATGAAACAATGCAAAAACATGAAAAGAGTTTAATGGTGTAAATATTCACAAAGAAGCATATTAGAAGTTATCCACAAATCATAATACATTTTAGACCATCCAACATAGTATATCTCAAGCTGTCTGAGTGCATGGTATAGTTCAAGCTATCTAGAGGACATAGTACGATTTATTCAGAGTCTTGCAGTAGTACAAAGTGGTTGTAAACTAGGGTAGACAATTGATCCTTGGGATTGTTGAGGGGACTACTCTTTGTATATTGCAAGGAGTTTGGACTATTGCCCATTTGCACAATCATGGAAAGAGCATGTAGGTGAGGTAGTATGGATGTTTCTCTTTGTCCATATGGGATCAAAAGTGGGAGGGATTATGCAATTATCCCAATCATTATGGAGGTTTTTGTACCTAAGGTAATCAACCAACAATGTGGGGTTGTCATCATATTGAGAGAACTTTCTCCAAAAGTGGGAAAGAGGCTTTAAAAACACTACAAATCTCAATTGAGCTATAGGGTATCGCCTCAAAAAAATCCCACTTCTCACATTACCACTCTTAGAATATTTCCAAAGAAAATAATAAGCCACATCACTTAAAACTTATGCTTGGCATGACTTCATTATAAATTTGATGTTGTGCATAGAGTAATAACTCTAGACCATCACATCAATGAATTGCCTTAGATCCCATAGAAATTGTTGAATATCTTGCTTGTGATAAACCTGGAGGTGCTTTGTCAGTCTTGCAAATTTAATGCACTTTGAGATAGGAAGTCTAGGATCTAAAGTAGCCCTTGTTTGTTCATCTTTTGTTGAAAACTCTCTTTTGATTAATAGCCCATCTAGATCAAGAATGATAAGTTTATTGATCCTAAAGAAGTTCAGAATGACATACTAACATCTTGGCTAGTCTAGTGACATCTCCTCAATCACAAGATGGTCAACATCCAAATCTTCCTTCACTTCATGGTGCTGCATTTGGGCATCTATTTGACTTTTTTCCACCAGCATGTTTACATTGCCTTCCAATTCTTTGATCTTTGCTATCCAATCTAGTTTTTGGTCGCATATGTTTACAAAAACCTTGAGAAACACTTATATATATTATGAAAGGTTAGCCATTGAATTGAATCATCCATTGAACTAAATTATGTTTATGATGCAAACATATTGTAAAAAACTTTTGGATTTGTACCTTTTAGACAACTTTCAAGTATGGCATTTATTTCATGCGCTTCAATGTGAACGAATGTCCACTTGGGCATACTTTCCCCTTTGTCTTGAAAAACTAGAAGAAAAAAAAACTATAGTTGAAATGTGTACCTTGACCAAAAAAATTGTACTGCCACAACAATAAATGGACACAAATCAATAATTAATGAATATATAAGATGTTGTTGTTCCATTATAATTAAAGCTATAAACCAATACACATTGTTTTTCCATTATTATTGGAGTTACAAATCAAAAAAGTAGTTACAATAGAGTCATAGCCTACAAAAGGCTATGGAGCAAGCAAAGTTAAGAGCTCCAAAGGGGGCTATAGGATATAGGAGTCTCTTCTGAGTCTTTGGTTTGGGGGTTTACTGTGAGGATCTTCAAAGTTAGGGCTTTTCTAAAGAGAGGAATGGTTCCTAGCCCTTCTACCTCCTTAGTCAAGCATTATAGACTCTAAGGGGTGGCCCTGGTCTTCTTTAAAGTGACTTGCTAGACAGTGCATTGCTGCTCACTATTGTTTAACTCTTTAAATATTTATTGTTTTTGTTATGTAGATAAAGTGGAGAAAGTACTAGTTGAGGCAACATTTAGATCACCATTTGATGGCATTCGTAATGCTTCGAAATTCTATTTTTCATTCTCCTCTTGAACTATTCAAAGAAGTTCAATGCTAAATATTTCCATTTTGTCATCTACACAACACAGTCGAGGGCTAGGTCCTCAAGAAAGTTTGATATTGATAATGCATACATTGGGGGAGTAGATAAATCCTAGAATAATGTGTCTGTGATACCGTAGAGGGCGACAACAAGGCCCACCATATAGTACCGGAATGGACAACAAGGCCAACACATCTAGTGGGAGGTGGAGAGGACACTATCTTGGAGGAGCTCAGCCAGGAGCCCAAGAAGACAGTGCTTGGAGTGAGGCATACTAAACAAACAAGGCTAGCACATCCAATGGGAGGTGGAGATGACATTATCTTGGAGGAGACTAAGAAGACATTGCCTGAAGTGAGGTAGACTTAGATGAGCAAGACCACACATCCAATGGAAGGTGGAGAGGACACTATCTTGAAGGAACTTGGCCAAGAACTCAAGAAGATAGTGCCTAAACTGAGGTAGACTGGACACTAGACTCAAAAGCAAGATGAGTCAAAAGCACATGAGGAAAAGCCAGCTTAAGGAGAAACAGTGGAGTTATCCAATGATGGGGTGGAAATAATCTAAAAAATCCATGCTGAAATTTTAGAATAGACTGGATAGGAAACTAAAGAGGTGAAGAAAGAGAAATGGCCCAAACCATGTAGCTAGCATAGCCTCTGAGTAGATTACACAAATCGACGCACGCATCTTTTCAAGGCATGCTAAGGAGTTTTTGAACAAGCATGCTTTTGGGTTTGTCTCAAACATCTTGTTGACCACCCATTCTACATCAATTGCTAATATAGCAACAATCTATAACATGAGGGTTGTAGCTGCTACAAAGCTGACATGAAGCATTAATGCCTCGATGTAGTAAAAATTTGCTCTTGAAGGATTGAAAATTTGTAGAAATTGCATGTTAACTTGATGCAAGGAGCTACAAAGATAATCAAGAAATTGAAGAAAGATATGCAAGCCCTTCACATGCAGAAATCTAGGTTGGTGCCAAATGAGGTCAAAATTACAAAGCTCGAGGGGATGATTGCCATTAGAGAGAAATCCCTAAGAGACATTGGAGTCAAGGCAACAAACATATTCAACATTGATTGATTTGTTGAAGAGTGGTAGAGTTACAAGTTTGCAAACATATATTTTCAGCTAGTAATATTTAATATTTGTTCTTTAATGGTCATAGACTTAGTTCGTTGTTGTAAAGTATGATCTGCCATTGTTATTACATGGTCAACATGACAATCCAGTATGTGAGGTAGAGGTGATAAGAGAACATCTCTAATTTATGGAGGCAATTATGAATTAGTTTGAGACAAGAATACATGTCCTTCATGTTTGATTGCTTGCTTTGTTGGACATGGCCCATAGCAATGCACCATTTGGTGACTGCACTACTTGTGGAATGTCTCGATGTAGTGCAGAGTGTTGTTACATGTGTATACTTACTTCGGTATCTACACCCATACCACCCACTCTACTTTATAATTGCATGTATTTGTTGCTCCCATTGTCGAATGCATGATTGCAAAGAGCTCTGAATGATCCATTGACACTGCTAGCACTTGATCATGCACATTAGATGACCAAAATGCAAGTAATAAATGTTTGTACACCTTATAGCCTATCATTTGACTATGCTCTTTATAAAAGTGGCCCATGCCACAAGACTAGGACTATCCTATACCTTTGCATATCTGCCACATGAATCCATGTGTGAAATGCAAGGTCACCTAATTTTTTGGAGGTGCTCCTTGATATACCATATGGTATAAAAGGATGCATGCCTCTAAGAATTCAGGCCTTAAAGCCCTCAAGTAAACCTTCTCCCTCTAATACCATTTATGAAGCTAGACTCACAACCATTATGAGTCTAGAAAATCATTGTCGCAACAAAGAAGTTTAGGATGTTGCACAACCTGGCTCAGTCCATATTCTGATTCGACGTCTTCCCTTGTAAGACAAAATCTAGTTTGAATTGGTAATGCTACTCATGCTAGACACCTCTATGTAAAAAAAAGTGTATAGATCAAGTATGGAATCAAACATAACAAATTGAAAATCTTGCAAAAAAAGTGAAAAAATGTTAGTATGTGAAACATCGCAATGGTGCTTGAGTGGTGAACCATTTTAACATTTTAGCTTCTCTAGCTGTTAAAAGTGGTGTGCAACTACTAAATTTTGGCTATTGGAGCAAGTGGTATTGTACCACTAGCAAGTGCTGGTAGAAGTGGACTTATTGTTGTGGTTATATACAAATAACCCCGCTTTATTACATTATATATCACTTTCAAATGGAATTATTGTTGTAACACCATAAAAAAGTGGAATCACAATACTAGAAAGTGGTAGCTAACTATCTACCTTCAATCAAGGACTAGTTTATTTCAAATGCTAGTAGTTAAACACCACTTTCAAGTGGTTAACGTCAACATTTTGTTGGTCTTTTAACAAAAAAGTGAAATTTCACCAACAAAAAGTGGTTTTGAACTTTCTAGTTCTTGATATTGCTTTCTACTAGTATGTATCCTCATTTTAATGGTCCTGATCATTTTTAAAATTATTTGCAACACTTTTAGGTAGACCACTTTTTAGTTATAAGTACCATTTTTCAATGGTGGAAACCACTTTTTAGTGGTAAGTACCACTCTTCAATGGTCCAAACCCAATAACAGTAATGGTCGGTAGTACTTTTAAGTTTGTTAGTACCACTTTTAAGTTTGCTAGTACCACTTTTTAGTGGTAGATTATCCTTTTTTACTAGTAAGTACCACTTTTCAATGTGAGATTAACACTTTTTAGTGAAAGGCAATACTTTTTACTGGATACAAACCACATTTTAGTGGAAGAGGATAGTTTTTAGTGGACACAAACCATTTTTAGTGGTTGTCCATTGCTTTTTAGTGGACAGGACACTTTTTACTGAATGATGCAGACCACTTTTTAGTGGTTGAAGATCACTTTTTAGTGCTTTCCCACCACCACATTCAACAATGGACTCGACCACTTAAAGTGATATGAACCACTTTTTAGTGGTTAAACCTAGTCCCAACCACTTTTTAGTGATCTATGATTACTTTTAGTGGTGGGCTAAGTAGGTCACTATTTTTGTCTTGATTCTCCCTTCCCATATCCTAAGTAGAAAGAGTTTCCATAACTCATACTAGTTAAACATTTTAAATAATACATAACTTTTCCATGCTAGTAAGACTCCATGATTTTGGATTGAGATTATTGTTTGTGTTAGAGGATTTAAGAGAGTATTTCTATTGAGATCTTTTGTTTTCTTAGGTTATTTAGTTGTGAATTTAGAATCTAAAGGGGGAAACAACAACAACAAACCCAAAATTTTGAAATAAAAATCTATAATGTATTTTTCATTTTCTCTTTTAGCATCATACACATATTACTTTAGCTAGTTTTTACATAGTTAGGTTGTTAGGTGTACACATGGTTGGGTTTGCCTTTCAATGCAAGTTTTTTTATTGGATGGACTTGGTTCATCTACTAGTTCACCTTTGGTCCTTAATTAGCACAATCACTTTACATATAGCCATTCTACCCATATATAGTATTTACATAGTTAGGTCATTAGGTGCACACATAGTTGGGTTTGCCCTTCAGTGCATGTTTTCTTATTAGATAGACTTGGTGCAACTCTTTGGAATGACATGCTCTTATCAAGTGTATATTACATTTGCTTTCTTTTGAATTTGAGTTAATGAAACTTAGGTATTTTATTTGTTTATTTTTTGTACTAGTGAGAGCAAAATACTAGTAATTGTTAAGTTAAGGGGGTTTTCTAATCGATGCATAACTATACACTTTCTAGTCTAAATTGGTTGACTAGAAATCTAATAGAGTATACCCCAATGGACTTGTTTCATTTCTTACTAGGATTAGCTATGTAACAATGAATTTGTTTGTGAAATTTTGATGGGTTTGTTTATGCTGAGGGTAATTTCTATTGAGGCTTGTGGGATTGGTGTGGATGTTAGATGGTTGGCTAGTATAGCTCTGCACATTAAGTTTCTTAAGGAGGATTGTTAAGATAAAATGTCAATAGGCTCAATGGTTAATAGTGAAAGCATACATAAAGCATGATTAGTTGATTTAAATACTTTAATGGCTCACATTTTGTCCTTAGCACAATGGCTTTACATATAGTTATTCTACCCATGTATCTAGGAGGCTCTTGGGGGACCATCAACAACACATAGTTTATTGGTGGGTGATGCATACTTATTGGATATAGTTTATATATGTCCAAACTCATACTAGTTGAATGTTTTTTGCTTAGGATATGGGAAGCAAGAACAAAATGTTGACATTACCCACTTGAATGTAGTGTTCAACTGCTAGTGTTTCAAATAAACTGGTCCTTGACTGAAGGTAGGTAGTCAAGTACCACTTTTGGGTGTTATGATTCCACTTTTTTATGGTGATGCATCAGTAAGTCCATTTGAAAGTGGCATGTAACCACTACAATTTGTAATAAAGTGGTCTTATTCTAGTTTATTTCTACCACCACTTGCTAGTGGTATAATACCACTTGCTCTAGCAGTCAACATTTAGTAGTTGCACACCACTTTTAATAGCTGGAGAAGCTAAAATGTTCAAATGGTCAAGCACCACTACAGTGTTGTACACACTACCAAAATGATATTTTTTCCTTTTTGCAAGATGTTCAATTTATTATGTGTGATTGCATACTTGATTTATATACGTTTTTTTACAGAGAGGTGGTCAACAAGAGTAGTGTTACCAATTCAAACCAACAAAATTTTAACAATGAAGGACTTCAAACCAAAATATGGACTGAGCTAGGTTGGGCAATATCCTAAACTTCTTTGTGACAATGATTTTGTAGACTCATAATAGTTGTGAGTCTAGCTGCATAAATGGTATCAGAGGGAGAAGGTTCGCTTGAGGCCCTTAAGGCCAGGATTCTTACAGGTATGCATCATTCTTGTCTTGGACTAATTCATAATTGCCTCCATACATTAGAGATGTGCTCTTACCACCTCTACCTCACATACTAGGTTGTCATGTTGCTGACCCTATAATAAAAATAGCACATCATTCTTTACAATCGACTAAGTCTATGACCATTAAAGAACAAATATTTTCCTTCTGGATCATAAGACATCAAAAGTTCAAATAATCCAAAAAGCATATATCCATTTGTACTGCACTCCAAAACATCATAAATCCCACCAATATCATATTGTAACAAAATCTTTGTAACATTCTATATCTTGAATTCCACCTAGATCATAAGGTGGATTTTTGTCCATCAGTTTACATTTTGTCTCCATCTTGACTTCAGCCCTATCATCAAAACATGGCTTTTCCTACATCATGAAATAAAAAATATCCTCATTCATGTCTAAAAAATGAACCTATACAATATTTTTCTCAATACCTTGATCAATTTTTAGAATAGCTAAAGGTTCTTCCAATTCTTTTTCATCCTAAATCTTATATCCCAAACAATGAGCATGGTGAAATACGCAAGGAAAAGAACAAGCAACATCATACTGGTACAAAAAAATCTTTCAAGGGACAAGTATTCACCTCACACTAGCATAAAGAGAAAGAGTGAGAGGAAACAAGCCTAATTGATAATTATTTATACTCATAACTTTGAAAGAGACCCAAAAAGCAAATAGAAACCCCAAAGATGTTGATATTCACATCATGCTAACACAAAGTAAAACAAATAGTCAAAGAATGAGAGGAGACAAGTCTAATTCATAATTACCTCAAAAGTTTCAAAGACTTTTCTTTACATAAAGAAGATGTAAAATGTACCTAAGAATAGGATTTTACGCATAGGGTTGAAAAAGGAGCAAAAGTTGAGGATGATAACTTTACAAAAACACATCATAAGTTCTTTCTTTTCCCCTTTAATCTGAAGGGCATCCACAACACCAACCTAAATATTACTATTGCCTTCAATGCCCTCATCATCCAAGAAAATGCATCTTTTGTGATGAAATTCCTTTGTTCTTTGGTTGTAAGACAAATCATTTGCCATATTCCTCACTGTAGCCTCCATGCAATCTATTAAACCACTATAGAAAATGCTGAACAAGGGTATTCATGTCACACCAACCCCCCCATAATGAGAAAGAAGCTTGAAGTACCATCAAAAGTGTGGCTTCTCTACATCACCCCCCTTAAATCATCTCCACTACTATCTCATGTTTTGCTACCAAGAGGCAAGTGGTGGTATATAACAAAGTCCAAGGGTCCAAGTCAAAGTGCCTCAAATAGAGGACCACTAGCATCTAAATGCAAGGGGAACTTGTATCCACCCCTTTGAATTATTAGAACACTATATTGCAATAAGAAAATCAACACCCCATTACATACTAGAAAAATGTTGTCAAAATCATATGCTCTAAAAGCATGACTCACCTCCACTCTAGCACTTGCTAGCTCCACATAACCATAAGGTGAATGATGCAATACCATCACATGAAGCCATATTTTCACACCAGACACATGTGTATATCCATCTTTCAATCCCATAGAGAGACATGCAAAATTACATTGCAACAAATATACACATGTCATCAAGCACCTCACAAGAATTGTTTGAGAAACACAATGCCTATGGTAGAGGACATAACCAATAGGCATCCATAATCCAATAATGAAGCCATAACCACAGATATGCCATAACAAACATGGTCCTCCAAACTTCGTCCCATTATGGATGTGATGTGGATCCATAAAGTATGTTGCCAACTGGAAGTTCCAAAAAAATCATATCTACAACCCAACCCATAGGTTTGCAATTATAGCTATACTCTCTACCTTTAGGACAAATAGTCTTGAAGTGCTCATGAACATGCATATATATATATATATATAGGGCTCTTCATCTCACAGACATAGTCCGTCCCAACATGGAAATATAATCACCCACAATGGCAAAGAAATGGTGACTACAAGTAGATGGTACAAGATCATGCATGGGTTTAATAATAAAAACAAAAGTGCTAGTCTTTCTAGCCACATGAGTGCTTACTCCATCACATGTATTTATCAAGTTCAAAAACCTTAAGTCCAAAGACAAGAAAGAAAAACAAATAGTCTAACTTGGAAAGTCTTACTCACTTGGAATGAAGTCATCCTCATCATTTGGGGTATTCTCCCAATCATTTTGATCCTTTCCATCATGACCACAATTCCTATGTTTTCATATTCCTTGAAATACAATGTACCATAACCAAAGAATCACCATAAGGATCCTCAACATGTCTATCCAAATGCGATCACAGTACTCAAAAGGAATACTAAAATGGTGCAATGCATTGCAAAAGCTGTTACCTCCACCTCTCAATGTCACTTCCTCATCATGTGCTCTAGTATCATCTTGTCACAATTGAGCATGCAAGCCTCTTTCTCTCTTCAAAAATTTTCATTTGCTCATATCAATCCACCAAGGGAAATTCTCAATCTCCCAATTTGAGAGAGAGTGCATATTAGGGGTGTACATAGTCATGGCCCCATTGGTGGGGAAACACTAGGAATGTGAAGGTCAAAGCCCAAATAAACATATTATACTTTGAAAATGCTTTCTATCATTCACAATAAGCATAAAATATTCTTACTTAACATACAATATCTCTTTGCCTAGAGGCATTGCAACCATTGTAGCTTCCTCGACCTACATATGAAGCAAAAAAGGCACATATCAATACCAAAATGGCTTGAAATCTAATTGACAATCATGTTATTAGAGATTTCCTACACAATCTATATCTTTCCCACTTCATCCCATGGATTAGATATTGCACTAGCAGGACAATCTGAAAGAAAGAAAGATCCACTATAGACTTACAAGCCTAACATTTAAAAGCTAGAAGAATTATACAAGATACAAGACAATTGACATGAAAGTGTTACATTGAACCATAGGCCATAATCCATCATCCACGAATCATAAGAAAATTCCTATGGGCTATAATCCATCATCCACAAGTCACAATTATAAAGAGAGTATAGCTCTAACTACAAGCAAAATCCTATTTGCAAAGGTAAAATAGCCATTTTTGCAAGCTAGTCATGTACAACACCCCATTGAATGTGTATGCCCATATGATTCAAAAACTGTGTATGATAATCTTGTATCTTAACTATTTAATGCATCAAAACATGCCCATACTAAATGTGTACGCTAATCCTATATCACAATAAACAAAGCCATAACCCTTAGTAATATCTACATGAGCTAAAATGGCCTTCCAAACATAGCAAGAAAGCCATGCTTTTATGTGGATTTAGGTGGCCTAAATATGATCGATAGGGAATTGAATAACTTATTCAAGACATAGTGGTTCATAGCCATGTGCTCTCATGCAGTGAGCTACATGCTCCACCTACATTGGATCTGCCATTCCAGGAACGCTCTTGTTTCAAAAAATCATGGGTTCAATTCCCTCCTTTTCTTCATTTCAACTTCCCCATTTAATCCCTTGAAGACTTCAAGTTAGCCAAAGATTTATGAAGGCTTATGTGGAAGGAATGCTTGATCATCTGATGTTGAAGCTGCATTGGAAAATTGATGCTCTCTTTGACACAATCTTGGTGAGAAACAAAGCTGCCCACCTCATCTTTGAGGACATGTGGAGACTGCGCCTGGGGAGGCATGATCGACTAGTTGCATGTAGGAGAGCTAGGTAGATTCCTCGTATAATGAGGTTGCCACACCCACAGTGCTTGCTTGGATATGTTCACTAGATTGTTCGAGGATATTGATTGCAAATTGAGCTACTAGAGTTGTAGGCTATTCTACCAAGCATGCAAACTATATGAGGATTTCAAGAACGACATTGTCCCCAAACTTTTAAGATTCCTCTCCAAGCTTAAGAATTCCAATTGGACCTCCCAATTCTAGAAGATCATTTTAATAAATTTAAGAAGAGATAGCACTAGACTCAAGATTTCAAGAAGAGCATTCCAATTATACCTCCAAATTTAGGATTTCAAGGGTGTTAGACTCTATTAGACCTCCCAATTTAAGATTTCAAGAAGAGCATTCCAAAGAATCAACAGTACTAGACTATGTGAGAAATAAATTTCCAAAATAGGTTGAAGAACCTTATTCACATATAATTTTCTATGAAAGATTTAGAGTACATATTGGACATTTTGGTGAATTAATGAAAGGTGAGAAGGATTGAAGCTTGCACGCGAGAGCTATGGCAAGAGAGCAAGAGCAAGAAAGAGAGAGACAAGAAATGGGAACTCCAACAGTCAGAATGTGTGACCGGGCCTTCCTTTATTCAAATTGTCACTAAAAGAATAAAGAATAAAGTGACAGACAGGCGCCCTCCACCTGTAGTGTGCAGTGGCAGTGATTGTCAATGTAGTAATACACGGGCGGCTAGGTGGAGGCGCCTTTACCCCCAACAACCTCCCACTTAAAGGCAAATCTGCCCTAATGAGGAGTGAAAAGAAAAAAGAAAATAGATAGTACAACATGTACACATATACAACAGGATGAGGAAAGACGTCAACTCATCCCACGCCCATCAACCTCCTGAAGAAGGCAAAGCGCTCTGTAGAGAGGCTTTTCGTGAGCAGATCTGCAGGATTCTGGTCAGTCGAGATCTTGACAAGGTCAATAGACTTGTCCTCAATGACCCCACATATGAAGTGATACCTCACCTCAATGTGTTTCGTCTTCGCACGGAAGACCGGATTCTTGGCTCGGATTCTTGGCTAACTGAATAGCACTCATAGAATCCGAATGCAGTGTAGGGATAGCATCAATACCAAGGTTAGCAACCAAACGACCCAACCAAATGGCCTCCTTGCAAGCCTCAGTGGCTGCAACATACTCGGTCTCTGTAGTAGAAAGGGCCCTGCATTTCTGCACCCTGGACATCCAAGAAATAGCACCTCCAGCATAGGTGAATACATAGCTGGAAGTGGACTTCCTACTATCTGCATGTCCTGCATAATCAGAGTCAGTGTACCCCACGACTCCTGTATCTTGGCTGCCATAGCATATGCACATATCTGCAGTGCCCTTCAGGTACCTCATGATACCCTTCACGGCATCCCAATGCTTCTTGCCAGGTGTAGCCATATAGCGTGCCACAATACCAACTACAAAGGCAATATCTGGACGAGTGACTATCATGGCATACATAAGACTACCCAATGTGGATGCATAGGGAATCTTGGCCATCTCGGCCCTCTGCTCATCTATCTACGAACAATCAGCCTGTGATACCTTCACATAAGAAGGCAATGGACAGCCAATAGGCTTTACGTCCTGCATGCAGAAGCCCTCAAGGACTTTATGAATGTACTCCCTCTGTGACAAGTAGAGGAGTCCCAAATGCTTGTCGCGTCTAATGCGCATACCAAGTATGTGAGAGGCCTGTCCCAGATCTTTCATCTCAAAGCTCTTCTTGAGCTGAGCCTTAAGAGCATCTAGCTCATCATGATCTTTCCCTGCTATCAGCATATCATCCACATAGAGTACCAAAATCAATAAAGAACCATCATAGCTTTCTTCGTGTAAAGACACGGATCCATAGCACTCCTGCTATAGCCCTATGATTGCATAAAGGCATCAAACTTATGATACCACTTCCTAGGTGCTTGCTTCAAGCCATAAAGACTTTTCTTCAATTTGGACACTAGGTGCTCCCTGCCAGGTTCTGCAAAGCCCTTAGGCTGCTCCATATAAATCTCATCATGCAAGTCCCCATGTAAGAAAGCCGTCTTGACAACCATCTGGTATAAATCCAAGTCAAGCTGAGCAACCAAAGCCAAGACTAAGCACATGGTGGTCATCTTAACCACAGGAGAAAAGACCTCATCAAAGTCCACACCATTCTCCTGCTTAAAACCCTTTGCTACCAATCTAGCCTTGTATGCCGGCTTGGGGTGTCCATGGGTACTTTTTAGCTTGTACACCCACTTGCATGGCAAAGCCTTCTTGCCCTTAGGCAAGGAAACCAAATCCCAAGTCTCATTCTTATGCAAGGAGTCTATCTCAGACTGCATAGCCCTCTCCCAGGAGTGACTGTCACCCCTGGGCATAGCCTCATCATAAGTGAAAGGCTCTCCTGCATCTGTAACCAAGACATAATGCATCGAGGGCTGAAACCTATCAGGTGGACGTCTGTCTCTAGCAAACCGTCTCACGACAGGCTCAGCTGCCTGCCCAGCTGCCTGTCCAACACCCTGACCATGAGCATTTGCTGCAGCTGTAGGCTATCCAACTGGCTGTGCGGGAGCTCTCGGCTCCTCCTAAAATATGACCCTGCAGATCTCAACCACTCTCTCAGGCTGCCTATGCATCTTGTCTTCATGGAAGACTACATCATGACTGCGGATCCCAAAGACGGTAACCCATCTCGCCTGCATCCCCATAACCAAGGAAAATGCATTTGACACTCTTAGGATCCAGCTTACTTCTCTTGTCCCTAGGCACATGGCAAAATTTCTCACATCCAAAGACACGGAGATGTGCATAAGAGGGAGGTTTTCCAGTCCATACCTCCTCTACAACCTGGAAACCAAAACCACTAGAAGGTGATCTATTTATGATATGCACAGCTGTACTAACTGCCTCAGCCCAAAAGCTTTGCGGTAGGCATGCATGGCTAAGCATACTGCGTATATGCTCCTGGATGGTTCTATTCATCCGCTCAGCCAAACCATTTTGGGGGGAGGGGGGGTGTATGGGGCGATCAACTGACGCTTAATACCCCTCTCATCACATAACTACTCAAAAGCACGTGAGACATACTCACCCCCATTATCTGTCCTTAGGCATTTTAGCCTATACCTAGACTGATTCTCAACCAATGCAAGCCATCTCTGAAACACAGCCAAGACATCGGATTTTAGCTTAATGGGATAAGCCCAAAACCCTACCATCCAACAAGCCCGCAAAGAATCGTCATGTGCAGAATCCCCAACAAACCAACACTTGTGCTGGCCATCAATGCAATCTCCAACACAGCATAGCCCTACCACCAACTCCAACAACGTTCCACCAGCCACCTTGGCCAGTGTGTGTGTGTGTGTGTGAAATAGTGGATTGGAGAGGGAGAAAGAGAAGAGAGAGATTATAGAAGAGAGAGAAAGAGAGTGACAAGGAGAGAGAAAGACAAAAAGAGAAAGAAGGCCACCATGAAAGCTGAGAAAGAGAGAAGATGAATGAGACTTGTATTATAATAATGATGATTCGGAGACTGTGTGTCAAAGCAAGTACATGATGTACATCCTGCATAACAAAACTGCTACTAGAAGGAAACTGCAGTCTAACATCACCAACGCCCACAATATCAAGAGACGTGTCATCACCCAAGCGCACAGAACCCGAAATAGTACGGTATGAATAAAACCACTCTCGGCAAGGTGTCACATGAAAGGACACACCTGAGTCCAAGAGCCAACACTGTGCATACATAGAGTGTATCTCTGTCATCTGCGAAGCACTAGAAGAAGCTGCAAGGATATAATCATCATCAACATCCTCAGGTTGCATAACATTGATCTCTTCAATTTTAACACTGGACTTTGCAGGCACTATGTTGCGATTAGAAGACTTATCCTGCACTTTGTCTTTCCCCTTATCTTTGCGCCTTTCATTGCGCAGTTCATGGCATTGTGGCCTAATATGGCCCTTTTTTCCACAATGGTGACAAGTAACATCTGCATTACTGCCACGGGATTTGCTATGTGACTTCCCACAAGACTTGGACCGAGATTTCTGAGAATCCCGTCCACGGCCACTGCCACTGCCATGCTTTCCATATCCATCATTCCTGCCTCTAACTGTCATAGCATGCGACATACGAGAGGCATCCAAATTCTTACGATTAACCTCTTCCTGCAGAAGAGCACTCTCAACATCAGATAATTTCAAGCTAGCAGCAGAGGCACATAATGGAGTGCAGAATACATCCCATTACTCATTAAGAGTACCAAGCAAGAAAAGAGGAGTGACATCCTTTGCAAAAGTGATGTCCTGCGAAGTCAAGTTCTTGAGTATAGCATGGAACTTGCTCAAGTGAGCAGACATAGTCACATTCTCCTTCATGCGCAGATCCATAAGCTGCTTCAGCCAATACATCTGACTTGCTGGACTTTTCTTGTCATAGAGATTCTTGATTTTATCCCAAACTGCCATGCACTCTGTTATTCCTCAAATACATTGTAATGAACCTGTTCTGTGAGAGATAATACAATAGTAGACTTGCATAACTCATCAAGCTCAAGCCATTCCTCATCTGGCATAGTTGCAGGTGAATGCTCGCTCAACCTCAATGGTTTGATCTGCAATTTCTGCACCAGCACCTGCCAAATCTGGCTCTTCCAATAAGAGTAATTCGTACCATCAAGCTTAGTAATGTTGAAAATAGCATGATCAATGGACGAACTCGCTATAATGCAGGCTGGAAGATTGCAGACAGTTCAAAACTGTTTGCTGTTTATTGCAGAAAATGACCAAAAAATCACCAAAATCGAGAGAAAATGGCGAGAAAAGTATAACCAAAGCTGCTGCCCACCAAGTACTAGTGAAAGTACATCATTTCAAAATATTTCAACTTGAAAAATCCATGTCAATCCGAAGTTATATGCTTGCTGTAATAAATGACAGCAGGGTACTATGAGAGTCAATTGCTGACCAAATCACTGCACCAAGTCAATAAATGACAACCAAGACATGACCAGCCATAAACGCACATAAATCAGCACCAAAAGTCATCAAGACCCTAAGCAAACACCCAAACATGTCACCAAAGCATCCGTCAGTGAGTAGGCATACCCCCTGGACAGTAGGGCAAAGTATACATAGCATTGGCAAGACCTGACACCAATAGGTGTATGCTCACAAGAGTGCAAAGCCCAAGCTCAGGTCAAAAGCAACTCCAAGATATCAATGCATGAACCATGCAACATTTAAGTATAAGAGATCCCAAAGTCTCAAGTATCTGCAAAATGCTCAAATAGCATAAACCCCTTGCTCAATGTCGATCAAGCATACAAGATACTCCCACTGGCACAAAAGGCGAATAAACGAGCTCAACAGCTCAATCAAACCAAGTCAAAGTACCAAAGATAGGTAACCAAGACAATGCCTCAATAGCATCCCAAGAGCATGACGGCTACAAAGCAACTATAGGTAGCATCCATGAGCAAGACATACATCCCAATAAAGATCTCTGACAACCAAAATGACATCCAATACAAAATTCCAAAATAGCAAATGAGAATCCAAGCTAAGTCTTCAGAGAGCACTAAAGCTCAACAAGCACATGGTACACTGTGCCAAGGCAAATGCATCAAGCTGTAGGCGTCGGGTAAGCATGTACCCAAAGAGCACATAACTGTCAAAGCACTAACCACTGTCAAGCATAGACCGATGCCAATAAGTGCGGGCTGAAATAAGCTCAAGCTTCCAAAAGCATCCGGATCCAATGACAAGCTCGAAGTTGTCCCTCGATGATCAATACATCATAGCATAACCCAAGACATACACCCGGAACCAATAGGCATATGTCAAAGCATGAAAGATAGCTTCAACCCAAGAGTATTCAGCATGCATTTACTATTATAAACTGTGTATTTCCAGCCCCACAATCAGGCCAAAATCATAGCATGACATGTAGCTTCAATCCCCGAATCAATCGGGATGCAATAGGCATCAAACTGGTTATGTAGTCATGCCCAAACAAGCATAGGCATAAACTATGAATCTACACTAGTATGAAATGTTTGTAGACTGTTTATAACAGTCCTAAAACATTGTTTTCAGCCACCAAACCAATGCCTAATCTCAAAGGATCAATGCCAAGTATCAATACATGTGCAAAAAGCCTAAAATGGAGCCCAAACAAGTGCTTAATGCCAAGCTGGAGCTGGAACTAGTGTGTGGCTAAATGAAATTTGTCCAAAATCAGGCGCAGATCAACGTGATGATGTTGCTGCTCCTACTGGTCCACATGGCAGGTCTGGAGAGATTGGAGGGTTCAAACATGAGCCAAAGAGGCCTTGGAACAAGCCTCTAACAGCCCACAACTAGTGGCAAAGAGATATGAAGATTGGAAGCTTCAATGGTGGCTGCCCTGTTTACCTAGACATGTGGACTGAAATAAATCTCTGAAATAATGAAGCAATACCTCAATGTCAATGCCCTGATGGTGCCTCAATAGGCCGGGAAGAAGCTCGGGAAGCCGGGGAGTGACGGGAGCTCAAGAGAATGAGCTATGGCTGCCGGGAAGGAGACCCAATGCGAGTGGGGAGTCGATGGGAAGCTGAGAATGCCATGAGCCAAGCTCAAGAGTTGAGAAGCCGAGCTTTGATACCAGTTGAAACGTGAGAAGGATCAAAGGTTGCACGCGAGAGCTATGGCGGGAGAGCAAGAGCAAGAAAGAGAGAGACAAGAAATGGGAACTCCAATAGTCACAATGTGTGACCGGGCCTTCCTTTATTCAAATTGTCACTAAAAGAATAAAGAATAAAGTGACTATGATGGGCGCCCGCCACCTGTAGTGTGCAGTGGCGGTGACTGTCAGTGTAGTAATACACGGGTGGCTAGGTGGAGGCGCCTTTACCCCCAACAATTAAATCAAATCCAGTATTTAAAAGAAGACATTGGGCATTTTGGTGAACCAAAACTACTTATTAAAAGAAGTAGATAATGTTCAAGAGTGTCTATCTACCCTTAACATGGATTACTTGAAATAATTTGTGTTTCTTTCCCTAGTATTTGCTCACATCAATATTGACCTAGAGTAGACTGCATCAACGTGGGCTACTCTAGTCATTGAAGATTGTGACGACTCACAAGAGGGATCCCAAAATTGCAAAGTGCATGTCAAAGATCATGCCCTATAGCTTGTAGTTAGAGTTGGCTATCTTTACCTTGTAGTATGACACATACTCAGGTGTTATTTGTTTTCCTTCCATGCTTCCCAGCAAGGAGCTTTTGACCTGATAGCCTTGAACTCATGTGTCTCATACCTCACATACTCGAAGTATTATTGCCTTAAGTCAACAAGTTCACAGGCCCTATGGTAGCCCACATCAACATAGCCTACTTTAGCTTTCCCTACTTCTCTTACTAGATTACTTGCCCCATAGCTCTCATGCATCCCAAAATTGTTGCTTCAGCACCCTCCTACAACTAAAACCCTTTTCATTGCTGCCCTCCTACAATTGTTCTCATACTCGAATCATTATTTCTATGGCCTCCTATGATTACAATAATTGATTTTATATCCTATAATTACAACCCTCCCACAATCATTTTCATATTGGAATTTGGCTATCATATGTGTGACCATTATGTATCACACATTATGAATTGAAGAGGTATTTTAACATTCGAACTACACCTTCATCAATCATCCTACATTAATGAGGAAAACATCCTAAGATGACTTGATTTGTTTAACAATGCAATGCCAATAATTATATATGTTTCCAACATGTCTTTTCTCTCAACCCTCATCTAAGAATTTTGGTCCTTGTTTGTGGCTCACAGGCTGCGACATGCTTTCAACAAAAAAACAAATGTGAGGGCATTGGGGCTAACAACATCACATTTCATAATTCAAAATAGTTGAATGCTTCCATGTGATGGCCATTTTACATGTAGTACGAGAAGCATCTTAAGCAAGATTGAGGATGCCCTAAAGTAGTCCACATTGGCACATGCTACTTTAGCCTTGGCATTTCTAAAGTGATCTCCAAGTCCAATTCACAACTAGACTATTAATAAATTTACCCAATCATAAATTCAAGCAATGCAAATGATAAATTTCCATGGCCATAAATTTACCTAGTCAAAAATTTAAAGCCGTCCTAATATATCATTTTTTTGTAAGGATAAGCATGTACAAAGGGCTCCCACTTTTGCAATTTTATTGTGAAAGTAGAATATAAGTATTTTTTGGGTTGGAAATTTCAAATATTTCACTGTCATTCAAAATCCATTTAAGTAGACAAACAATTGTCTCATCAAAGGAACCCTCGAGTTATTTTAGATGGTAGAGAAAGACTTTTGGGCCAAAAGCTTAACGTTTACTACCTCTCCTGATTCAGGAAAGATCCACTGTCTACCTTGATTGTGACAAAAGAAAGATATTTCATGCCTAAGTAGCAAGGAGGAAAGACTATTTGTTGGCGTTCCAAATTCACCAAGGAGTTTGGAGACAATGTAGAGAAAGATCATTCTATTTTTGCCTTTGTTGTGAGGGAAACATAATTTGCACTAAGGGTCACATGTTTCATGTGAACATAGAGAGATCTTGGGTAGCAAGGATGCATTATGTAGTGATATTGTTTGAGTTTTTGAGCTGCTCACGCCTTGATTTTCAAAAGAGAGAAGCAAAAATGCCAGTATCTCCCTTGCAAGCACATGTACTACATATTCTTACAAGTTTTGAACCTTGATGAAGCTACCCATGATTTCATGCACCAACAAGCTTTGAGCTATTCCAATCATTGTTAAGCCATTAGCATCATGTAAACTTGGCAATGCATGACAATTTGTGGTGCTTTGCTACATGTCAACAATAAGGTTACTACTAGCGTCGTTGCTTACTATTTCATTTTTTGGCATTTGGGGATAACCACATTTGGGAGCTAGTTTTCTAAGATAGGATTTGCTCCTTTTTAGAGATGCGATGTGTATGTACAAGCTCCTTTTCATTTGCATTATAGAATTGTCTATAGAGCTATGAATAAAACATTATCCTCTTTTGATCTTACCAATATATTCTAGCTTTTTTCCTCAAGAGAGTCATTGTGTGTTTCCCATTCTATCCAAGTCTACATTTTTTGTCCATGTTATTCTATTCTTTTCTTTTCGAGCCTTGATTGTAGTCCTATAGGGATATTTCATGCAGACTCAAGTGTAATTCTGCAATCACTTAATTATGTTTGGTCATCTTATAGTTGCTTGTTCCTTGGTTACACTCATTCTCTCTTATTGATGGAATGGGAATCCTCTCTTCATATCTTATGCGTGTATTTCCATATTTTCCTCTACATCTACAAACTATGTATCATCGAATTATTCTTCATCTTGAATCTTCATATCATTTGCATATACCTCCATAGTTTCATCTGCATCTAAAAACTCTGTATCATCCAGTTCTTCTTCATCCTAAATCTTCATATCATACGCATATACCTCCATAGTTTCCTCTACATCTACAAACTTTTTGCATATCCAATACTTTCTCATTCTCTATTGTTGCACCTACAATACGTTCAGTTAAAGCATCCTACTCTTTGTCTTCCTATATTTCGTACTCTTTTGATTTTTTATGCTCTTCTCTTTACTCTTTCTATTCTTCTTTTTGCTCTTATAGTTGTACACCCTCCATATTCTGCTCTAACAACCCAAGTGTAGCTAGAGGTGTAGATTGCTCAAGATTACTCTTGCCAATCTCTCTAGTTTCTTTAATGCCAACATCTCTCTTACTCTTGTCTTCCACAATATCTTATGCATTCTATGTTTTTGGCCACATAGGCATAAATTGAATAGTATCTTCAAGAGAATCCCATCCAATTTGAGATCTGATAGTTTGACTTGCATTGGACAACTTTGTTTAATACACCTTGCCCTTTTTTGCAGTTTGCGGGTCATGGGTCCAATTCTATGTCTTTTCATCTTCAGGCTTCTTCTCAATCTCTTTTTGATTTGGATTTCTAGGTCTAGTAGAAGAACATATAGAACTTACAGATTGCCTTTTTTTTTGCGCTATTTTCATCTGCAAGTCATGCATACCCCTAATCAATTCATCCATTCTTTCATCTATGGTAGGAACAGTTGTAGGAACAAGCTATTTAATTATAAGTACGTAGAGATATTGTCATTGGAGTAGAGACAGGAGTAGAAATAGAAGAATACAATGGAGTAACAAAGCCAACCTACATCTTAGATCTGTGCCTTTCTCTCTTTAGAAGTATGAAAACAACATCATTGGCATCCTACCAATCCATCTTCAGTCCCTGTTCCTCTATCTTATCTTCCAACAACTGTTATAGGCTTAGGTACAAAGCAGGATCTACAGCTTGCAAAAATAATTTCACTTTCTCTAAATCAAGAGGCGACTACTTTGTAGAATCCAACCAATCAAATTGAAGTTCAAACTCTTGCAAAAGCTTGATAGTAACCAAGACTTTGTTGAGTTTTTTAACCCATTCCCTGAAAGTTCTTATTCTCACCAAGCCTAAGTCTTCAAGAAAAAAATATTCTTTCATGGCTTTCTTGAATTCATCCCAATCATCATCCTTTGCATAAATCTCCATGATTCAGTTTTTCGAGGCTAGAATATAGATGCAAACAAAATATTGGTTCATCCTGTGTAGAAGAACCCCAAAGAATTCTATCTTTGTTGCATATAGTCTCAAATACTTAGATACTCTTCATCCATCAAATAAGTTCATTTGGCTCTCTGAAGGCTTTCGCCATAGCAAACTCTAACTTTATAGAAGCTTGCAATCTCTATTGTTATTGTTTTTCTTGCTACAAATACATATTGAAGGTTTGAAGCAATTACCATACTTCATCAGAAGAACTTGAAGATCATGTATATCATGAAGATCCTAAAGAGTCTTCCATCTTGTTGATTCTAGTCATGGCTTTTCATGTCGAGTTCACCAAATGTTAAGGGGGATATGTGTCAAGCCACAAACCATAGGGATTCAAGAAAATAATCAAGATATATGGAAGATAGAAAGATTCCAAAAAGATAATGTGTATTGCTCTTGAAAAACTTTACATAAATGTAGATATACCCTCGGGTTACAAACACTACATGGTCAATTGCTCAAACTAAATTCTTCCAAGAAGATAACTTGGACACTCTATGTAATTCAAAAGAATTCTATTACAATAGTACAATGAGAAACAATGTCCCTTTAATAGCCCAAAGCATTCACCAACAACTAGCAAGTAGAAGCCTTAAGCAAGAAAACTTGTATCAAAACCTTGAGGACAACAATCTTGTTCTGAACTCAGTGCAACTTTTTTTCCTTTAGCTTTTTCATTGAAACTCAGAATATGGTCATCCAGATACTCAAATTGACCAAAATAAATATGATCTACCAACCAATATGGGTAGAATTACAAAAATCATCCCAAAATAGTTGAAAACACAAATTTTTGTAAAACACTTTGCTTTTTTTTAAAATGCTTGGATGCCTTACAATGCTCAAGATAAATCCTTGCATATGTTTTGACCCACCCAAAGTTATCATTAAGTTAATAATAACTTAATAATGAGTATTTAGACTATTTTGGAGATTAGTTCTAAACTTATAAATAGGTGTTCACATCCTGTTTAAAGCTTCCATAAGCACATATGTAAAATGCTTTTATAGATGGCTTTTCCTTGCTTTTTCTTCACTGAACATGTAGCCATACAACAAGGATGCTCTCACGGCCATATGTATAACCCACTTGATGCTTCTAGCTCTTCAAAGGTTAGAACTCAGTCTTTTGGGTTAGTAAATAATTTGCTAAGATCTCAATATTCTAAAAGACTATTTATGTTGCTATGCTCTGTCCTATGATAAGTAAAGGTTTTGTTAGTCCTATGTCCTATTGTATTAGTGAAAACATTGTGAGAATCCACAAGACCGTTTTGTGTCCACCTCTTCTTGTTCACTTTTAGATGAATCCTTCTTTGAGTTACCCTTACTGGTCCCACTCTTCCCTTAGAGTTCCCTACTCCCTTCTCCCAATCATAATTCAATGACTCAGTCTCTAAGGAAGACATCTCTCCAGTGACTTTTCCTATATCAATGACACATCCAAACCACCTTGCAAAGATTTTTGTAACTCAATGTTCAATTTCTCTAATTCCTCCACTATCTACTTAGCCTCCCTTTTCAATTCTTTGTCTAGCTCTCTCAAACCATGAGAGTTTTTTACTTTCACTCATTCATTATCATTCTTAGTGGTTCTCTATATCACATCTCAATTTGCCCTCTATTGAAGACATCCCTATTTATGCAAACTCTTGACTTCACAAGAATATCTGGTAATTCATTGTCTTTGGTGCCGTATGTTATATCATCGCCCAACTTTTCTAGTATGCTCAATATTTCAGCCACTTCACTTACTTCCTTTGTGCCAATGTTAATTTCGAGGCTTTAGATATTGCCACCCACACGGAGACATGTGGATCCAACCTACTCTCCTAAAGTATACTTCTCTATGAAACTAATTGAAATGGTGTTTCACACTAATAGTATGGAGTTGAATTTCATCGACCAATCTAAAATGCATCAGTAACAAAAAGATCCCTTTCACTTCATCTTGGAATATCCAATTCCAAGCACATAGTTGTAACCCACACTTGGGGTCCAAAGTGTTTACCCCCATCCACGAACTCCATCTCCCTAGCTTTATTCACAAAAAGTCACTAGATGTCTTGTGGTAGCTTGAGGAAGAAACCTTGTAGGAAAGTATGTCATGATGATTCATTAGAGTCTCAATTATTTAGCTACATATGTATTATATTTATGGAATCTTTCACAAAGTTCTAAAGTAGCTAAAGTCTTATGGGTTTGTCAAGAGGTGTAAGATTCTAACCTTGGGCTCTATAGTTTCTACTCATATTTTAGGGGAGACTCATCATATGTTACCCCTCCCATGTTTGTGGCAATTTATGCTTTGTTCCCTTTTTGGGATGCTGCGCTTTAGGAGAGGCCTAGCTTAAATAATTGAGAGATCTCGTAGATCTCTCCTTCATTTCCATTCCTTATTAATATAACTTTTATATCATTAATAAATTAAGTATTGTAATTAATATTCAAGTAACTTAAAACGGCCCCCTCTTCTCTTTTATTGACATGCTTGCCCCTCCTAGGCAAATGCACTAAAAATTGACGGCCCCTAATAAGAGCCTCCCAAATACACTAACAAAATAAATATACATAAAGACATTGTGGTCACTAAGGACCACAACTGAACTAATAAAGTCTTATGAACCCTAAATTAATAATGTAAACAATACCCTTACTTAACATATGTAGTCCAATTTCAACATAGTTCAATGTTTTCACTTACATTACTTTAAACCTCTTAAATTTCACTAACTCCCTCATTTTGAAATGAAACACTAGCATTCTAAATCCAATTCTTCCATCACTTAAATCAAAAAAAGTATATAACATAAAACTTTTAATTCACCTCTAACTTTTCTTAATACTCTATAATATTTACTAATTTCAACTTGAGATTTGAACTCCATTTTACAAACAAAATAATTTCAAATAAACTCTAATATCTATGAAAATTAATCAATATATTTTGACAAACAAATGAACTATAGTATCCTTTTAAACCTTCAGTTAAATCCTTTTCTAGACTTACTTTTTGAGGTAAAAATTGAACTATTCCTAATAATTACTTTTTAAAATATATATTAAAATCTTATCAACCAAACATCTCCCATAATTAGTGTAAATTTAACATAAAGGTTCATCATTAACTCTTATTATTCACTAATTATACCCTAAAAATACCTCAAAACTATCATTTTCACTAGTGAAAATCATTATCTCCATATCTAGAACTCTATTCTAGCTCCAAATTTTTATTAGGTCCCTCTAAACATTTTCTAACTCTATTCTTAATTTTGCATCCTTAGTCTCTCATTAATATCCTTAATTATCCCTAATTATCATAAAAATTGCCATTTTTGTCTACTAAAACCCTGAATGTATCCATCATCCATGCATGGCACTTTGTTAATAGGTTTAGCTTAAGGTGTTTCAAATATATTTTGATAATTAATCCAATAATAGTTTGTAGATTCCTTATTTTTAACTAATTAGTTCCAAAATTCAATTTTTGAACCATTTCTTATTATTTCTCTCTTAATTAACCATTACAATGCAACACTCCATGACTATCATTTCCAAAAATTAAGAAAGCAATCATTACATTAGCATTTCTCATTTCAACTCATACTTTTGATTCAAAAGACTAGACAAGTCAAATGCCATATTTGACATTGTTGATGGCTTCTCATCCTTCTACTTTGTGCATAGATCTCTTGACTTCTCCTAGACTCTCTTCAACAATGCTAATTGCTTCAAAACCTCCACAAATCTTGTTGAATTTCTTCCTTCCACACGTCACAAAAAGCTTCAAGAATGGGATCGAGAGAAAGAGAAGAGAAGAGAGAATAATTTACAAGAATTTGATGTTGAGTATTACTCATTGTGTTGCCCCGAATGATCTACAAACTCCTATCAATATGGTGCCATGTTTTCTTGCTCTCATTGGTCTCTTGATCAACATCTCTCTTCACATGACAACTCCCCCTCTCCCTTCAACTTCTTGGTTATTCACTTATTCAAGCTTATTGTTTTCACCTTTTTAACATTCCATGTGAAAGTGCTCTAAAGCATATTTAATATATTTATATAAATTATTGATCACCTCTCCCCCCAAAAAAAAAACCCTTCTTCTTCTTCCTTGCACATGCACACGCACACACACAATGAGTCAATGTGTTAGTTAAGGCATGAATATAATAATTAACTCTAGTATTATTATATTAATTATGATTAATATATTAATATATTAATCCAATATCTCATTAACCTACACATGTTACTCAATAAAGTGTTAGTATTAATTATAACATATAATAGTGTAATTAGCATTCCTAATATTAGTAATAATGTTCTTAATAGTGATATAGTTAACATTAATGTATATATTATTAATGATTATTTAACAATAATTGTTAAGAACATTAATGTTATTATAAAGGTTGGTATTTTTTATTATAACATAATTACCATTAAGACTCATTTTTAAGCATGATTAATGTCATTGTAACATATTGAAATTATTATTGATGTTAACATATTAATAGTATCCTTGATAAGTTATTAACATGTTCAATTGTCGACATATGAGTATTAATATATTAATGTTACATTGTTAATACATCATTACTAAATGTTACTACTTATGATAAGTTTAGTATTTATATGATTTTATTAATATATTAATATTATTTATTTATATACATTAGTAATGTTAATATGCTAACATATTGCAACCTCAAAACTATTGATACATTAATGTCAATTATTATTCTAATTATAGATGCCAATACATTTTTAATATAATATTATATTTAAAAATATTATTAATTTGCTAATAATACTTTTTGATAGCTTTTGACACAAGAATAGCCCTATAAAAATTATTTATGAGTGAGGAATGCCATAAAAACCTATTTGCTAAATATAATCTATATATGTGATTAAGGATATTAATAAATTAATCGTATGTATTTAATATGATATTAATTACATGTATCAACATATCAATATTAGTAATGTTAATAATAATATCAATATGTCAAGTTTTCATTGGATATTATTGATAAGTTAAGAATGTTAATAACATTATGAAAGCATATATTATTAATATCCTTAAATATATTACATCTTAAGAATAAATATATGTAGCACTTTAATGGTAAATCTAGGAGCTTTTCACAAAGTGTAAATTCTGATGTGTAATGTATTTATTAGTGCTTAGAGCACAAAATACACATTGATTTCGCAAAGCCATGCTTTGTGTGACCTAAATATAGAGCAAATAGTAGGGTAGGGAGTAAAAAAAGAGGGCCACACTTTAGTGGTTCAAGTGGGAATCAATGAAGTGATAGTGGTGTTCTTGCTAAGATAAAAGTCTTCTAATTAGAGATAGTAGTTCAAAGCCTGTCATTTAACTATGGTTACAATGGTGCATAGTCTTTTTGTTTTTTTAAATGCAAAGTTGATGTTGTATTATATTCAAAAGTGAGTAAGTGTTTACATCCAAGCTATGGGTTAGACTCAAGTCATGACACTGAAGAGCTTATTGATAAGCTTAAGAGCCTCAACTTCCTTGTATATCTTCTTAAGCAAATTATGAGCATCAGATAATACAACAGAATGAAACAAACCTCTAGGGGTGGCAAAATGGGCACCCATACTGGCAAAGGTGATGATATTCCTAGGGCCCCAAAGGTTGAACAGAGCAGTCCCTCGACCAACATTCCACATCTTAGTTGAGACATCATTTAGATTCCATGATCCTTAAGCAAAACTTGCTTCTAGCCAACCGTGTGGTGAAGATTGGACTTTCCAAAGCCCTCCTTATCCTTCTCCACAGAACTTGGGTCTCTTGATACTCCCAAAAGACATAATAAACTAACTCCTCCTTTCTCCTACAAAACACACACGTGGGTGAAACTTGCAAAATTTTGGATAATCTATTACATGTAGCCAACTTATTAGCTGAAACCCTTCATAGCAAGGCATTGATTTTAAATGAAGGGGTAGCTTTCCACGCCTTTTTCAGGCATCTCTTCCACGTCATGAACCGGCCCCTCGGGTCCATCTTCTTCCAAGACTCTGTGGTTCTAAGGAACCATCTAGCATTAGGTCCCTTGAAATCCATCATGTTCCTGGTAGCAAGTAGGGGTTTCCCACATGAGAGCTCACCGAGTTCTTAATGAATAGTTTGTTATTCATGCACAAAAAATTGAGCCAAACCTCCTTAACCTTGGAAAGTACATCCTACAACCAAGCAACCTCCTTTCTATTTAGCCCAAATTGAGTAACTATGTGGTGACACGGTAAGAAGGACAAAGAGGAAGGATCTCATATGTCATACTAGCACCCCAAACCTTTAGCATGTATATTGAAACAAAGCTTGGGGTTATGCCATGTAGGGACTAATTCATTCACAAAAGCATGTGGATTGAGCCAAGTACTCATAGACAAGGACACATCCTCCTTTGCCATTAGGGGCTCCCATCCAATTAAAACTAGAGGACAACTCTTTCCAAGCCATTGCAATGTGCATGGCAACATTGGATTCATGCAAGCCCAATCGAGTCATTGCTATTAAAACATCATACCACTTCACTCCATGCCACCTAACTCCAAAGACTTTGGAGTTATTGATCCAACTTATCATGATCACCAACCAAGGTTGTCCTTTCTCCATCCTCTTGAGTAGCGTGATGGTCAATCTTTG